>NW_012115699.1:3283111-3460055 GCF_000951035.1 Colobus angolensis palliatus | reverse complement strand
ATCTTTGTGGTTTTATCTGCCTCTGGTCTTTGATGATGGTGTCGTACTGATGGGGTTTTGGTGGGGGTGTCCTTCGTGTTTGTTAGTTTTCCTTCTAACAGTCAGGCCCCTCAGCTGTAGGTTTGTTGGAGATTGTTTGAGGTCCACTCCAGACCCTGTTTACCTGGGTATCAGCAGCAGAGGCTGCAGAATATAGAATATTGCTGAACAGCAAGTGTACCTGTCTGATTCTTGCTTTGGAAGCTTCCTCTCATGGGTGTACTCCACTGTGTGAGGTGTGGGGTGTCGGTCTGCCCCTAGTGGGGGATGTCTCCCAGTTAGGCAACTCAGGGGTCAGGGACCCACTTGAGCAGGCAGTCTGTCCGTTCTCAGATCTCAACCTCTGTTTTGGGAGATCCACTGCTCTCTTCAAAGCTGTCAGACAGGGTCGTTTGCATCTGTAGAGGTTTCTGCTGCTTTTGTTGTTGTTGTTGTTGTTTAGCTGTGCCCTGTCCCCAGAGGTGGAGTCTACAGAGACAGGCAGGCCTCCTTGAGCTGCTGTGAGCACCACCCAGTTCGAGCTTACCAGCAACTTTGTTTACCTACTTAAGCCTCAGCAATGGTGGGCGCCCCTCCCCCAGCCTGGCCCCTGCCTTGGCCCTTAGATCGCAGACTGCTGTGCTGGCAATGAGGGAGGCTCCGTGGGCGGGTGTGGGACCTTCCCGGCCAGGTGTGGGATATAATTTCCTGGTGTGCCCATTTGCTAAGACCCTTGGTAAAGCGCAGTATTGGGGTGGGAGTTACCCGATTTTCCAGGTGTTGTGTGTCTCAGTTCCCCTGGCTAGGAAAAGGGATTCCCTTCCCCCTTGCGCTTCCCAGGTGAGGCGGTGCCTCGCCCCGCTTCAGCTCTCGCTGGTCGGGCTGCAGCAGCTGACCAGCACCAATTGTCCGGCACTCCCTAGTGAGATGAACCCAGTACCTCAGTTGAAAATGCAGAAATCACCTGTCTTCTGTGTCTCTCACGCTGGGAGCTGGAGACTGGAGCTGTTCCTATTCGGCCATCTTGCTCCGCCCCCCAGCTGCAGTCATTTCTATTCTCAAATGTGATATCATCATTTTTATAATATTCTATTGGTCATGCAGACCGATTTTGATACAGTGTGGAAGGGACCTACAGACAGTGTGAATATCAAAAACCAAGGATCATTGAGGGCTATCTTGGAAATTAGCTATCAGATCATTTACTAGTTTATTGATTCATGTGATTTATGCAATTATATTTCAATGAGTATTTTCAATTAATTTATTCACTGAATATCTGTTAAGTGCATACCAGGAGCCATATGAAAATTACAAGCTATGTAATTACAAGCTATGTAATTACAGCTATGTAACAGAGTACTTAAAAGTATATGAGAAAAGCTACGCTGGTTTGGGCTCAAAATCCCATCAAAGCACTAATGCTTGGGTGACCAGAAAAGACAAACATCTGAGAAAAACAAACATTTGAGTAAGTGACATCTAAACTGAGGAAGAATAAATAAAATAAAAATTTTAGAAATCAAAGCAAGAAACTATGACATATCACATAAGTGTTTTCAGCATATTTAGAGGATAAAAAATATTAAGCATGGGAATGGGAGGGAGAAGTATTTGTAGATAAAGGAAGCATAGAAGCCTTCCCAAAGCCAGCAGAAGAATTAAAAATAAATTCCAGGACCTTTCACAAATCCTTGGCTTTGCATAATATAATTCTCAGCTGCTGTCTGAAAAGTAGAAAAAAAAAATAATGGTAGGTAAATATCTTTGAACCCAAAGGAATGCAACCCTCTCCTGGAAAAAGCCAGTGATGCACACATCTTGCAGGGATTAAATGCTGGATTTTCCTTTGATCTTCCTGAAAACTTTCATACACTTTGGTCGTCCACTTCCAGGTGTTTCTAAATCAACCCCTTAGGACTCCATTAATACCATCAAACCTTTCCAGGAATGACCTGACAAAACCCCTATGTCATTTCC
This sequence comes from Colobus angolensis palliatus, assembly GCF_000951035.1. NCBI lineage: Eukaryota > Metazoa > Chordata > Mammalia > Primates > Cercopithecidae > Colobus > Colobus angolensis. Next base: position 3,458,057 of record NW_012115699.1, on the reverse strand, counting down.
CATTTCTCTTTACAACGCATATTTCACTTGTAGGATGAGAGAAATCCATATAAAGTGAGTTTAGAGAATTGATTTCCCATGAAGGGAACCTATCTTTCTTACTTAAGTAGTCTCTGTCGTAATGGAATCACCATTATACGTAGCTTTGGGATGCTGGATGCAGAACTTTTTTCTTCTCATTGCACAGAGTGAAATATATCACACTAGAGACAAAGAGAAGATACAGTAAATGATACAGAAACCTAGAACATCTTCCAAAGCTTTTCTTATTTCTCTTTGTTTTATATCCCATAGCCTCAACATGAAATTCCTGTATATATTTCTTTATTAATTTGTCATATTTCATGATGCTTAAATATAAATATATAACTTTCTCCAATTTTTGGTCTGTCTCTTAGAATATTATTTATAATGTATTCCTTTTTTAGACTATGTCACCAAATTTTAAATAAACTGTAATCAAGGCAAGTTAGTTTTACAACATAAAGGTACAGAGTGCTTTGAAACAAAAATAATTGAGTGGGGGTAAACAAATAAGAATTTCATAAATTAGTTTGCTTGAGACTATAACTTAGTTATTTTAATCTCTTAATGCAAAAAATTCATTTATTTCAATTCTACCCTATATGTACACAATGTACATATGTATATGACCCAGAACTTATATGTATATGTATGATCAATCTAGTATATGTCTATATATACACATGTACATGCATATATATACACACCTAGTATATATATATATATATTCAACACATATATTTTACACATATGTGCACACACATTTATGTGTGTGTAATATGCAATTCCTTACTTATTACTAAATTTAGGGTTCTGTTACTAACTTCAAATGAAATTTTTGTTATGCACAACAATTTTTCAAATTCAATAAATTAGGAATGATATCTAAATTTTCTAGTGGTGAGGTTAATTTTTTTTAATGTTTTGATATCTTTCCCAAATCACATGCACACAATAAGGACATAAGAGAATGCATGCACTTTGGTTTTAATCGTGGTTACAAAAAGCACAATTAGATAACAAAGACCATGCTGGGAAGCATCTCAAAAATGATAAACTTATTAGCACAGAATAAGATGGTCCTGGTTTACTTTTATTGCCTCAGTGTAATTATCCTAATGATAAAGGAGGTTTGACTTGAGTTGAGCGTTTAAGATGGGAAAAGGTAGGAGACTAATAACAAAGCGTGGTCTATCAAATGCATGCCAGTCTTCACATGCTCCGATGACAAAAGTGAGAAAGTTGGCCCTGGTAAGGACTGTACTCATGTGCACCTCTATCTGTGATGGAAATCTTTCTGGAATATCTTTTTCATCAGATGTCATATACAATTATAGAAAGAGTGTTTACAAAATCTTTAAACATCATCTAAGAACCAAGGACAACTATTTCACAGATGACATCCTAAATATGGAATTCTTTTGTGAAGACAGAAGCTTGTGATCCACTAAGACAGCTAGAACTCCAACAGATGTGTGTGGCCAAAAATGTTAGAAGAAAATTCTACTACAGTCTATCCATGTTGGCACTGGAAATCATTTTGGATCTTTTTCAATCAGTTTTCCATCTCAATTTAAAATAGTAATTTATTTTTATGACTTTTATGGAACTATGATTCAAAAATAGAGGAAGAAGTAACTGACACACTTGCTGCTTTTTCAAAGCATGTCCTGCTTCACTAGGCTCAGAATGCTATGAAAGCTGCACATCTCTGTTTGCTTATTTTTGTTTCCCGAAGACATATCTGCAGTGCACGTGGGACCACAGACGTGATTTTAAAAAGTCCGCACACAAGTATTGACCTGAAGAAGATGGATATCATGGACTACATCACAGCCTCAAACAACATATTCAGCGGAATATCTTGCTGCCATGCTCCATTGTCTGGAAACCGTGCGACACATGTCTGTGCTGATGGCTAGAGGAATACAAAACTGAGTCAAAAATATTAGCATTCCCTTCAAGGACTGGAAATATTGAGAATGACTCCAATATTGCCAATTTAATCAAAGGTTGACAAGAAGTTACAGAAGTAACATGAATCATGTGGTGAGATTATGTGACTTTGATACCTAGAAACATCCATCTTACCTTGTTGAAAACTTTCATCTAGCACAAAAATTGGCTCATGGACAATAAGTTTTCTTTCAAACTTCTGAACTTGTGCTGCTCTATGCCAAAATTTACAACCAATTTTGTCTTGAAGTTGGGGGGATGGGGGCTAAAACACTGCTTTGCCTGTGTCTTCAATGTTACAGCCTAGAGGAAATCATGTCATTATGATCCTGTTTTGACATTGTCCTGAGTGTATTTACCTTGGTTCCTGTTCTTGTTGCTCTGTATAAGCCCCAGGCCACCTCCACATTCTATCAGTCTCTTTGCTCCTTTCTTCATCTTTGTCCTAATGTTTTTGGATCTCTTTGTTATTTTGCCCCAGTTGCCCCAGATATAGGGCTCAGAATCGAGCTTGCCCATTCCTCCTATGATTAAAAGTTTTTCCTTTTCTTATTTCTATGGCTTGATTTTCCTTGATGTCAGACATCCCCAAGGCTATGACTAGAAAAATGAGTAGATCACTACTTCACTCACAAATACACATTACTGATCCTTAGCTTCTTACACTGTCTACATTAGCCCACGGTGGAAACATTTCCTTGTCTCACCAACTTCTGCATTTTTCTTATTTCCATTGTCTTGCCATCCTTGCAATGACATGTAAAGTGTGATATTTCCTTATATCCTCCCAACATCCCAGGAAGATGAGCTAGGATTTCTGTCACTTACTGTCAAGGTCAAGGATAATGGGAGAAGCCTTATGTTTGTGTAGTTATGCTTTTGAGTTTAAATGGAATACTAGTGTATATGTTATGGAAATCATTTGTAGTGCCATCCAGTATGCATTAGTATAACAAATATTAACTTCTGATGTGAAAACAAAATGTAAAAACTGTATTTTGTGTTAAGCAGAAAATGATATCCAAAATCATACCTTTAGAAAGCAAAGAAATCAAATGATATAAATTAAGAATTTTTAAAAGAGAAAAAACCTCCTTTTTATTAAAATGTCACTCAAAAAAGTGATTTTTTCCTTCTTTTTCTCTGTATTGCAAATGATAGCTAAGGCCAAGATTATATATTGGTTTTAGGAACCTATGCTATTTTAGGTTCTTAATATCACTGTTATTTGCAAAGGCATAGTCCCACAAAAAATACAGTTGAATACATAAACATGGGGGAAATATAGCAACATTGTCATTTAGTTTTGTATATAGTTCAGTTGGGGTTTCTTCTGTTTCTATTTAATTAAGGTTGCAAGCCAGAAAAGAGGAAGAAATATTATTTAATTAAATGGAGTTCAATAGGAAAGTTAATATACTTTAGTGTAAAGATATAAAAAGCATTCCAAACTCGAGTTAAAAGACTGAAGTATGAATTAAATTTCTCTCTCTCTCTCTCTCTCTCTCTCTCTCTCTCTCTCTCTCTCTCCCCCACCCCCATGAGACTGAAGTTGAACACAAAGGAGAATTTTTTTGCTTGTTAATTTGCTTACGTATTTTTTTTTGCCTCAACTGATCTATTTCCTTTCATGATTGGTTCCCACTATGGAAATTAATTTAGGCATTCAGTGTTAGAAAAAAATAAAACTTTTTTGCATATTTGAATTGATCCTAATCATTTTTCTTTGTTCTTAACACATTGAGCCATGCCAGTAATTTTTATTATAGAATCTCATCATTTTCTGACTCTTGGAGAAGATATGTATAAAACTTGATGTGTCCTAAATAAATAAAAGCCTAGCGGAAATCAGAATCTGCTGAATCACTTGCAGAGATAAAATAACACATATAGTATTTTCAAGCTTCATTATTTCTCACTCATTATAGATTGCGGATTTTCTTAGTTTTGCCTCTCCTTGAGTTTATTGTCCCCTATTTTTTGCGAGAAGCTTTTTATTTGCATGATGCTCTGTAATTTATTTTTTAACTTGGTGAGCAGGCAGTACCATGAGGAAAAAACAGTTATGGTGAATAGCAGAGCTTTAGAATATTAACATCCAATTGCCTAATATCAGACTTTCTGAGTCACAGGTATGCAGATTGCAGAAATGGTGGCTGCATTCTCCAAATACATCATTTCAAATATTATATATATTTGTGTGTGTACATATATATTGTATATATGTGTATATATATGATTATATATGTGTGTGTATATATATACACACACACACACATATATATATATGTTTACATCTGGTGAATTCTGCAGCATGAAGATTTTCTTGAAGTAAGATAATTAAAAAGAAGACAAAAGACAAAAATGTAAGATCATGCAACATTAGAACTCATTGCATTTAATTTTATGCTACAAAAATATTTTTAATGTACTTGACGTTGCACTAAGGTCATAATCTGACTTAAACATAGTATTGGATTTAAACAGTACATATTGAACTCAATTTAATAATTTTACTCGGGAAATGTTTGTGTGGTTGCCATTTATGAAACTTGATTGTTTAATATATCTAGCTGTTAGTATAAATGTTGTTAAAACAAGTTTTCTAATATTTAATCATTCATAAAGTAATACATACTAGGTAGAATAATATTTATACATAAACATATAAATATTGTTCATGTCTATATGTTCTAACACAACAATAGCAGTGACAACCCATGAAGTAATTGTTAATAATGATATAAATTTCTGCAAAATTACAAAATAATATTCAGAATAATTTCCAGACATTATTTAAATCAGATTTATGTTAAGTTATTACACTTGAAGACCCCACATTGCAACGGGAGGTCACCACACAGTGGTCTAAATCATTGCTCATCTTTCTCAAAAAGACAGTAACCTTAAATATCATGTCACTTGTTTTTACCAGATGGTAGAAAAGGGATTGGCTAATGTCATCTACCTAGGAAAATTGTACTATAATCAAACTTCAAATTAAGAAAGTCCAGTTAGCCATTCTGAATCCCTGGTTGTACAATAACATTTATGCTGCTTTATTTATGATAATTTATTTGCATGAAAGCCATTTCTTATTTTCTGAACTATTTCAGTTTTATATATTTCATGGCATAAAAATCATCTATGTGTGTAAATAATTCCTATCCACATTGTAAACTCAAACTTTATGGTACTCCAGAGCAGTCAAATTTTAGATATGTGTTTTTAAATGTGAAGCATAACAATTAATATGTCTTATCCTGATACCTTCTTATTGCCTTAAAATGAGAAGTGCAACACCATTTATCCTTTGTTTGGGAAGAGGTAATTTATTGTGTTATGTTCTTGTCTAAGTGCAGTTCAGATTCATTGAAAAGATGTTCATACTGATGTCATTTTTATAACAATGAAAAGCTGATGGTAAAAATCATTAGATATAGTTTTATCTTTAAAATCCAGATATTTACTCTCATGTAAAACAAAATTTAAGGTAATAGAGCTGTTGGAAGCATTAAATGAAATGTTGCATTCCTAATTTGCCTTTCACATTTGTTTTTTCCCCTGCTCCCAAAAAAACAAATTCGTTTATCTAGACATGAGAGTTTGTTGTTAAAACTCCATTTCTTGTCTTATTAATCTTTCTCATCATTATGTTCCAAACAGTACTTCTGCACACACAAAACCTGTACACAGATACATAGATCTACTGTGTTTCTTTTTTCCTTTTTTTTTTAATTTTTTTTATTGTTATACTTTAAGTTCTAGGGTACATGTGCATAACATGCAGGTTTGTTACATATGTATACTTGTGCCATGTTGGTGTGCTGCACCCATCAACTCGTCAGCACCCATCAACTCGTCATTTACAAAGAACAGAAAACCAGACACCGCATGTTCTCACTCATAGGTGGGATCTGAACAATGAGATCATTTGGACTCGGGAAGGGAAACATCACACACGGGGGCCTATTATGGGGAGGGGGGAGCAGGGAGGGGTGAGGGATTGCATTGGAAGTTATACCTGGTGTTTCTTTTTTCAAGATTTGCTTTAAAATCATTCCAAACACTCGAGTTTCTGCACTGAAAGACTGCAGACTGCTGTAAAAAGCCAAATTAAATTATATGTTCTCAGATTGTCAGAGAACAAGAAATGATGGTAGAAAAAGGCTCTCCTCCACTGACACAAATACCATGCATCAGTGAAGTGAACGCAATATTTGGTTCTATCAGAGATGCCAAAGATATTCTTCCAAAGTGCAGATTTTGTTTTTCTACCAAGATTTTTATAAAAATATATGTATTTTCAGCACTGTCAAGATATTGCTCAGTGGACTTGAGTCTAAGAAAGGGAGTTTACAAAAGAAAGATGATTCAGTCTGGTTAGGAAACATGCATCAGAAGCTTGAAATTACTTTAGTGACCTGGAAAATAAGTAAAGTATTTGAAAACCTTATGTAGCTTATTTCTGAATTCTTTAAAATGACTATTATAATATTTTCCTTTATATTATTGAACTAAGCATTGGGAAGAGCTCTGCCTTAAATGGCTTCAATAACTTATTTCCTGAAATTTATTTCCTCAATCTTGAATAAAGCAAATCTTTTGAAATTCTCACCATCACCCTTCATCTCAATTTCTGCCCAAGTTCCAGACTGAATTTAACTATAGTATGTCTCCCGTTAGCAATCTATGTGATAATTTCCTAAATATTTTACAAAGTCATTTGAGAAACTTGAAGAATCATGTGGATGATACACTTTCTGCTGGTTGAATATCTAGATGATTCCCGCCCTCTGGAAACTACTGATGAGTTCTAAGCACAAGAGATGTGAAATCAATGTGGACTGAAGTATCCAAAAACCATTTTCCAATCTTATAGCTCCTACCTTCCCTTTGAATGATGATTGTGAAGGCCAGAATAGTGATCCTATGTTCACAAGATAGAAATATCCTGGATCACTGAGTCACCACATGAAAGCTATCCTGGAGATCTGCCCAACCAGTAGCACAATTTCCATGAGCAAAACATAGGTATTTATTTGTTAGGGCATTGAGACTCACAGGGTTATGTGTTACCTCAGCATACATGTAGGTTATCCTTATTAATATACACTCTTCATATACAATACATCCTAGATCAATTAACCCAGAACATCTACACATTTCAGTTCCTGTCAGATCTAAAGAGCAGAAATGAAACATAGAAGAGAAGGGTAAGTTACCCAGAATGGTGATACTCAAAATTCTATGTATGTAAGCCATGTTGCACTTGAAAATTCTGCTGCAGAAGCAGACTTATATCATTGACTACCTCTTTTTTAAGATTCTCTAAATGATTTTGCTATTATTTGAGTCTGTTTTTAGGAAGTAAGCTCCAAGGAGCAGAAATATCTCTTCATTGCTCTATCTTCAGTATCTGCCTTAGTGTTTGTGGTAGAGTAGGTACAACAAACATGACTTGTGTGAATGGTTATTTGATAGCTATGCCTAAAAGAAAAGTTCCTGGGACAGTGGTTGGGTTGAATTTTGATCTTAATTGCTCTTAGATACCTTCAGTGAAGATTCTTAACACTCAAGGAAGAGATTTTTGCTCCCAAACTGTAATGTGAGGATACTCACTCAACGGGGAGAAAATTGTACCTTAACAAATTATTAGAGAATAAACTAATAAATCAATGTCAATGAAGCAGTGTCTATGGATGACAAATTTAGAAGGAGTAGAAGGAAAAGGAAGAAAGTAGACTCAAGAAAAGAGAGGGTGGAAGTTAGAGTGGGAAGTTAGAGTGGGGAGCGGGGTGGTAAGCATACCACTAACAAAAGAGAGCATACATTGTATAGACAACTGAATGAGTTGGATTCATTGAAATTTTGGATTCTTCATAATATTTTTTAAAGTGATGAATCTTCAAAAATTAGCTGGATATATACAAATTAAAATAATGCTAATCTTTTCTTACATTAACACTCTCTATGTTATGAGTACTATGCCAGGTGTGTTTTGCATAGAGTAATCCCATGCCTGGCTAGCTTTGGACATCTTGGTTTACATATGTTATCCCAGCATAATTATTAATTGCTCCCTTTCACAAAGTATTCTGATTAGAAATATGGTCTACTCAGCCTTATAAGATTTTTTTCACTTGATCTTTAAATAATCTCTATGTCATTATTATTCCTATTTTTTGAAAGGTGAAAAATGGAGGCCTAAAAATTTGAACAACTTGTCCCAGGCTCTCAAATGATTAATGAATAACAAATCAAGTAGCATGTTTCCATAATGCGTGTTCTTAACCTCTAAGGCTTGCTGCTTTCCTCTTCCCAGAAACATGTCTATTGCATTCAGGGATGAACATTCATTCACCTTAATAGACTCAATTTTAGTAGATTCAGCAATTATGCTTTAGCAAAATAGTCTCAGAAATAACTTTGTGTAATGATACCTCAACACTGTTGCATGCTCCATCCATCACTGGAAGATCTTGGGCATTAATAAAAAGCAAGCATGACAGAAAGAAACTATGTGTCCCTGTCAACTCTTGAATCTCAGCAAATAATAAAAAATGAATTCATGGCTTATCAGCTGCACTGATGCTACTAATGAGTATATCATTTTCCTTCATGAAAAAAGTAGATACTTTTCTGAGTTTTGGCATTGTCTTTTTTTTTTTTTTTCTTGATATTATGTCAGTATTAGCACTCAATGTTTCTAAGCTCAAAGTAAAATGTATTAAAGTTTAGAAGTTTGGCTTTTTTTCCCAATGAACATGGCATGAAATAAGCCTTACTCTCAGTAGTGATATCTCTACCAAATGTACCAATTTCTAGTAGTGACAGCATTTGACAAAAATTCTTGTCTTATAGAAATAAATGAGGTCAGTGTGATGAAGAGGCAGATTTCCTGAAGGCAACAAATTTACTTATAGCATGAATTTCTAAATTTACTGTATTTGGGAAATAGTTATTTACTTGTAAAATAAGCTATATATTTCAACAGTCAGTAATTTGCTGTACACATCCACTGTGATGCTTGAATTTTGCAGATGGAAACCAAGTTATTCTATAATACAGGATTTCCATCTCCTCAAACAGCAGGAGGACAAATAAAGCCAATGAACTATTGAAATCTTAAAGCAGAAATAAGTTCCAGCACCTAGAGCAGTTCCAGGACCCATAAATGTTTTTAGGATGTCTGAGTAAATGAATCCTCTTATGAGATTAAAAATAAACCATAAAGAGCTGTTTGTATTTATTTGTGTGTATGCAATTGTGAATTTCTTATATAAATTAAACCTTAAAAAATTAAATCAACTGATTTTATTTTTTGCATGAATTTAAGTGCATAAATAAATGTGTATTTGACAATGTTATTTATTTATTGGTCATTGCTAACACAGAGGAACAAAATGTTTTTAGATTCTTGCCATGCCCTTATGGAGCAGATAGTTTTTGGTAAAAAAAAAAAAAAAAAAAAAAAGAAAAGTAAAAAACAAGGATGGCACGTGAATAAAGTTTAACCCGGGGGAAAATTATCATTGGGTTAGATATAATACATAATGTATTTCTTCAATTTTCATAAGTAAAAATGGAGGTATATAGCACATATTCACAAAACATATGAGATAATATTTAAATACTTGTTTTAAGTTTTACAGAAAAAATCATGTGACTTTTTGCTATCTATACTAAAATTTTACATTTCAAAAACTATTTTCTCTTTTGCTTTTTGTTAATTAAAATTATAGATCTTTGAAAACATATGTTAAAACAGCCAAAAATAAATCTAATGTCCATCAACTAGTAAATGATAGATAAACCATACAAAAGAATACCATTTAGCAATTAAAAGGAACAAACTTATGAAAACATGCTGTAAAGTAGATAAACTTCATAAACATCATGCTCAGTGAAATTTACTCAAAATATGAATCACACATTATTGATCTCATTTATATGACATATCCAGAAAAGGCAAATCTATGAAGACAGGAAGTAGTTGGCTTGGGGCAGGGGTGTGTGCGTGTGTGTGTGTGTGTGTGTGTGTGGGTGTATTAACAGTTTATGGCATGTCAGGAATGTGCTTAAAGTGATTTATAGTGATCGTTGCACAACTTGGTAAATTTACCACAACATCATTGAGTTGTAGGCTTCTTACTTGAAATGGACAAATTATATATGTAAAAACATTGATTGCTTTTGAAAACAGAAAGGGAAATTGTTTGAGTGTATGGAGGAGCAGAAAGAAACTGTATTTGGGATAAAATTAAAAAAAAAAAAGAGTCCTTACAATATGGAAAAATAAAGAGTACTGAATCTTCTCAGGCTCTGGATGACTGCTTTTAGTCACTGGTTTTCTCCCTATAATGTGAATAAACGTTAGCTTGTCAGATTACTCACAAGCAAAAGGATATGAAGCATAGTTGATTTTGCTCCTCAGGGTTAGAAAATGAGAAGTCTAAAATATCAGTTTGCTAAAAATAAACAGTAAGCTTTTATAACTAACCCTTCTTAAACTGCATTGATTTTATTACTGCAGTAATTATACATTCAATAAATCATTGGATTCTTTATTATTATATGTTTCTCTACATACAATGTTTAAATGTTAAATTTTGGTGGGTTCTTATGTTTCTGTTAAAGATATTAGAGGATACATTTAGTGTTATAGGTTGACTATATTATCTAAGTTCTTTTTGAATTCTCTTTTTTTTTTTCAAACTCAAATACCATGATGTATTGCATTTAATTGCACCACCTTTGGCTGTTCATTTGGAATTCAGTATATTATTTCCAAACACAGAGAAATAATCTCTACTTAAAAGAAAGGTATAAGGCTCCTAAACGTTGACATGCTACAAATCAAGCAAGGTATGGCAAGACTCTTAAACTGAGTTAACCAAATGCAAGTGCCTAAACCCATTTTGCTCATGTCCTATATATCTCTGCTTTCAGTTAAGGGAGCACTGGTTTTCAGGGAGGACATACCTAGTTAAAACCAACACTCCCCAAGCAGACAAGATTCAGGAAGTACAACACTGAAGAAGATCTGGATGGAAAGCTAGACTGAAGCAGATGAACTGGGTGAATAGGATAAACAGATGATTGTTACACAGAGAGCTCTAGTATGGAAAGCACAAATGTTGAATTTAGGTCTAGGTGGAAAGGAAAATCTGTCTGTCCTTCATGTTGTAAAGTGTTAAGGAAGTCTATAGATATAAAAAATTTGAGGTAAGCTATAATATTTTATTTTGAAGAATTTCTCACATAATTGTCAATCTATATACTTTGTCCTACACAATTCAACAGGTGAAATTTTTCAATCAGTCTAAAAAATCATCTTGACACCAAGCCCCACTTTGTTTTGCTTTCTGTTTTGGGAAGTCAGGGACCTTGAACAGAGGGAACAACTGGAGCCAAGGCAGAAGAACATAAATTGTGAAGATTTCATGGACATTTAGCAGTTCCCAAAATTATACTTTTATAATTTCTTAGGCCTGTCTTTACTGCAGTCTCTGAACATAAATTGTGAAGATTTCATGAACATTTATCACTTTCCCGATCAATACTCTTATAATTTCTTATGCCTTTAATTTCTTATGCCTAAATTAAGACATAATTTCTTATGTCTTTAATCTCTTAGTCCTGTTATCTTCGTAAGCTAAGAAGGTACATCACCTCAGGACCACTATTGCACAAACTGATTTTAGAACATGTGTGTTTGAACAATATGAAATCAGTGCACCCTGAAAAAGAACAGATAACAGTGATTTTCAGGGAATGAGGGAAGATAACCATAACGTCTGACTGCCTGCAGGGTCAGGCAGAATAGAGCCATATTTTTCTTCTTGCAGGGAGCCTATAAATGGACATGTGAGTAGGAGAAATATCATGGAATTCTTTTTCCAGCAAGGAATATTAATAATTGAGACCCTGGGGAAGGAATGCATTCCTGGGGGTAGATCTACAGATGGCCGCTCTGGGAATGTCTGTCTTATGCGGTTGAGATAAGGACTGAAATATGCCCTGGTCTCCTGCAGTACCCTCAGGCTTACTAGGATTGGGAAATTCCAGCCTGGTAAATTCTACTCACACCGGTTGTCTGCTCTCGAACTCTGTTTCCTATTAAGATATTTATCAAGACAATGCATGCACAGCAGGACATAGACCCTCATCAGTAATTCTAATTTTGACTTGCCTTGTGATCTTTATTGCCCTTTGAAGCATGTGATCTTTGTGACTTATTCCCTGTTCGTACACCCCCTCCCCTTTTAAAATCCCTAATAAAAACTTGCTGGTTTTGCAGCTCGGGGTCACCATCATGGTCCTACCAATATGTGATGATGCCCCTGGAGGCTTAGCTGTAAAATTTCTCTCTTTGTATTCTTTCTCTTTATTTCTCAGACTGGCCAACACTTAGGGAAAATAGAATCTACACTGAAATACTGGGGACTGGTTCCCCCAATATCTGGTGCACCAACATGGTTTTTCTTTTTCCTAAGTGAATGTGGGAACTTGATTCTCTTTGGTTGGTGTGGAGAAACGTTCATCGCTTCAGTCCACAGAAATATTTGTTGGACTCGCTGACGACTGGTGAGTAGTCTGTGTACTGTGCAGGTTAACTGTGGGTCTCACGGAGTCTAAACATCATGCTTATCTCTACTATATTAAACTCCTGTTAAAACAAGGAGGTGTTCGGGTACCGATGGAAAATATGGTTACCCTACTCAGGGCCGAGGAAGAACACTGTCCTTGGTTTCCTGAAAAAGGAACCTTAGATGTAGAACTATGAGATCATGTTGGTGCAACATTCCAGGAACTGGTCTTTACAGGGAATTATGTTCCTGTCACTGTGTGGGTGATTGGGACTTAGTTCATGCCATCCTAAGGACATACTAATCCCGTGACCCTCTGCAATTACCAGTTTTCTGAATCTGGCGACCCTATACCTCTTCCTCAGATTTCCTCTCCTGCACGGCCTTTATTACCTGCCCAGCCTCTCCTTTCGCCTACTCTTCCCCCACCTGACAATGTTGAGAATTCAATATCTAACTCTGGTAACTTGGTATGGCATCAGCCCCCAATTATCTTCTTTCTTTTTATGAAGAGCCAGTACTTGCAGCTCCCGTGGCCCCGACTCAGACAGCCCTGGACCATATATATGCTAATTCTTCCCTCTTCAAACCTTTGCTGCATTTGCCTCCGGAGTCAGCTAATGGTTCCAAGACCAAACTACAATTTACCTATAATTCTGCAGGCCCTCACCCGTCCACTGTAGCCCCTTGCCCTCCTGTCGTTTTGGTTCCTCAACCGGTCACTTTGCCATTCACTCAGACTGCTTCTTTGTACCCTTATTCACACATGGACACCAGTATTCACCAGTATACTTCTGCCTCTTCTACTCCCCCAATGCCCCTTTCTCACACTCTCATACCAGTCCAACCCCCTCAACCTCAGTTTCCCTTATCTACACATACTTTCCCTGTCACTTCTCTGCTGACTCCATCCCAGGTGCCTATTCTTGAAACTTCAATGCGACACTTATGCCAAAACAAAGAAACAAATGGATTAGAGGTGTGGGCTTATCTGGTCATGCTAGAACTCCCTAGTGCTCAAGGCGTACAAATGCGTCACCATGTGTTGCTCAATCTTACCTTTTTAAAAGAATTCAAGGATGCTTGTACTCAGTATGGTCCTACTTCTCCTTATGTTAAAATGGTATTACAAACTTTTTGTACTGAGGTCATTTTGCTTCCTTTAGACTGGGACCTTTTGGCAAAAGTTGTTCTAACTCCATCTTAGCATTTACAATTCTGTACCTGGTGGTCACAGAAGGTCCCTCTGGAGGCTCAGCTAAATCAGGCTGATGGCATTCTAATTACTCAGGCTCAGCTCAAAGGCTCCAGTAATTTTTCTGATACTTATGCCCAATTAGGCTTTGATGCTCTTACCATGGAACAAGTAACAAAGGTGTGTATGAGAGCTTGGGATAAATTACATACCCCAGGCCAAGCTCCTGTTTCTTTTACTACTGTTAAACAAGGTCACAATGAATTATACCCTGATTTTTTAGCTAAATTACAAGATGCTGTTGAAAAATCTGTCTCAAATGAGCACGCTCAAGGTATTGTCCTTTGTATGTTAGCTTTTGAGAAAGCAAACCAGGAGTGTAAAATGGCCATGCATTTTGTCCAATGACAAAATTTATCTGATCACGAGGTGTTGCCTGCATAAGCTTGTGAAGACATTGGATCAGAGACCCACAGATCTATTCTGTGGGCACGGGCCATAAAAGACAGCAATCAAACTGGCTCAACTGATCCTTTCTTTCAAGGTACTTTGGTAGGATGAGCATGGTCATCTGAGTTCTCTGATTCATGTATGCTTTATCTCTATCTAGTAGAAATTACCTCAAAAAAATTTATTATACTCCATTTCTGTTAAAATTACCTCAAAAAAATTTATTATACTCCATTTCTGTTAAAAAAAAAATCCCTCCTTGTTTAAACCTTTCATAAGTGATTCTCACCTGAAAAATCAATAAAATGTTTGGCATAATATTGAAAACCTATTACAGATGTATTAATTGCAGAAGCAATATAAAAGATAAAAATACTCTTACCTTCAAGAATTTCAATGCTCATGCCTAAAGATGTATTAAAATGGTCATTTTAAAGAAATAGGGTAATAAGAGACTACACCTTGTACTCCACTTATAATCTCAGTAGAAACTGGTAGCTTAAATTCTTTCTTGGTTCTTCAAGAAAATAAAGAGCCAGTTTAAATTCCACTTGAAAGAAAAACATAAACAAATAGAGGTAAACAGTGGTAATCACTAAAGTTAACATTTACTAAAAGTCAGTTTTCATATGATTACATTGCAGACCTCTGGATATCTAATCACATCTTGAGGTTAGTCAGAAGACTCCTGGTTGCCTTAGAAATAACCCCAGATTTCCCAGGGTACTTTTCACCTCCTCTATTTTCCATCCTCCTGCCTCACACATTTTCTAAATTACACATGTAAGATTAGAGGTTCAATGGAGCAAATCTCTCAGTACAGTAGTCCCTCCTTACATGTGCAGGCTACTTTTCACAACCTCCAGTCGATGCCTGAAACTATGGGCATTACTAAATTCTGTGTATACTATGAACGCATTTATTTTTCTTTCTTCATTATCTCACAAATAGAAAGTTTGTTCTTACTATAGATTTTAGCAACTTCAGCATACTTTTTTTTTCTTCTGTAGTCAAAAATGTTCACCTTTTTACTTAAAGAAAGTAATTTCCAGCTTTACTTCAGCATGTCGAATTGCCAGCATCAGTACTCTTGCACTCTAGGGCCATTACTAAGTAAAGTAAGGGTTACTTGAACACAAGCACTGCAATAAGACAGCTACTAAGCAACTAAGGGCAGGTAGCATAGACACCATGGAGACCCTGGACACAGGAAATCTTAAGGACCAAGTAGGATGGAGTAGGACAGCACAGGAGCCAAAGAGATTTTGTCATCCTACCCAGAACAGTGTGCAATTTAAAACTAATGAACTGTTTATTTCTGGAATTTTTTATTTAATATTTTCGGACTTTGGTTGACCTGGGCAACTGAAACCTTGGAAAGTGAACCTGTGATAAGAGGGAATTACTGGCGGGTCGCAGTGGCTCACACTTGTAATACCAGCACTTTGGGAGGCTTAGGCAGGTGAATCACGAGGTCAGGAGATGGAGACCATCCTGGCCGACAATTGAAACCCCGTGGTTACTAAAAAAAAAAAAAAAAAAAAAAAAAAAAGTAATTAGCCTGGCGTGGTGGCGTGTGCCTCTTGTCCCAGCTACTCAGCAGGCTGAGGCAGGGAAATCGCTTGAACCCTTGAACCCGAGAGGCACGGGTTGCAGTGAGCCAAGATCGTGCCACTGCACTCTAGCCTGGGTGACAGAGCAAGACTCCATCTCAAAACAAAACAAGAAGCAGGGAATTACTCTACTTCCTTTCACTCATGAGCTAATCCGAACAGCCACTTCTTGCTTTTCAATTCCTTGTTTAAATTTTGTATCTCCTAAATCAAAAACTGAGACCATGTTTATACCAAAAGACAGCCTTTATTTTTAATAATTTTATTCTAAGTACAAAACAAAAGCTTAATGTAGAAACAATTTAAAAATATTGCCAAGTACAGAAGGCAATTTCAAAGTATTCGCAATCCACTGCCAGAGATAACCATCTTAATATCTTAAAGCTATGTCTTTAATAATATTTCAACAAAATTACATTCAAACTGCACATAACAGTGTGGACTGTTTTTGAAATAGCAATGTTCCTTAGACATGTATCTATGCTTTTATACAGATACATTTTTATAATAAGATTATTAATAATTGCATACTACTTCAATATTTCATGGTATATTGCACAAGTCCTTTCTTGTTAAGGGTCAGACATATTTCTGATTTCAATATGAACAAATAAAATTTTCTTGTCAAACATTTGCACATAACTTCAATAAAATTATATATAGATAAGAAATTCTTGGTGCAAAAGACAAAGTAAAAATCCATTTTTAAACTTTTAATGTATAATAACCAAATTATGTTTGCATAAATTTCAACTTCCATTAACAATTCTTACTAATGGATTCAATTTTATTCTCCCTAAATAATATCTTACAAGAGATACTTTAGCAAGGTTCTGTTAGTAGGTTTTGATTTTTACCTGCCTGAAGATGTTATTTTATTTTATTTGGTTATGTAATGGTTTTTATACAATAGTTTTGCTGAATATAAATTCTAGTTTGCCAACTAGTTTCAGCCAGTATTTAAAATAGTCCAGCTGTCTGTTTTCAGATAAGTCATTTGTTTCCACCTATTAATATCACTCATTATTTTGATGTTCTGAAGGTTCACTCCAATGTGTCAGCAGCTGAAGAGATTGTAGTGTTACCTTGTTGTGTTCTAAACAATTTATAATTGCAAGTTATTTTTATTCTAAACCAAGAGCTGCACAGAATAGCTTTAGATCTTAAGTTATTATTTTTTCCTTTTTTCTTTTTTTCTTTTTTTTTTGAGATGGATTTTCGCTCTTGTTGCCGAGGCTGGAGTGCAATGACGTGATCTTGGCTCACTGCAACCTCTGCCTCCTGGGTTCAAACAATTCTCCTGCCTCAGTCTCCCAAGTAGCTAGGATCCTAGCTAATTTTATATTTTTAGTAGAGATGGAGTTTCTCCATGTTGGTTAGGCTGGTCTCGAACTCCCAACCTCAAGTGATCCACCCTTCTTGGCCTCCCAAAGTGCTGGGATTATAGGCGAGAGTCACAATGCCTGGCCTAGTTATTTTTAATCTCTTGCTATTTTTGTTCAATATGGTCACAGAATAGGCTATTGCTCTCCTATATTTTGAAGCATATTGTGGTTTCATTTTTCCAAGACAGAAAAAAATGTATGCATGTATATATTTCAAAAAAGATAATCTTTTTACCATATAAAAGATTCTCTGATATTCTCCCTAAATATTTAATACTTATTCATGATTTAATCAAGCACATTTTTGTAATATATAAAAGCAATATAGTTCATTATCTATTGTGCCAAAGCTAAGAGTTATTAAATTTGGTTTCTTTTTAATGTTGCTACATTATATGTTAATATCAACATTAATAGTCCTTAAAAGTTAGAAATTTAGTATCCAAAGACTTTTCTATTTTCTTTTCTTTTCTTAACTTCCAATTGTTGCTGAAATGTTATAGACACTTATATCTAGATTAACATGTTTTAAAATGTTTTACTTATCTTTCAAGATGTGATACAGTAGTTTATGAATATATTACAAAATTTGCTGAGAAATATATACATTATGTGACTTATATTTCTCAAAAATATTAATTTTCTTACATATAGTTACTTTTACCAGATGGATAGATATGCAGATTTCTATTTCTGAATCTCTACATGTCTAAGAATCTTTCTCTTTCCTTGAGTAGCATCACTGGATTTAGAATTCTAGGGAAAAAAATTCATTTCCTTATAATTCTTTAGATATTCTCCATTTACCTTCTGCTATTATTATTATGATTATTATCATCATCATCATCATTACTGGCAACTTAGAACTCTAATGACAGCCTCTTGGAATTCCCTTCCTTATAGATATCTATTTTGTTATATATTTTGTTTGTGTTTTGCTAAATAAGAAAATATTTTAAGCTAGAATTTTTCTATCTTTATAATTCTAACATATCAATTATTTTACCTGTCACTTGGGTTTCCATATCACTACAAGTGTTTATATCATTTTTAACCTTATAAGTAATTTTTCTCTTCATTAAGTTTTTTAAAATATGTGTTTCTTAATCCCAGTATTTCCATCCATCAAAGATATATCAGCCAAATGCCAACAGGAGAAAAAGTGCAGAGGTAATGCTTAAAGCAGAGAAGGTAAAATTCCTGACAACATGTGATACAAATGAAAATATGGTTTTGAATTAATTAAATAAGTGCCACAAGGACTATGTGTGAAATGCTCATCTAAATTCTGCAGATTTAACATAAACAGGACACACTCCGCTCTGCTCTCCAGGAGGTTATATGTTACTGTGATGAAAAAGACAAGGAACCAATACTTACATTTCAAAGAGATTGTTTTATATAATAGTGAAGTTGTCATGAAAATCATTTAGAGTGTCATGATGAGAAAACTTGTGAAATTTGTTTAAATTAAGAGGTCAGGAAAGGCCTCTTTAAATGTGATATTTAATCTAAGATATTAATCATCAAAAGAAGGCAGCCTGCTGAGACTGGTAGAAAATCACTCTGAGAGAAATAGAAAGCTAGTGCAAAGGCCCCAGGATAGAATCAAGATGAGGAACAGGAAGAAGGTGAGTGTAGTTGGAGATGGTGAATTTCATGGAGAAAGACAGTTCTTTTAAAGTATATCAGGAACTAATTGAATAAGAAATTATACATTTAAGATTCATTTTCAGTTTGTTACGTTTTAAAAATAATTTATTGTGTAAGATTTCAAACATATTCGAAGACAGGATAGTACAATGAAACCTCATGTATCATTATTTTCAAGAATTATCAAAACGTAGGCAAACTTATTTCATCTATGCTCCCATTCAATCCCTCGTTTTATTTTGTAGGAAATCACAGGTATTTTGTCATTATTTCTGTAAATATTTCAGTATGTTTTCTTATTTAATAACCAAAATAACAGTATCATATACACAAAATAAAATTTATTTAAATCCACAAATCTCCAGACGTTGCTGTTTTCTATTCTATCATAACTTTTTACAGGTTTGTTGTTGGTGGGTTTTTTGTCGTTATAGTCAGCATCCAAATAATATTCACATATTGTGACTTATTGGCATATTTCTAAATGTTCTCTTAGTCTAAATGGTTTCCCCTCTGCTTTTCTCCACACCATTTTTTTTCTTTTATTTTCATTTTATTAGTTAGCTCATTGAAAAATTCTCAAATGTTACTGGGGTAGGGTAGGTCAGAGTGGCTTTTCTTGAACTCGCCTGCCATTTTTTGAAATGTTTAACAATCTTGAAGTTTCAGACAGTCTGGCTCCCTCCCCATCTTATCTGATTTTCCTCCTGGGTTTCTTCTATACATGTCTGAATTCTGTGTCCTGCAGTTTCTGCTCAGTATGGGGCCTTGCCCTGAAGTGAATGAGTGGTTGAAATTTTCACTTTGGTATCCTGGCACTCACTTCTGAATTGGACTGCACTAAATAAACCCTGTTCGATTTCAGCGGGTGTCCTCAAACTGACCCCACCAAGCGTTCCGGTGGGGGACGTCTTGACTATTTGAGGAGGTCTCTCTATTCAGGTCTGTAGGATCTTGTGCTTCCTTCTGCACAAATGCTTATCTATCTGGGTCTTTAGCACTTGGTATTTTTTCACCATCTGATTATATCTTGAGGTTTGTGGAGAGTTTTATTGAAGTTATTTTGTATGAGGGTTTGAGGCTTTTCTCTCCTGGTTGTCCTAAAGGCACATCTACAAAAATTAAAATCTATATCACCATTGCCTTCAAATTTCTGCCTTGTATTCTTACAAAGGGAAGCCATATGGGGGTTCTGGTGGTAAAGTGGCATGAGCTAACTTACATTTTTAAAAGGTCACTCTGACCACTACGTGGAGAGTGGATTTATTGACAAGAGACAAAAACAGAAGCAGGGACACAGTGGCTCACGCCTGTAATCCCAGCACTTTGGGAGGCCGAGGTGGGTGGATCGCGAGGTCAGGAGTTCGAGACCAACCTAACGAACAGGTGAAACCCCGTCTTTACTGAAAATGCAAAAATTTACCAGGCGTGGTGGTGTACGCCTGTAATCCCAGCTACTCAGGAGGCTGAGGCAGGAGAACTGCTTGAACCTGGGAGGCAGAGGTTGCAGTGACCCGAAATTACGCTATTGCGCTCCAGCCTGGGTGATAGAGCAAGACTCCATCTCAAAAAAAAAGAAAAAAAGAAAAGAAAACAAAACAAAACACAGAAGCAGGAAGGCCTGCAAGGAAGTGTTCACATCAGTTCAGGTGAGAGAAAATGACTGGACCATTGAGGCAGAGGTGGAGGAAGATACTGAAGATGATACAGACTCAAAGATAAAGGTAGGCAGGGTGGGCTGATTAATTATTGATAGGGTTGAAGAGACAAGATAAATGACTTGTAGATTTTGGCCTTGAGCAACTGAAGGAAGGTGGTGTGAACTAAAATGAGAAAGTCTATAGGAGGAGAAGGTTTGAAAAATAGAAATAAAGAGTTTGCTTTGATCTTGTTAGTAATGTCTATTGGATATTCAAGTAAAATGACAAAATAGTTGAATGATTCTGAAATTTAGGGGCAGATCAAAACTGAGATCCATCTGATTTATTATTTCTCTTTGTCTTCATTGAATTCTTTTTATTTAAATTCTAGGAGAATAGCCTTTCTTCTTGGTGAGAATGTCTTGAGTTTCCTGCAGTTTGTGATCTGCCATTTACTGTACTGGCTCTACTGTATTTTTAAACAGGGCAACCTTTCCCTTTGAATCAATTTTTCCTGTCTTCAAACATTGCTTTACAAAACTACCTACTCTTTTATTTTACGTATGCCTATGTATATATATACATATATGTGAGATATATATATACACACACTCTTGTATATAATCCTCTCCTGAATTACATTGAGAATGTCAACCAAAAACAACATGTAATTTTAGCTTTTCTTTTTTTTCTTATACTTTATGTTCTAGGGTACATTTGCACAACGTCCAGATTTGTTACATATGTATACATGTGCCATGTTGGTGTGCTGCACCCACCCATTAACTCATCATTTACATTAGGTATATCTCCTAATGCTATCCCTCCCCCCTCCTCCCACCCCACAATAGTTGCAAATTTATTTCTAAGAGGACTTTGGTATAGAGTTCAAAGATTGGTGCCCTTTTTTTCATCTGCTAAACCTATTAACATGCCCAGCAAACAAGTGCTTTCTTATTCTTACAGATGTATGGCTATTTTTCACACTATGGAGAATTCTTTTGAAGATTGTGTTGAGTTGTTTTAATCTTTTACGACAAAGAGATGGAAAAATCTGGATTTGTTTGCCAATTTAAATCTTCAGTTGCCTGAGCAATCTCTCTTTCACATATCTGTTGTATTTCTTGAGGCCAAAATGTTTCTTTTATTTTCTGTGGTAAACATATTTTTATTGGTAATTTCCTTCTCCAAATGTCATAACCTCCCTTGTTAGCAGTTTCTTATGGCAGTGTTTTCTACATCTGAACCACGGTCTGCTGCTGCCTCTGCCCCCAAAATGAAACCTGGAATGAATTGTATGACACAATGCCTTATCAGTGAGAATTTTTGCACCAGAGTTAATATGTGAAATTAATATTGGGGCCCAACTTTGTTCAATATAATATGGGATCATATTTTCCCTTCAATCTAATGTCTATCATTTTGGCAAATTTTAGCTATTAAAGTCCCAAAGAGTATATTTGTTAGGCTTTCCATATCATATGGTCTCTGTCACAGAGATTCACCTCAATCTTTACAATAATAGTACAAAAGCGCCATAAACAATATATATATGAATGAGTGTGACTATATTTAAATAAGACTTTATTAGCAAAAGCAGACACCAAACTGGTTTGTTTCATGAGTCAGCTTGTTGACTCCTATTATGTGATAATATGGAGGTTCACTGGAAAGCATTTTATTTGCATTGAGAATTTCTTGAGTCAGCTCAAAAACTCCAGAGTTTCTTATTCTTGGTAGCAACTCCTTCAGTCTTTTTCCTACGCTTAAAATCTTACAGAAGAGTTTCTTGGCTTGAAGCTAACTGTAATAGTGACCTACCCTATGATACTATTATATGTCTTTGATTAATTGAAAAATAGTTTTATAAAACAGGAGATTTAAATATGTGTGAATATTCCATTTGAAACATATTTGACTCAGTTCTAGTAAGGTAGATAGGCTAAATGTTTTCAACAAAGGGAATCTATTTTCCTTAACATTGGAAGTTTGAAAGGGCAAAAAAAGAGCTCTGAAGTAACATAGACGTTCATCACTGCAGGAAGCAGTAGAAGTGGGAATACGTGGAATTAATAAACCTAGGAGCAGTAAGATGGGAATCCACTAGTATAGTGCTTTGATGTGGAAGCAGAGAAACAGGGAAGCAACAAGAAAGAAGTGCTTAGACTTCTGTGGAAAAAGCAAGGCCTGACTGGTACCTAGACACACACGAGGGTGCGGGATTGTGGTGGAGGAACATCTCAGTGGGTGGGAGTCTGCAGTCTGGTTAGTATTCTAATTGTCAGAATGATACCGCAAACCTGGGATTTGAGTACAGAAAGAAGCTGCAGGCTCCAGCCAGTTGCCCAGTGTTGCTGAAACAGCACACACAGATAGTAACTGGGAAACAGGAAGAAAGTCCCTTTGTTTGTGTTGCAATATCCACTTAGTTCCTGCAATTATCTTAATGGAACAGAATGCCAATGGACTGAGTGAATGTGGGAAACGTTTTTTTGCAGACTAATGTAACAAGGATGTTCTAATGTAAAGAGGCTTAGGAAGAACTGGGAATAGAATGGCGAAATCCTAGCAGCAACGTGATTGAACAAATTGAATATATTAATGTACACAAAATATTATTAAAAACAATGGTGATTAAATTGATTTTATTTCACCTTGGATCTTTACAGTTAACACACTCGGTTTCCAAATCAGTCTGGATGACTAGCTGATAACGTTGTTATCTGAATCCATATGTGGACATTTTCTTTTGAGTAAATCAGAATTCCTATGTGAAAGTTAAAAAAATATTAAATAAAGATGGGCTTTGGACTGTAAGACAATAGGTAAATAAAGAGCATAACTAGATTTAGAAATGTTTCCTTAAATTTTTAATAGGCTAACTCTGATGTTCAGGTGTTAGGTGGTGGTGGAGGAAATGCCGTATTTGGATATATTGCTTGGCATGATATATACAGAAATCTAAAAACTTTACTCCTAAGCTAACAGTATTACTCAGTTTTGGTGGTACTTGCTTAATCTTCAGTCTCCTCATTTTGTATGTATCCATTCTGCTTTTCATAAACCCAAGTTTCATATAAGAAGGACTTCTGGTATAGAGAATATAATTATTCCTCAGATTTTAAGGAGATATATATGCATGACTTTGGTTTAAAAGCAAATGCTTTATTTACCAACCTTCTAAATTATTTTTCCCATTTATTCATGTAATATTTCCAATGTCTTCTATGCATATGACATTGTGCAAGAAGATCCTAAGAGGATCTAAAATACTTTTGTATATAGTCTATAGATGATAAGATTAAAAGAATCAGAGCTACATCCCAGCACTTTAGGAGGCCGAGGTGGGCGGATCACGAGGTCAGGAGATCAAGACCATCCTGACCAACATGGTGAAAGCCCGTCTCTGCTAAAAAGTACAAAAATTAGCTGCACGTGGTGGCAGGTGCCTGTAGTCCCAGCCACTTGGAAGGCTGAGGCAGGAGAATCGCTTGAATCTAGGAAGCGGAGGTTGCAGTGAGCCCAGATCATGCCACTGAACTCCAGCCTGGGCAACAGAGGGAGATTCCGTCTCAAAACAAAACAAGAAAGAATCAGAGCTACTTTAATGGAAGCTTACAGCAATTCCCAAAGTTGAACATACTTCTCTGTATGATCTCTTAGTGATTAAAAAGGTTTTTGATGACTACCATACCATTATTATATTTAACAAAATAAAAAAAAATTTTAATATCATCTAATATCTATTCCACATTCTCCTTTTTTCTGCTTGCCTCAATGATTTTTCACAATATTTAATTTATTTTAGACCAATTTCAATATGGCTGTCCATTGCTTTCATTGTTCTACTTGTGAAGAGGCTTTTAAGACACCCCACCTTTTATTTTTGAAAGAACCCAGGTTATGTCCTGTAGAATGTGCCACATTCTTGATTTGGCTGATTGCTTCCTTGTGGTGAAGTTTAACCCAACCTTCTATCCTTGGTTTCCTGTAAAGTAGTATTAGAGCTAAAGGTCTGATTCAATTGAGAGGCAATGCACTCCATTGTTGAAGCAAGAACACTTTATGAGTGGTGCTGTCTATTTCTTATTCTGTTGTATGAATTTTTTTACATTATTCGTTGCTGAGAACAGAGAAATAGCATGAAGTCTGGTTTCTGGAGAAGTATGTCAAGGTATTATGAGTGTTATCTGATGAAGTGCTTAATGGTGTAAAATAAATTTCTCAACCCAAGTGGGCTTAAATTCCTGAAAAAAATGATGGATACTCTCTCTTCTATCACAGTCAACATTATTGATGCAAATGTGACAAAATAGTGGAATGAGGCTCACAAGGAGGTTAATGTGTAAATGACGCAGAAATGACAGAAAATTTATTGCATGTTACTCAAAGGACCAAGAGGACACCAAAAGATGAGAAAAACCAATCAGTAGCTTAGAAAAAGGAAAGAACAATTTGTAGAAAAGGATGATTCTGCTATTAAAAAAACTGGTATTAATAGTTTGTTTTGGACTCCAGGAAGTTATACGCCTGCACTTTCACACTCCACATTCACAAAATAATACATAAGTGACAGTGAATAATATATTATTTTATTTAAAAAATTATGTTCAAGAATATTAAGTAATTTTTATTATATTCAAATACTTTGAATATTAATATGCAATTTCCATAGCTTTCAGTTAGTAACCATTATCAACCCAAACAATTGTTTCTTCAGCTTCTCCACATAAACAGACATTCACACATGTTGGTCTGATTGTTCTCCCTATTACTTAACATTCAGTATAAATTGTTTCTCATCCACAAAAATGATAAATAACAACATTCATGTACCCAATATACATGTAATAAAATAAAGCATTATAAGCTTTATTGAAGTGTCCTAGATACCACTCCCAACTGCATCCCATTCTCTTTTTCCTGAGTGTAACTATTTTCTGGAATTTGCTTAAGATTATTAACATATCTTATATATGTTAATATAAAAACACACACAAATATAGTCTCTTTAAACCATGTACAGTATTGATATGCAAATTTAATATACACAAAGATAAAATCAGAATATATGCATTGTCTTGCAACTTTTGGGTCTAATAATGTTTTTGTGAGATGTATTTATTTTGACATTTATAGGTTTAATTCATTCATTTTCAATGCTATACAATAGACAATCATAAGAACATAGTACAGTTAATTTTTTCATTATTCTGTAGAGGAACAGTATTTTGTATATGATAATACTATTTTAGATGTATTATGTATGAGAATTATTACTGTTGTGAACATTCTTGTATCAATCTCCTTGAGCAAAATTTCTATAGCTAAAAGGATAGTGTCTATACCTAGGGGTTTATGTATTACTAGATAATGCCAAATTATTCCCTAATGTGTTTTTAATGAATTTAAATCACCATCGGAATGTATAATTTTCCATGGTTCCACCTACTTGCCATCATTTGACACTTTCAGACTTTTATATTATTGCCAACTTAATAGATGTGAAATGGAGTCTAAACATGGTTTTAACCTTAATTTCTCTATTAGTGGACTTAAATATTTTTCCTTTTTTATTGACTTTTGTAGTTTCCCCTTTATGAATTGTCTTTTCATATCTTTGGTAATGTCTCATTGATTTGTCTTTATTTTATTCATTTGTAGCCTTGACATATTCTGGAAACTAATCTTTTGTGAGTCATATGTGTTACAAAGATTATATCTCTTATTCAGTGATTTGTAGAGTCATTTTATTATAGAATTCTTTGAGTCACAGAAGTCTTTAAACATGATCAATTTTATCCATCTTTTTAATTAGTGGTTTGTATTCTTTATGTCTTATGGAAGCAATATTTCCTTAGCAAGAGACCCTGTGAATATGCTCTAATATTTATTCCTACCAATTTTAAAGTTGAATTTTTATATTTAGGTCTTTAAACTACAACTATAAATTTTTGTCTCTAGTAGGAGGTAGATAGATCTAATTTATTTTTTCTTATGGGGATTGTCTTTTCCCAGGAATCATCCTTGAAGAGCCCATCTTGTCCCAAAGACTTTTCAGTGTTATCTGTGTTACATATTAAGGCCTCATACCTGTTTATCTATTTTTATAGACTCTCAATTACCTTCTCTTGGACTATATGTCCATATTGATGTCAATACCACATGTATCATTACCACACTGGTGTAATCACGAGACAGGATAAGGTCTCCAAAGTTGATTTTTAAAGTTAACTTGACTAATTGTGGCCCCCTTCTTCCACAAAATTAAAAAAAAAAAAAGGCATCAAGTTCTAGGTTTAGAATGAAGTTATCTTTTGGGGATTTCTATTTATTTGCAAGTGCGAATAATAAGTTTTATTTTTATGTAAAAATGTATCTTTCTGAGTCTTCAAATTTATCGTCACAATGTTGTTCATAATATTTCACAATTAAGTTTTAAATCTTTATTGGGTCTATAATTTTATCACCTTATTGTCCTTATCATTTTTATGTTTTTCTTCTCATATAATCATAAATACTCTCTCCAGAGCTTGTAGATTTTAATAATCTATTTAAACAATAACTGTTGTCTTTAATGATCCTCCCTATTGTACCTTGTTTTCTATGTCATTAATCACTACTCCTATCTTTATTTTATTTTACATTTTTGTGTCATATTGTTCCCTTTTAATTCCTTAACTCAAATGCTTGGATAATTGGTTTTCACACTTGTTTTTCCCGACAAAAATGAACATCAGATTTTAACAATTTAATTTTACTACCAATTAGCTTAAATCATGAATTTGTGTGTTGCAATTACTATTATTTGAGTTTTATTTTATAATTTCTAATATGACTTCTCTTTTAATTCAAGAGTAATTTGGAAACATATTTTTAACTGTCCTAATTTTTTAGTAATTTTTGTTATTTGTTTCTATTTATTATATCTTGTTCAGGGACTGTGGTCTGTATAGCATGAAATCGTGAAATTTGTTAAACACGATTTTATGGATTGACACAAGCTTCATTTCATTGCAGTGGAAGAAGAATGTGTATTTTTCAAACAACTAAATGCAAAGTTGTGTAAATATCCCCAAGTAAGTTGTGATAGTGAATTATTCAAAATATTATCAATCTTACAATTATTTCATTAACATTACTTAAAGATCCATATTGAAATTACAAAATAATGGTGGGTGGGTTTGAACATTAAGTCAGTATCATAAATAAGCACATGAAACATAAGAATTACAATATCTTCCATGTCATTTTTATCATTATATAAAAATTCTCTTCATATCTATTATATTTTTAACCCTGGGGTCATTTTTAATCTGATGTTACTGTTGTCCTACCAGCTTGCCATTGATTAGTACTAACCTGGCATGTATTTTTTCTCTGCTTTCAAATGTTCTATAACCTTACACTTTAGTTGTGTTCCTTATAAATAATATGTATATGCGTTGGCATACGGATTTTTTTAAATTTTGAACGAAGCTTGAAAAATCACAATTCTTTAACTGAAGAGTTTTGTCCTATTACCTTAAGTTGATAGCTGATATATTTGAAAGTGTTTCTTCCATTTAATATGGACATTCTATTTCTCCTGATTTTTTAAACTTTATTTTTGTATTTTATAATTATTCTTCCTTTTGAATTGATTACAAATTTATTCATTTTTTTCCCAGTAATAGAAGCTATGTTGTCCATGTATAGTATTTTTAGTTACTATTAACATGCTAATATTCATACTGATTTCACAATAACTTTATCTATTCTCTATAATTCACTCTCAAATCAATTCAGAAAATGTACAGTATTCTAGATTGCATCACTTTTTACTTTTATATCATGTTGCAATCAGACATTATTTAACTCTCATTTTGTCTTTTATTCTCAACTTTTAATATAGACATTTTATGATTGTACTTTTGACATTTGTTTATATTTATTCATGTTTTAGCTTATTTACTCACTATTCTTTTCATACATCTCAAACTTCTGAGATTTTTTCTTTACTCCTGAAAAGCCGCCTTTCAGAGACCCTTTACTGAAAATTTATTAGTAGTAAGCTCCTTTTGTTTAAATATATCTTTATTTTACCCTCAGAACTGTATGATACATGAACATATTTAAATTATTGTTTGAGAGTTTTTTCCAAAATTTTCCACAATTTTTTATTCTGTTATTGCTGTTGAGAAATCTGATTTTCAATTTTGCATTTCTCAGTTTTTGGTCACTATCTTTAAAAAATTAATTTATTAATTTGTAATTGAAAAATAACGATATATTTATGGGGTACAATATGATGATTTGATCTATGTATACATAGACTGCAAAAATATTCAGTTAAGCCAATTAACATATCCATCTCTTCTGCCACTTATTTCATTTTTGTCATGAGAACATTAAGAACCTCTTTTGTTAAAGCAATTTTGAAGTATAGAATACATTATTATTAACTATTAACTCTGGTCACCATGCAGTCAAATAGATTAATAAAACTTATTCCTATAGTCCAACACTTTATACCATCTGATAAACATCTCTTTCTCCATCACTCCCTTTCTCACAGCCAGTTGTATTCATGTTGTCACAAATGACAGAATCTCTTTTTAAGACTGTATAGTGGCCAGGCACGGTGGCTTACACCTATAATTCCAGCACTTTGGGAGGCTAAGGTGGGTGGATCACCTGAGGTCAGGAGTTTGAGACCAGCCTGGCCAGAATGGCAAAACCCTGTCTCTACTAAAAAACACAAAAATTAGCCAGGCATGGCGGCTAACTGGCCTGTAGTCCCAGTTACTCAGGAGGCTGAAGCATGAGAATCATTTGTACCTGGGAGTGGGAAGTTTTAGTGAGCCAAGATCATGCCACTGCACTCCAACCTGGGTGACAGAGCAAGATTCTGTCTAAAAAAAAAAAAACAAAGTGTATACATGTATTTGTTTATGGTATTTCATATATTGGTTATTATGAATAATGTTACCATGAACATGGGAGTGCAGATATCTCTTTGACATATTAATTTCACTTCCTTTGGATATATACCAAACGTGGGATTGCTGGATCATATGGTAATTTGATTTATAGTGTTCTGAGGAGCCTCCATACCATATTCCACAATGGCTGTACTAATTTACATTCTCAACGAGAAGATACAAAGGTTTCTCCACATCCATGTCAAAACTTGCTATCATTTGTCTTTTTGAAAGTAGACATTCTAACTTTATCACTAATGAGGTGATATCTCACTGTGGTTTTAATTTGCATTTTCCTGATCATTAGTTTTCATATATCTGTTGCATATTTGTATCTCTTCTTTTGAGAAAGGTCTGTTCAGATCCTTTGCTCACTTTTAAATTAAGTTATTGCTATTTAATTGTTTGAGTTCCTTATATATTTTGAATACTAGCCTCTTATCAGTTTTATGATTTGCAAATATTTCTTCCAATCCATGGTTGTCTCTTCACTCTGTTGATTGTTTTCTTTGCTTTACAGAAGCTTTTAGGTTGATACAATCTAGTTTGTCTATTTTTGCTTTTGTTGCTTGTGCTTTTGGGGTTATATTTAAATAATTATTGTCCAGATGAATGTCATGGAGCTTTTCCCCTGTTTTCTTCTAGCAGCTTTGCAATTTTGGGTCTTACATGTAAGTCTTGTATCCCATGTTGAGTTGATTTTTGTATATGATGTGACCGAAGTATACAATTTCATTCTTCTGATTATGAATATCTGGTTTTTCTAACACTATTTATTAAAGAGACTAACTTTGACCCATTGTGTGTTTGGGAGAACACTATTAAAAATCAATTGACCACAAATACTTGGATTTGCTTATTTCTGGACTTTCTGTCCTGTTCCCCTGGCAGATACATCTGTATTCATGCCTGTATCATACTGTTTCGATTACAATAGCATTATAATACATTTTAAAATCAGGGAGTATTATACTCTCTCCTTTGTTATTTTTGCTCAATATTGCTTTAGCTCTGTGGGGTCTTCTGGTTCCATAAAAATTTCAGGATTTTTTTCTATTTCTCTAAAAAAATACTTGAATTTTGATAGAAATTGCATTGAATCTGTAGATCTCTTCTGAAATTGTAGACATTTTGACAATATAAACTTTTAAAATCCATAAATGTGGGATAGCTTTCCATTTATTTATGTCTTCTTTAATTTATTCTGTTAACGTTTTATAGTTCTGATTGTACAGCTCTTTCAGCTCCTTGCTTAAATTTACTCCTACGTATTTTATATTTTGTGTTGCTATTATACGTGGAATCTTTTTAAATTGCTTTTTTTGTTGGTGTTGTATACAATGCTACTGATTTTTGTATCCTAACCAAAATTATTAGTTCTCATAGTTTTCTGTGAAGTTGTTAGGGTTTTCTACCTGTTAGATTTTGTCATCAGCAAACAGAAACAATTTCACCTTCCTTTCCTATGTTCATGCCATATTGACCCCACAGCGTCTGATGCCTCAGAGGCAACCAGAAGTCCTGGAGAAAAGGGAAGAAGCATATGTTGCCGGAATGAAGTTAGTAAGTTAATACTGTAGGATGAATCACTCAGCGACAATAGGGCCTAAAAGCAGTAGCCTCAACTGACTCCACAGCCTATAGTGATGGTGGTTGGAGTGGTCCAAAGACTCAAAACCAGGCTGATCTATGTGACATCCATTTATGTGCCACCTGAAAGTATATGGAGTTAACCACCTAGGCAGTAAACTTTGACAAATAGCAGAAGAAATTTCATAATCAAGATAAATTATCTTCTCTTTTCTCCGCTTTGTTCAGGCAAGACCAATCATTCAACTTGACATGAAGCTGTAGCTAGCTCAATGACATATTCAGCAAACTCACTTCTATTTGTTGTCCCTGCTTCCCTGCTTCATTTCCCTTTTCATTCACAGATGTATCTCTAGGGTTGCACTCACCAACAAAGGGTTAGTATATGATCTTTTGCCTCTGGAAAAAGGGAACCTTGGCAAAGACATATATTTGCATATTTGCATATTTTTACTACTTTATTTTCTACACATGTCTATCAGTTCATTAATTCTCTCTTTTTAGTCATTTAGCACATTAAGAGCTCTTCCTAATGATATTTTTCTTTACCCTACATTTTGTTTATTTTACATATATTCTCATTCTATTTTGATAATGCTGTGTACCTTTGTATCATTTTCAATTATATCTGTAAACATAGTACTTTTATATGCATCCAATAAATGTGATTATTTTTATCCTATGCTATTGGGTTTCAGTTCTGTTTCTTATTGTTCCTGATAATTATCACTGATGGTGGCTTGTATTCATGTATTTGATAATTTTAAGTGGTGAGCTCAAATTTCTCAAGATGTAATTTGCAGAATTTCTGTAAACATTGGTTGAATGTCTCTACCTCGAGTACATTTGGGCTTTCAGCCAGGTGTTCTGGGTTACTACCAACCTGGGAAATTTTAAAATGAATTTATTAACTGGCATTTTTTTCCTGCTCCACACAAAAATTATAAAATCACATTCTTAACTGCTGAGAGCAGCCTGTGATTGTAGATTTTTATGGGTGAGATTTTTTGTTTCTACCAGATTCTAGGACAAGATAGGTAAAATCTCTTGTAGTTTTGTATTTGTCAACAGGAAAAATGTTTCTAGTTCATCAATTTACTTAGGAAATAGGCCTTTCAGAATTCAGCTTGATCGTGTGTATTTGTGTATGTATGCCCACTCTCTTGATGCTGTGAGCTTGTTTCCTGTCTACAGAGCCATTATTAAAACCCAAGATGCATAACAAACAAGCCTCTTGCTTCATAAGATCAGCAACTATACACTGGTTGCTTTAGTTTTGATATGAATTTAACATTCTGATTTTCAATTCTATCTTCTTTTGTGTTTCTGATCATTGCAATACTATGCTGGGAGCTCAGCTACAAGGTTTAAAAGGTTGTAGTTTTATATTAAACCCAGAATGCCTAGGTGTGCTTTGTCAGTTGTTTTTTCAGGTTATTTAGATAACATTATTGCCAGAAACAGGAGTCTGTTTTCTGACATTGAATTGTGGTGTTAATTTACTCTGTTTGGGCTTGCAGGCTTTTAACACGTAGGTTTTAAAATTATTACATATAGGCTGGGCTCAGTGGCTCACACCTGTAATCTCAGCACTTTGGGAGGCCGAGGCAGCTGGATTACCTGAGGTCAGGAGTTTGCGACCAGCCTGGCCAGTGTGGTGAAACCCCGTCTCTACTAAAAATACCAAAAAAAAAAAAAAAAAGTCAGGCATGGTGGTGGGCCACCTGTAATCCTAGCTACTCGGGAGGCTAGGCAGGAGAAACACTTGAGTCCAGGAGGCAGAGGCTGCAGTGAGCCAAGATGGTGCCATTGCACTCCAGCCTGGGCGAAAAGAGCAAAACTCCGTTTCAAAAAAAAAAAAAGGTTGTTGTATGTAGCCTGCAATCATGAGTTCCTAAAGGAAAACACACACACACACACACACACACACACACACACAAAACGTTTAAAAAGTAAAAATAAGCAAAATTTAAGAGACAACAAATTATGTTGGTGAAAAGCATAAACTCTGGAGGCAGACAACCTAAACTTGCCTCTGGCTTCATTACGTCACTGATATTAGACCTGAACCAGTTGGGATCCTCTTTGACTCACTTCTCTTATTTACAAAATAAACATACCAGTTTCTACTTCCTTGGATGACTGTTATGATTAAGCGAATTAGTATAAGTGTGTAGAACAGTGGCTGGCACATTAAAATGTTCTATAATTATTTTCAATTATTATTAATTTTTTTACAGTCCAGCATCAGTGCAATTCTGAATTACTTAACAAATATAATCAAGGCAATCTTTCATAGGATATCTTTTAAACTGAATTTAAATCACGTGCTTTCTCCCTTTCTCAAAAAATGGACTGATATTGCATTTCAGTCCATTGTGGAGTGACAATAGCATAGAGAAATTTCTTCCTTTTGGCTCCTCATTACCCACATAAGTTTTGTGAGGCTAGGAATAGTCATGCCAACAGGAAATCTTTAAAAGATTTAGGAACTGAGAATACTTAGAAATCATTTTAGCTCTATATATTTTACATTGGCTAATCAGTTTGTGATAAGAAGCCATAATAAGCCAACAGAAAATCATTAGATGATGTACACAATGCTGAAAATAGACATAGAATATGATACCACTTTTGAAAGAGACAATGATTTGATAGTTTTGTTTAGTCGGACACATTTTTCTTGCTAAAAATTAAAGGAATTATGTCAAGCAGAAAACGGTATTTCATATAGTATTTTCTGAAAATGAAAAAATGGCATATTTTTTCCCTAGAATAGAATACAAAGCCACACTGCTCTTTTTTTCTTTCCTTTTTTTTTTTTTTTTTTTTGAGACGGAGTCTCGCTCCGTCGCCCAGGCTGGAGTGCGGTGGCCGGATCTCAGCTCACTGCAAGCTCCGCCTCCCGGGTTTACGCCATTCTCCTGCCTCAGCCTCCTGAGTAGCTGGGACTACAGGCGCCCGTCACCTCGCCCGGCTAGTTTTTTGTATTTTTAATAGAGACGGGGTTTCACCGTGTTAGCCAGGATGGTCTCTATCTCCTGACCTCGTGATCCGCCCGTCTCGGCCTCCCAAAGTGCTGGGATTACAGGCTTGAGCCACCGCGCCCGCCACCGCTCTTCTTAATACGTGATCCCGTGTTTTAAAGAGAATAGGAAACTATATAAATCTTTAATAATTTTGATTATTTTAATATAAGTTAATCTGTCCTTTATTTAGAAAGAGATAGCATCAGATTCAAAAGTATACAAATAACATCCTTAAAACAGCCAAAAAAAAAAAAAAAAAAAAAGCTGGGGTTTGCCAGTTGAATGTATTTTCTTTCAACTCTTCAAACAACGATTCTTAAGTTACTGTTAGTGGATCACACTTGTAGGTAAGAAATGTCCAAAAGTGAAAGACTGACTATGAAATTAATGTATCACTCAAAAAATTTATATGATTTATCATATATACAAAATAAAATGTGGTATTAAATAATAGTAGCCTTAAATATTTCCTCATAAGTTTAGTTGTATCTAAAATTATCAAAACTAGCCCATTTAACACATAAGTACATTTCTTTTCCAACAACAGAAAGGATTTATTTTAAAATTATCCTACTAAAATCAAAGTATCTTTAGTATCATTGTTGCATTATAGACATTGTAAAGTTTTTCACATAAGAAAAGTAACAGCTTTGACTTTTACAATTGATTTTTGAAATTTAAAATGTCTTATGTATATGTATATATGCATAAAATTATCACTGCCATTATTAAATATTAAACTCTGGCCTACATTCGTTGTCTAGTACTTGTCCTGCCACTTATAATTGTTACCACTTATAAATGTTAGTACTTCATGTATATCTTCGACTATGCAGTGCCCTTGTGTACAGTCTGTAAATGGTTTCTTATGATAATATTATGAAGTAGTAGGTCCCATTATTATAACTGTCTCATGATGACACCAGCTGATACTTACAGAGGTTAAATAACTTGAAAACATAGCATATTTAGTCAATGGCAGACCAAAATCAGTCAAGCTACAGAGCTATACTCTTAACCATTACATGTAGATATACAAGAAGGGATGTAGACAGTTGTTAAAACACGCATAAACTATGCAACTTACCATAAATAATGTAAGGGTAAATATGGAAATATTAAGTATGATACATAGTTATGTCTGGCTATGAGAAAGAACATAACATGGTAAACATAGCTAAAAAAGAGGGGTACTTGTTTCTCAAATAAAATACTGAAGGCTGCTATAAAATCTCTGTTCACAAAGTCCTCAGGATGTAGACTGATTGCATCTCATCACCCGTCAGTGCCAGCTGTGGTCTTCATCTTCAGGGCTCAAGATGGTTGCAACTAGCCTAGCCATCACATCCCATTTTACAGGTGTCAGAATCTAAGACTACTTAAAGATGAGGAAAAGACAAATTCAATTTTCTTTTAAGTAATGTTCATTGAAAGTTTCCCCAAGTTTTCTTTCTGTTCATGTATTATTGGTGAGACCTTAGTTACACACTGAATTTTTTAAAAAGTTGTGTGTCCAGGGCCTGGTGCGGTGGCTCACGCCTGTAATCTCAGCACTTTGGGAGGCCGAGACAGGCAGATCACAAGGTCAGGAGATTGAGACCATCCTGGCTAACATGGTAAAACCCCTTCTCTATTAAACATACAAAAAATTAGCTGGGCTTGGTGGTGGGCGCCTGTAGTACCAGCTACCGGGGAGGCTGAGGCAGGACAATGGTGTGAACCCGGGAGGCGGAGCTTGCAGTGAGCTGAGATCTCAATACTGCACTCCAGCCTGGGCAACAGAGTAAGACTCCATCTCAAAAAAAAAAAAAAAAAAAAGTATGTGTCCAGTTAAAAATTGAGAAGTTTTATTACTATGAAAGACAGGAAGAATCATTACTGAGGAACAATCAACACTCTTTACCAGAGTGAGTGAAAGGAGCATTAGAATAATTGATCTTTGCTAAGTGTTCATCATGAAGTAGAAAACTACAGTATGTGAATAACTAGTATTTCCAGGACTAGCTACAGTATTTGACTATCTAATATTTTCAAGACTAGCTTTCCTTGCTATGTAGCTAGTTTGGTCATGTTTTTGGTCAGCTTACTGGTTTCCACTGTTAAAATCAATGGTTGGTGAAATATGCAGTAGATTTTTTACTGACTACAAGTTCTGACTTCAGTCTATGGCACATCTTATGTTGTTTTGGTGCCTATGTTGGCAAACCTTTCAGAATCCCTGAGAATTTGGGATATTAAAGAATCATCAGCACTCCTCAAGACCCCTACTATGGAGCTCAACCCAGTGCTTTTATTTAATGAGATCCTTAGCGCCACAGAATAGCTAATCAGAAAACTGAGGACATTAACAATATCTCTACTGCATTTGTCCTTCATGGAATTCCACCATGCTGACTTCGTTTTATGGAAAATTAAAGGAATT
Organism: Colobus angolensis palliatus; assembly: GCF_000951035.1. Classification (NCBI taxonomy): domain Eukaryota; kingdom Metazoa; phylum Chordata; class Mammalia; order Primates; family Cercopithecidae; genus Colobus; species Colobus angolensis. The sequence goes on along the minus strand of NW_012115699.1, from coordinate 3,421,545 downwards.
GAAATTTTCCAAGTTTGCTCATAAAAATAATAATGAACAAATCTGAATATATTTACTAAAAACACAAACATAAGAATACAGTTTTTAATACAGACCAGAAGTGTATACTGATATATTTAAAAGTTAGAAATTGATAAAACAAGAAAACCCTGAAAATATCAAATTATTGAGTTATTTTTCTTTTTGGGAGATATCTAAGGACATGAAATTATTTTAAATGTAAGATGCATAACAAGTTGTTCTCCTAAAGTAATGGGTTATAAAAATAAATAATAAAATATTGCTTTTGTTATATATATAATGTTTAAAACAAGGCAGATGCATCTTTTTTTAAAAGAGCAAATTCATGACATATCACAGAAAGAAATACTTGTAAGAAAAGAACAAGCATGTTCAAAATAGAAAGACTTTTTTTCTCTGACATTAATTTCAGAACAAATAGATAGGAGCATATTTATATTTCTCTACTTTATATTAATATTTTTAACTAACAAGAGAAATTCAAATATGTTCACGTATATGTGTTGGCGCACTGGCTTATCTTGACTATTTCTCAGCTTATTAAGCTAACAGCAATTTTCTGCATTGACCTATATACTATATAAGAATGGTACCTTTTAAAATAAATTCTATAAGTAAAGGCTTTAAGTATGTTGAAAATTTGTCTTCAACAGCAGAAGCTGTACAAATTTACCATAAACCTTCAGTGTTCAAATTTATTTAAAACTAAAATTTTTCTCTGTGACACAATTTATGAAAAGAACAAAACATAGCATATTGGTAGGGTATTTGAATTTTTGGGTCCCTCTCACATAGAGTTCAATATGAGACACATCATAAGTGTTCAAGAAATAAAATAAGAGTAAAAAAACTGTGAATTAATACAAGCAACTGGCAAAAGCAAAAATAAGCTGTGCCTCAGAATCAAAATCCAAAAGGGCACATCAATATTCCTGGAATTTTACATGAAGAATAAAGATGTTAAGAAATTAGGGCAGAAAAGTAGATAAGAAAAGGTCTTCAAGAGATGAAGTATTCTTCTTGGATCTACTTATTTTCTTGAAAGATAGAAAAAGTTAAATAAGCAACTAATACAAAACAAAGGTATAACATATAGCTACTAAACTAGGTAATGCTAAATCTTTCAAATAGTATGTATGGATTGTAAGACAGTAATCTCTTTGTGATGGAATTTAGATAGAAGTTTTCATTTATTTGACTATTTAAAATAAAATCCAAAAAGCTGATGAAATGTGTCTTGGTAGATTCTCTAATGGATTTTGTGACTGTCACTACTGGAGTATTGCTTCCAGGAATGATCTGATTGGTCTAAAAGGATATTTACTTGACTCAGCAATACCCCATGGCAAGAAACTTAACTAGTTTATCAGTGTGCAGCATTATCAGAAAATTAGGTCTAGAACAATTTTTAAAAGCCTATCCAGAATATGTTTCCTAACTGATAAACCACTAATGAAATAAGATTTGAGAAAAATATATAGAATCCCAAACTTGACAATATACTTGCTATTTATTGGGAAGAAAGTCACCTATCTGCAGAAAAATTTGTGAAAGTGATGAAAGCCTGACTTCTTCTGGAGTGAGTGGCAGACAGATATGTTTACCTCTATGTGCACATATATATGTATTAATTTCTCACACATTGATTTAAATATATATCAGTGATTTTTATTTATATTTTCTATTCATTAACTTTCTTCTCTATGTTCCAATTTTTAAATGATTTGTATAATGTGAACACCTTTTACATTTAATTTTGTTTTAAATGTACATTTTATGATAGAAATATATTTTAAAATGCACTTTTAAAGGTTAAACATTTTGCTCTTTTCCAACAAATTTATGTGTGTGTGTGTGTGTGTGTGTGTGAGTGTGTGTGTATTGCTGTCAGGTATTTTTCGGTGCTGAGAATACATTAGGGAACAAAAACAATTACTGTCTTCTTAGGGCTTAGCTTCTGTAAGAGGGACAGATAAAAAGTATACATGATCAAAAAACAAACTATCGGCTATCACAGAAAACCAAAGGCAATGAGAACTGGAAAGACTAGAGAAAGGTGATCAGTTATATAAGCAGCATGGGAGGCACAGAGAAGTTTCAATTAAAGCAAGAAAATGATTGAAGGAGTTACCAAGTACATAGCTGGGTTGTGGGAATTGATCGGGAAGTGGGGATGTGGACAGAGGAAAGAGCAAGCACAAAAGCCCTGAAGCTGGAGAGTGTTTTCTGTTACGGTAGAGTGGTGAAACAGGAACAAAGTAATAGTAAATGAGAATTAACTGAGGGCTAAGCACAGAAGACTTTATAGGCATTGTAAGTACCTTGAGGGCAAGAGACGATGATGGCCCAGAATAGGGCATTAATTGCTTTCCTAATAAAAGGTGTGAGTCTTAAGTTCTAGACATAAAATAAAGGTGGAGCTGCCATAATTTTTTAAAGTGTTAAATAATTTGTTAAAATAAAAAAGAGAGAGGTCGAGGATGCCTTTAAAGTGTTTAGCTTGAACCACTGGAGACAGAATTTCCACTAATTTAGATAAAGTGGATTCTAGAAAGGTCAATTTGGGGTAGAATTGAGGTGAAGTGTTCAGTTGTAGACAAGTCAAATTTGATATGCCTATTAGATTATCAAGGGTAGATGTCAAGAAGGTAGTAAACATATTTCTGCATTCCAGGATAATGTAAGGATTTGCATTTCAGAGTTGTTAACTTATGAAAGAGACTTAAGTCAGATTTGGGACATGCACAGTGAGAGTGTGTAGACTGAGAAAGGTGATCAAGGACAGTGCTCAAAGGAAACTGACAATTAACACGAGGCTGAGCAGAAGAATTAAGTCCAAAAAAGGAGATTGAAAACAACCAAACAGTTACATAAGGGGAAACCAGATGTACATAGAATTCTAGGGGACAAGTGCAGAAAGAATTTCAAGGGAGTTAAGTTTTTCAAATGCTGCTAATAGGTCAATAAAAGAAGCAAGAAATAAACATTGAATTTAGCAATGTATGATCATTGAAGGGTTTAATGAGAGTAATTTTAAAGTCCTGTTGAGATAAAATCCAGATGAAAATAAATTCAGAGAGAATGAGAACAAAAGAATAGCAGACAGTGAATGTAAATAACTCTTTGGAGAATTTTTGTTGGAAAAGAGCAAAACAGTTTAATCTTTAAAGGTACATTTAAAATATAATTCTATCATAAAATATATATATATAATTAAATTTAAAATGTTTTAATTGTAGAAATCATTTAAAAACTGGAATGTACACAAAACTAAAAATAAAAAAGTAAAAGAGTAGAAATTAGAAATAAAAATCACAGTCATTCTATTATTTAATAAATAGCACTTACCTAACTTTTAACTAATAATTACCAAGCTTCATAGAAGCAGGAAGGTCAAGAATCAGAATACCTTTTCGATAAAGGTAGACACAGTAAATATTTAAGATGTGGGGGTCATTCAACAGCGGTATCCAATCTTTTGGCTTCGTTGGGCCAAATGGAAGAAGAAGAATTGTCTTGGGCCACACATACAGTAACACTACACAATACACTAACACTATATACACAACTACATAACTAAACATACACAAATACACTAAGACTAGCAATAGCTGATGAGCTTTTAAAAAATTGCAAAAAATCTCATGTTTTAAGAAAGTTTACAAATTTGTGTTGTGCTGCATTCAAAACTGTCCTTGGCCACAAGCTCGTATAAGGTTTCTGTCCTAACTACTCAACTCTGCAATTGTATGATGCAAGCATCCACAAACAATATGTAAATCAATAGGTACAGATGTGTTTCAATAAAACCATATTTACAGTAGTAGCCACTGGTTCATATTTGGCTTGCAAACCATGGTTTGCCAATTCCTACGCAAGACTTCATTGCATTTAAAATTCCAGCCCTTAGCTTTAACTCCATAAAACAAAGTTGAAAGGCTACATAGTCGTAAAGTCCAAATCTATTACTTTCTTTTTACTTGTAGTGTCTTTGCTATGGTCTCAGTATTTGTATCCCCCAAAATTCATATGTTAAAATCCTGACCCTCAATGTGGTGGTATTAGAAAGTAGAGCTTCGGGGGAAGTGTTAGATCATGAGGCCTGAGTCCTCATATGAATGCGTTTGATTCTCTTATAAAATAGGCTCAAGGGAGCCCCTTCTCCCCTTCTGCCATTGAGGGACAGCCACCCATGAGCCAAGGAGAGAGTCCTCACCAGAAACAGAATCTGCCAGTGTCTGGATCTTGGACTTCCCAGCTACCAGAACTGTGAGGAATACATTTATATTGTTAATCAGCTATTCAGTCTATAGTGTTTTGTTATAGCATCTGGAATGAAGTAAGATGGTATTTAAAAGTATCTCCCTAATGAAAAGGCAATTTTAACAGAAGTTTGTACATATTTGCTATAGCCTTTTGCTTGTTGGACAAGGTTTGTCACTGTACTATACTATTTGTGTATCAGATGATCAGATTTTTGTCAATGAATCAAAAGGTAGCATCTCCCCAACATAATGGCAATTGTTCTACCATAAATCATGACAGCTTATCCATACAAAAGACTTTCTGACTTGCTAAGTTAATAAAATATTGAGAGAAAAATATATATAATTTATAATGAAGAACAAGTTCAGCTCAGGCAACTTGGTTACGTTTTGTCAATTTGTTAATTCCTCTGTTATTTACAGGATCACAGAGCAGTGCACCAGAACTTTGTGTGTGTGTGTGTGTGTGTATGTGTGTAATAGACAAACATATTTTTTTTCAATAAAGTTTTCTTTTCTAGATTTGTTGTTGGTTTAGAAGAAACTAGATATGAAAATAAAATAGCAACAAGAGAAACTAACACAGAACAGATTCAATATTGCCAGTTCTTATTAGATTAGTTTATGGCAGATATAAGATGGCAGAATTTTCAATGAAATGTCAGATGACTTATGGAGGTATTTTTATTTAAGTTAATGGCAATGTTGCTTATTGCTTTAAAGCAAAAGGTAAAAATGCAAAACACAAAGAAATTCTTACTTGTAGACAATAGAAAAGGTAGATCAACTATGTCAGAAAGGAAGTGAAGTCTGGAGTTCACTGCCTGTAAGCAGTGAAAAACTGGGATTAGAACACCTGATGAAAACAGAAGGGAACACAAATGACTTCTTTATGTCTCTCTTTCTTCACTTAAAAATGCAATGCTCCCTTTGTTACATGAGGCTATGAAGATTAATTATTTGACATGTGCTAAGTACCGTGAATGTGTTCTATATAGCTTTCTCATTAATCAAAATGCAAGCACCTTCAATATTGGTCAACTTACTGTTTTTAGAAGTTGTTGGGTATATTCTACAATTATAAAAACAGACTGAGAAGCATTTTGGGGGTTTATTTCCCCAAAACATACTCTACATTTTAGAGCTAGTTATTCCCAGTCTCCATAATTTCCCAGGAGCCATATTTGCAATGCTAGATGTCCTTGTGGATCTTGGGCACTGGAGTTACCTCAGCAAGTTCCCAGATCACTGAGCTATACTTGGAGAATATGAATAAGAAACATCTTCTACAGCTCCAACAAACTGGGTTTTCCACTTTGCTCTACAGGCAGTTTTAATGACTTTTAAATGTCTAAAGGAGATATGTTCATACTAAAATTTCCCAATATTTCTGACTTAATTCCAAATGTTTCCTTGAAGAACTTGAAAATATCTTTAATATGTCTCACTTGTGCTACCTATTAGGATATAATAAAACTTACCATGTTCCTAGACTGGGAATAAGCTAGTCTTACTATAGGACCAAGTTGCCCCCATCTAACATCTTCAGATTGATTATAGTTATTTAGGAAATGTATGGATACGTGACTTAGTGATATCTATGGCACAATTTACTGATGCTTCTGTTATAAGTGATAAAATGATTTGCTACATGAAAAGAAGTTTTAATATCAAACTCATTAATCAATATAGTTATCCTTTATTCTATTTCTATAGAATTTTTCATATGGTATGATACTCTATGTACATTCTAATACACAGGAAAATAAATTTTGCTTGTCAGACACCACCTAGATATTAAAAAACAAATAAGCTGTTGGAGAAGGGAATGGATTGCAATAGTTGAAGTGCTTGTTTTAGAGTTGCTGCATTTTTATTATTGTTGATGTTATTGTTTACCTCATTACTGCTAGGGGAAATATAGGGGAGAGAAAAGGATACTTCTTTACAAAGGGATAACTGATGTAAATTTTAGTACTTATAATCTGGCGTAACTCTAGTAATAAGGTAGCACCCACAGTTTCTGTTTTCTCAAAGGCTACTTTTTAAATCAAATGACTTTCATTGATAATTTGGACAATGAAATGTTATCTCAAAATCACACAACTTAAAAACTAAAGAATATGGAGGACATAAACATTCTACTCATTCGCATGACTTTTATTCTATCGTTTCTATTAATGTAACATTTTAGAGTCATTTAGACATACATTCAGTGACATTAACCATGCTTCACTTCAATGTAGCAAAAAGAATTAATACTATTCCCCAAAGAAACATAACAAGATATTCATGCTCATTTGTTATAACTAAGCAAAAACAGTACAGTGTATCCTTCTCATTATCATGACAGTTGTTACTGTAATATCTGTTTTTTATGCACTGCTTGTTTCATTCTCTGACTATATTTCAAGCATTAGGGGAGTAACAGGGGCTGAAACTGTTATCCCATTTTTTAACTTGTGAATTAAATTACATTCCATTAGGGATTCATTTGATGATGTATTCCTTAAAGTATTTAAAATATGCAAATGCATTGCAGCCTATGAAAAATATGTATTGCTACAAATTAGAGTAGTTAACTTCTCAAGTTAAACAAAGCACTGAAGGAATGTTTCTATCTTTCAAGGACAGTGTAAGTTCTGCTAAGTATTGTAACTTGGTGACAAGCCATCTATGTTAGATGTGCTTTTAATTAACGTTTTCCCTAACTGCAGCATCTTTCTCTTCGAAGAATGGCTCCAAGAGAATGAAAATGCCTTTTTGCTTTATGTAAATGTCAAAAGTCTCACTGATCAACATAGTGCTAGGAGAAGGTACTTAAATAAATGGAAATAGTTTTTGGAAAGGATTCTACATCAGACTTCAGAATGAATGACCTTATCAGAAACCAGCTTAATTCTTCATCCCACTTTTAAAACAAAATTGAAAATTAATTTTAAATTTTGATTTTTGTCGTCATATTTGCATATGATTTGAGTGTATGAGAGAAAAATGTAGACCTTATTTTTATGCCAAGTTTACAAAAGGGATCCTAAGTAGTAGTATTAGTATTGCTGCCACCTTAGCTATATCCTCTTCATTACTGTGAAAAAAAGACACAAGCTTCTATAAAATGTAAACCTACATATAAAGCCAAGGTTTTATTTAGTCTGAAGAAATTTTTTAAAAAATTAACCTCTGATTTTCTTATTGAGAGAAATAAACAAACTGGCACAGATTCCCAATTAATTTGTGGTTAAGCCTAACATTTACAAGTTGTAGAAATAATAGTCAAATAATTAGTGCTTATTAAAAACAAAACCGTTCCTTCCAAAATCAATTTCTGTATAAGTTTTGAAAGGGTGTAACATCTACACTTGACATTGATCTGTTGCTACTTCAAAGCTACCAGGCATTAGCAGAAACAGCTCACAAATTATCTGCTCTGTAGGAAAGCATTATTGATGACAATAAAAGAAAATCTTAAATTTTGATGCAAGAATATTGATCTGGTTTCTGTGTCTCAGACAGTTTTGGTTTTAAATTAGCAACAAGTTAGGAGTCTCTGTATGGTGGTAAATACGTGTCCACGGAAATACTAACAAAAACATAGAAAGAAAACTCATTATCTTGAAAAAAAGTAAAACTTAAGTCAAACCTCTGCCGGTGTAACTGGTTTTCTTTTAAACCATAACTTAAGAGCATTTTATTTGATTAATTCAAATTCTGGCACAACTTTGCAGTGCCAACCAACAATTAAAAGAAAATCTATTCTTAGCTTTGTCCACTTCTTAATTTAGAAAGTCCAGGTTTGCAGCAATTGACCTTTTTCATGCTAATGTTTTGGGACTAATTTCTAAACAGTTCCCCTTCTCTCTGTCCAAAATCAGTACTTCTTTTTCTCCTTATAGTAGACTACAATTCACAGTGATAAAAAATGTATGCAGCCAGGTATATACACATATGTAAAAATGGGTAAGGCAAATTCAGGGTGGTGAAAACTTGGAAATTCAGTCACCAGTCAATAGAAATAGAGTACCATAGGCTTAATAACAGGGGTGTTGAATATTCAGCCTTCAGTTTTTTATAATTCCAAGCAGTAGGGGACACAGAAGATATAATCTTACTATTATTAATTTTCAAATGATAAAGTCAATTTCAACAGAAAAAAAAAAAAAAGAGTTCAAGGGATTGTGGACAATAGTGCACTTCCAAACTGCAAATTTGAAGATGAGCAGCCAGGCCCAAGAAGACAAGATGTACAAATGCAACCCCACACTCACACTGTTAGCAAAGGATGGGTAGGTTAGACCATCTATGTTATAACAAGTATACATGCAGACATGATAAAACAAAATCATAAAATTAAAGAAGAAATAGATAAAGATGAACTTGGAGCCAGTTAAAACATCCATTAAAACATTTAAAATTGCATTCAAGGAAACGAAACATAAAGTATCACTATGCGATATTGAAAATTTATATGAAGAGTAGACTTTTTAAAGAATGTAGAAGAAAAATATAAAGATACACAATGATATATTATTTATAAGAAGAACAGTGTAGAACTAATGAAGAGTGCATTTCTCATAAAGATAAATGGTAAAATTATATTTATTAAATAAAATGCCCTCAGCTGAAAGAAAAGAATGACTAGCATAAAAATCAAGAAGCTTCACCACATTCCCAACAAACAAATATTTTGCTGAAGGTCACATATTTAGCCATAGTGAATTTTTAAAACTATTGTAAAGTGAAATATTATATATTTGTATATATAGAGAGAGAGAGACAGAAAAAAAAATTGTCTATAAAGGAAGGGAAATCAGAGTTCTCTGCAACATGAAACTTGAAGCCATCTTATATTCACATTTGCTCATCATATCCATATTTTTCAACATATTTGAAGATTATAAAAAAATGAAAATTTAGAAATCAATAATAAATATTTTTTGGTTTCGAAAGACTGTTACAGATTCTCTAAGATTCACCCTTAGGTTCATAATAAAAAATGCTAATGACTTGTGGATCACATTGAAAACATGTTCATAGGAGGAATTATAACATAGAAAAAAAGTAATGGAAAGGAAAATGTCTATACTGGAAATATTATATAATTCCTCATCCTATGTATAATAGATAATAATATTTAATTGCCGGGTGTGGTGGCTCATGCCTGTAAATCCAGCACTTTGGGAGGCCGAGGCAGGCGGATCATGAGGTCAGGAGATTGAAATCATCCTGGCTAACACGGTGAAACCCCGTCTCTACTAAAAATACAAAAAATTAGCCGGGTGTGGTGGCGGACGCGTATAGTCCCAGCTACCTGGGAGACTGAGGCAGGAGAATGGCGTGAACCCGGGAGGCGAAGCTGGCAGTGAGCCGAGATCGCGCCACCGCACTCCAGCCTGGGTGATAGAGCGAGACTCCATCTCGAAAAAAAAAAAAAATTAATGTATTTATCTAATTGAAATAGCATAGACCAAAATGTTACACTATGTAAGAAGAATTGGGTAGTATTCAATTTCTGGCCTATTTTGCTAATTTTTTCCAATAAATATATGTGATAATTGAATTATAAAGTAATATTTTGAAATGTTAATGACATAAGAAAATACTTATAGTATCGTCAAATTCATGAATATGTAAACTATAACATACTGGGGAAAAAAAAAATCACTGAAATACCAAGCAACATGTAATACTGTTTGCCTCTGTATCAGAAACATAGCAGGTGTATGAATCACCCAGCCTGTTTAAATGCAGATTCTGATTCCACTGGGATGCAGATTGATATTCTGCATGCTGGAAGATCTCCCAGTTGATGGCAATGAAGCTACTGATATTAACATCACACTTTAGGAAGCAACAATCTATATAGTGTGCTTAAGAATAATATTTATGCTTCTTCTGTCTTAACAAATGATCATCTTCCAAAGTCTTCTGTGGTAATCCATCAGACACAAGTGGCTAAATAACTGAGAAAATCATATAAACCTTGGAGACGGTAAAGCAGTCCTTTTTTTTTTTTTTTGAGACAGAGTCTCACTCTGTCATCCAGGCTGGAGTGAAATAGTGTGATCTTAGCTCACTGCAACCTCCATCTCCAGTGCTTAAGCGATTCTCCTGCCTCAGCCTCCCACGTAGCTGGAACTACAGGAGGGTGCCACCACACCCGGCTAATTTTTTGTATTTTTAATACAGATGGGATTTCTCCATGTTGGCCAGGCTGGTGTCAAACTTCTGACTTCAGGTGATCTGCCCACCTCAGTCTCCCTAAGTGCTGGGATTACAGGCATGAGCCACTACGTCTGGCCTATAAGGCAGTCTTGGGCGACCCAGGATTGTATGTTGGAATCTCCATTCATTATATGTTCTAAATCTTTGGATTCACCTATTTTGAGATAAAATATATTTATGTGTTTGGACCATCAGTTTTTTTCACAGAAATAAGGTTTCATTTGCAATGAAAAACATGTTACATGTATAAGTGTATAACTATGGTGACATGAGTCAGCCAGATATTCAGCTAAAGCCCACTCATTTAAAAGAGATTAACCTATACTTTTTAAATAGAGTCAGAACTGTAATTAGTTGGTTTAATTTTTCCCCATTTTTATGGTGCTAACTGGAGTCATTATTCTCAATCTGGTGTTCTTAAATTAACACCATAGAATGCAACATTTGAAAATGTAATAACATTCTTATGACTCTGAGTTTTGCAAATAAATTTTATTTTAATGTATGTATATGAATGTATTAATAATATATATTTTCAAATTAGTTAAAAACAAATCAGAATTTTTGAGGGGCAGGAAAAGTAGTAAAACAGTTGCATAATTCACTGATCCAAACTAAAATAAGGGAGTCTTACCAAGTCAAAACATATTATTAGTTCTCATACTTTATACCACCCACTAGCCTGATGCTGCCTGAGCTGTAGTGCAGGTGGTACATTGATGAAGCTTGGACACTAGTGTCCTCAACTTTTCTTCGCAAATGCTGGGTTTTGGGCACTGTTTGAAGATTTTGCTTTATCAACAACAGATACTGTATATTCTTGAATTTTGCTACTTGTAAAACTCTACAGCATACTTTTCCATGAATGGGAACAAATTCTTTAGTTGGTTGTTATTAAACAAGAAAACAATTAATTTTAGATTTGTATTTACATAGTCGTAATTTTTATGTGATTAGAACTTCAGGTTTTTAACAGTGTTATTCAGACTTAGATAATGTTACAGGAATAAATCTCTGTTTCTCTTTTCTTTCTATTATAGGCAAAATTATAATTTATTGCTATTGTTAGTCTTCCTTTAGAAGAATTCAGGAGCAAGATTCCACTTTAGCAAACTTGAATACACTGAAAACATTGAGAGTTTGGGCATATTTTAATGAATATTTGAAATACCAGAGATGTATCTTTATATCACTCATAAATTTTCAATTTTCATTGTATTTTATTACAATAATGCATATTGGAAATTTAATAAGCATGTGTGGGTCTATGGATAACCATAATAAAATATGCATATATCAAAAAGAGTTTAGGTTTGGAAAATTTTTGTTGTTGGAGCATTCTGAACCACAAAAAAAAATCAAAGTTCAAGTTAGGTAATTGTTGTATAGAGTCTAAATTGGACAATGGGATTTTATGTATCATTTTTACATCCTTTGCGAAGATGTTGATGGTTTGTTTTTGGCTTTGAAGGTGTGTATTTCAAAGCTTTTTGTGAAATACCCTTTATCCTCTTGTGTTTACCTATGTGTACTATTCCCACAGGATGTGTAATCTCTGAGGCAAAAAAAGAAAAGGAGAGTAAAATATTAGACATACACAGGGAGTAATCTCAAGGGTTACTCGGGATTCCAATGTCAATATTCTGAAGGAAACAGCCATTTAAACTGTTATTTCAAAAAAATACTTTTGGCCAGGTGTGGTGACTCACACCTGTAATTTCAGCATTTTGGGAGGATCACCTGAGGTCAGGAGTTTGAGACCACCCTGGCCAACACGGTGAAACCCTGCCTCTACTAATAATACAAAAATTAGCCAAGTATGGTGGTCCGTGCCTGTAGTCCCAGCTACTCAGGAGGCTGAGGCAGGAGAATCGCTCGAACCCAGGAGGCAGAAGATGCAGTGGGCCAAGAGCAAACCATTGCACTCTAGCCTGGGCAACAAGAGGGAAACTCTGTCTCAAAAAACAAAGAAACAAACAAACAAAAATTAGCCAAGTATGGTGGTCCGTGCCTGTAGTCCCAGCTACTCAGGAGGCTGAGGCAGGAGAATCGCTCGAACCCAGGAGGCAGAAGATGCAGTGGGCCAAGAGCAAACCATTGCACTCTAGCCTGGGCAACAAGAGGGAAACTCTGTCTCAAAAAACAAAGAAACAAACAAACAAAAAAATCAACTTTATAAACTAATGTTATCAAAAAAGATACAATATTTTTAGTAGAAATTTTTGACGGGAAAATAGAAAAAAGAGTAAATAAAAGCCATTTGCCAAACTTTTACTGATAAATTAAACAATAATATTTTAGTTTGTTTTTCTGCATGATAGAAAGATTGAACATTTTTAGGATGTAGTTTGGTCATTTATATTTTATCTTTAAAATATATATAGAGAGAGGGTGACATCCATGAAAATGGCAGAGAAAGGACTTCTGAAAATCTGTCTCTCAATAAAGTCAACTCAAAAACTGGCAAAAGTTTGTCAGAAGCAACATTTTCATCACTGTTGAAACTAACCAAAGTCATGCAGCAACCTGTGGAGCATTTATTTTATTTTATTGTTTTAAAAAAAGGCTGGGCCTCTGTACGAAGCATGAGTTTGGCGGCATTTTTATCTTCTCATAGTCCTATTCCCTGATTTCAAACTCAGATTTTTTTTTTTTTGGCAAAAATAAAATAGCCTGCATTCTGGACAAAGCAGAAGCATGCGATAGCTCATTCATAGCCTCATTTCCAAAAAATAATATTATCTGATCTGTGTGGTAGAAACCTGTTAAGTTTTAATTCAAAAGGCTTGTTGTTATTTGACCCAACTGAAGCTCGCCAGGCCTAAGAGTTTTCTCTTACAGGGTATTTCTGAAATACATTTTACAGGCAAGTGTTTTCAACTCTGCAACTGCCTGAGGCAGCAGATAGAAAAGACAAGCCAAACGTTGGACAAAGTAACTAAAATGCTAAAACGGTAAAACTGAAGAATGTGATGTACATAAGATCTTTGTAAAACTACTATATATTCCAGGTAATCTAGAAAGTCACCCGCATATACAGAGTTGTAAACATGCTCAAGAAAGACTTTAGAAGGCCCTATGCTCTTGTGGCTGGCTGACTGTGAAGCTCTACATAACCAGGAAGGAAAGGCTAAGGCAAGGTTGAAAGTACACAAATCTCTTGAAATACACAAGCTACCAACATTACCCCCGTGAAGTGATAGGAAACCAGAAAATACTTATAACAAGAAAAACGAGTGAATTAGTTCTACAAAATTAAAAGTCCAGAACCAGATGACTTCACTGGGAAATTCTACCAAATGTTTAAAAACAGATTTGCCACAAATCCTTCTTGAACTCTTCCAACACACACACACACACACATACACACACACACAGTGAAACATAGAGTTCCATATGACCCGGTACTCCTAGGTATATATCTAAGAAAATCTAAAAAACATCCACATGAAAGCCTGTACATATATGTTAATAGCATTATTATTCATAACAGCCAAAATTAGAAACACCACAAATGTCAATCAACTGAATAACAGATTTAAAAATGTAATGTATTCACACATTGGAATATATCTAACCATGTCAGAAAATGAAATACTGATATGTGCTATAACATAGATGAACCTTGAAAACATAAACATTTAAAGGAAACCAGACAGAAAATTTCACATACTATATAAATTCAGTTATACAAAATGTTCAGAATAGGCAAATCTAGGAAGACAGAAAGGAGATTCATGGTTGTCAGGGGTTCCCATTGAGGGAGCATGAGAAATGAATGCCAGCAGTTTGTGGGTTTCATTTTAGGATGTAGGAAATGGTCTGAAATTAGACAGTGGTGACAGTACAACTCTGTGAATAGACTAAAAACCACTTAGTTTTATGCTTTACAAAGGTGACTTTCATGGTATGTGATATGTATCTCAATTAACAAAAAACAGGAAGCATTAACAACCAAGTGAAACAACGTACAGGTTTCTAGCTGGCAGATGTTTTCCCTTTTCAATAGGCAGATCTTTTTTTTAGGAAGCAGAAAGTAGTATTTTAAACAATTTGAAATTTATGATCTTGTGTCCATAATAGTTTTTACACAAATAAACCAGTCTCTATATTTATGAAAAATGAAATAGTCTCTATATCTCTTGTCCGTATATCACCTCTAGTATTTATATCATTTTATTGGTAAAATGTATTAATTTATAACTTTTAATATATTCCTTTATCCTCCGTATAGATTGATAGCATGTATGGCAATAACTCATTTTACTTTCCATTCATTTTATAATACTTTAAGAAATGTCATGAAAATATATCACTTTCCCTTTTTAGATGCTCATCAAGATTAGTTTTATATTTACAATTGTATATATATATATTTTTTTCATTAATTTTGACTACATCAACTAAGAGACTTTCTGAAGTGAGGCTACCTTTGGGCTCAGAGATAATATCTCTTAGTATACATTAGATTGTTGTTGCTCCTATGATTTCCGTTTTCTTCATTTTTCCTGAAATACGCGTGTGTGTGTGTGTATGTGTGTGTGTGTGTGTACGTATCTTTGAAAACCATCACCGTAATCCTTCTTTCTATGTTTTTCATAATATGTATCTTATTTTTTTTTTTTTCCTGAGTTCTGGAAATATTCTTGTTCTAAATTTCTAAACCATTGATCTGTTTTCTACAGTACTCCATCTGATACTTTAAAATATTCCTTAAAATTCTTTAACATTTGAACTCATTGTCTCATACCCAGCACCCCATCCACACTGCCTGAGTGGAAGCCCTCCTTTATTTGTAGGTGCACAGTGATCCTAATTAGAAGTTGTTGGACGGGCGCGGTGGCTCACGCCTGTAATCCCAGCACTTTGGGAGGCCGAGGCGAACGGATCACTGGGTCAGGAAATCGAGACCATCGAGGCTAACACGGTGAAACCCCGTCTCTACTAAAAATACAAAACATTAGCCAGGCGTGGCAGCGGGCGCCTGTAGTCCCAGCTACCTGGGAGGCTGAGGCAGGAGAATGACTGAACCCGGGAGGCGGAGCTTGCAGTGAGCCGAGATCCTGCCACTGCACTCCAGCCTGGGCGATAGAGAAAGACTCCGTCTCAAAACAAAAAAAAAAAGTTGTGGTTGGCCAGCTTCATGCCAGGTTTTATTATCTAGGGGTATTTTTCTCTAATTTGCAATACACAGTGAGGCCCTCCCCCATTTTTATCTCACCTGTGATTTATCTTTTAGAAATTCCTTTCGTTTTCAGGATTTTCCCTTAAGTTTTAAAAGTGTTTTCCGTGTTGTCCATTCTTTTCTTTCTTCAGTCATTTTGATAAAAATTAGAGAAAAAAAAGTGATGTTAAGTTCAGATTCTCTCCTGACAGATACTCACTTTGCTTATTTTCCAACATCATGTTGCAATAGGCAGTGTAAAGCAACCAGTAGACTTATCTCCAGTTCTATTAACTGAGAATATGCTATGTTTCAATTCTAACGGAGTGTCAGAACCCCTTCCTCTTTGGCCAATATCTTGTCATGAAGTAAATTTGGAGTTTGGCGCTTCCCCCATGGAGAATCCAAGCAAAGATTGTAGGTTTGTGATCACTTCAAGGCCTGCGATTCAGCCCCGCTCACTCTGCTAGCCATGCACGGGTACTGGTCATACATGGACAACATTACCAGTCATCTTGGTTTGAATAAATTAGTCATTCTTCCAAATTCAACCAAATGTCACATCTTCTTTCATTTCTTTTTTATAAAATGCCAATCTTTAGTAGTTCCTATTATTTTAATACTTCACACATATCTTTCCTATATAAAAATATACAGGTACATATGCATGTATGTGCCTACATGTCTCTATACAATTTGTATACTTGTCCAGATAGTAAGCCCGTCTGTGACAAGAAGAGCCTTTGATCTTTCTTCTTCATCTTGGCTTTTTATTAGAGTAGATACTCTCCAATAAAGGGAAACTGTTGAACTTTCACATTAAGCTTCTCAAATCTCATTCATTAATATACGGGTTTTTGTGTGCCTTAGTGGCTCTTTGCCAAAGCTTGAACTTTAAAAATGAATTAACTTAGATAACTTGAACTTCACAGCATGATTCAATGACCACAGGTAGCTGTACTTGCAAAGATGATGCTATTTGTCTTTTTTGTTTTTACAGTGTTTACTACATGGCAGTGTTGTCCTAAGTCCCTTTTTTGTTTTATTCACTTAATACAACAGACTCTGTAGTTCTAGTTTTATGATTAACCCAGTTTTATAGATGAGGAACTGAGACACATAAAAACCTAAGTACCATATTGAAGGTCACAAAAATAGAAATTAATAGAACCGGGAATTTATAAAAAGCAATCTAGCCCAGTATCTGAGCTCCTTACCAGTATGCTGTTCTGCTTCATACTAGAGTGAGTTCTTATCATTTGCATTGTAAAATCCATAGAAAAAGTTATAGTACACCATTTTTATTCTTCTCTGAGAAGCTGTAGTTTCTATTACACCATCCTGGATTTGCTCTATAGAGATTCCATACTATATAGATCTATTAGATCTCGTTTTACATTAAACAAGCATTTGTTAAGCTCTATCTGTGTGCTTGGTGCTGTAGCAAGTATTCCACATGTATGATCTCATTTCATGTGAAATACAGAAGGCTAGCATCATTCTTCTTTTTACCAATATAAAAATGGAGTCTCAGAGTTTAAGTCAACCAGGCAAATGATAGGCAGGTGAATTGGAAATTAACTCCATTCTGTCAACTAATGGGGGGAGACTCAAATAAGATTAACAGCGGCTCCTGGCTTAGACCAGGAATTCACCGAGCTTTAGCAGAATGTCTTCCTGTGTTACACTCTGTTTCCTGATACTGAGTATATTTCTCCTGAATCACAGCCCCAGGCGTTTCTTAGCATTACATGAAATGTCATTTCATATAATCCAGCATGTTATTCTGTTAGACTATGTTGTTACAAAATGTAATTTAGTAGCATATAGTAGTAATAGTGGTATTTATTTACTCACTGAACAAACATGTATTTAGCATCCTCTATGGGAATGTGGAGATGCTGTGGATAATAAGACCTAATAAAAAAGGTCAATAAAGAGCAGGACATGCATTAATTTTGCATTGCACTTTAAATATAATTTTCATAATTAATTGCCATTATTATAATGTGAGTTCTCTGAGGGCAAGGACTGTATTTTTATCTTTATAACTTCTGAGCTTATCAATGGGAATTAATATAGAGATGAGAAAAGTGCATGATTCAAGAGTCCAGCAAATCTGGGTGGAAAAGGAGTTTTGCCTCCTAATTAGCAGTAGGCAAATTAGTTAAGTTTCCTGTTGAATGGGAATAGTAATACATGAAAGGATTTTGATGAGCATTAAATGAAATAATGCTTATGAATTGCCCACCATAATACTTGACATGTGGTTGTTTTTCAATAAAACATTATTATTATTAATTATTATTCCAGCTGTTGAATCAATATGTTAAATGAACCACAGTCTAGTTCAATAGGTGCTATAATCAACATTAATTAAAAAGTTTTATCAGATTCATATAATATCTAAGGACTAGTTATATGGGAATGGGCAGGCTCCAGAATGTAGGGGATGTCTTCTGTAGGTTGCTAAGGGTAGGTTAAGTCAAGGGTAGGTTAAGTCTGTAAATCAGAAAAGGCAGAGAAAGCAGAGTACCAAAAAAGCACAGCCCAGATAGCATATTCAAAAGTGCCCCCCATCTATGACAAATATTTTCCCCCAAGGAGGTGAATAATTTTATGGAAATAAATTTCTTACATAATATGAAGTAAAGGCATCAAACAAATCTAAGATACCATTCATCTTGTGGGGCAAAGGTGATGATTGATGATACACTCCTGAACTTAATGCTGGAGTGGAAACTTGACTGATAATAAACTGTACCATTCTAAGATATGCACATACTTTTCTAGCCTGAAGAAGATAGCTGATAACTGTGATGTGAAATTATTTTTGGCAGGTGCCTTTCAAAAGCATTTGTACCTGTGTCATCTGTCACAATTTTCTTGAAACTCTCAAAGAGGAAGAAAATGCCAACTTTGAGATCTACTTTTAAATTAAGTTATTAAGATACCATTTCTTAGCTTCCTCAGCAGCTTTCCTTGCTTTATTTTATCTCCTATATATATATATATATATATACCACAGTAAATGGGGTAATTATCAGGTTGCCCACTGAAGGCCTATTTTAAATGATTTATAATCATATTGTTGCAACACATCATTTTACAGTTATCACTTCCTTAAGCTTATGCAATATCATCTAGAGTGGAAGTACTTATTGGATAAAATTAGAATTCCCCAGTCCTTTTCATTAAATCAAAGCTGAATCAGTTTTGAGATGAAAATTTTAACTTTTACCTCCAATAAATTTCTTTTAAATTATGTTTCCACATTGCATAGGAACATTTAAAAAAATAAGGAAGAACTTATAAGAATTTCTTACTCCTTAAAAGTCAAGCTGTAAATATATAGACACGTACACACACTAACAGTAAACTTAATATCTTTTCGCACTCTTAATTTTCCTTTTTGAATCTATTTTTCCAAATAGCCTTAGTCTCCTTCCAAAAAAAATCTAGGCCATTAGTAATCTTTATTTTAGTGAAATATTCTCAATGTCCAAGAACGGTAGCCTGCTGAATTGATGGGATAGGGGAAGAACAAAAAGGGAAGGAATTAAACATTTTTATTATACATTCAAAAATTTAGTTTATTATAATAAACATTTGGCAAGATGGGTAGTGTTTGAAATTGAATGTTTCCAACCTCTGCTCAATTTAATTTTCACCAACAATAATGGACAATTTTTAATGTTATTGAATTTGGGGAGTTATAAAAAGAGTTGATTTGGTTTTTAACTTGAAAAACATTTTCCTCTTATGTGCCATAATATACTTAAAGACTTCTGGATAAAAATGATAATTAGGAAGAGACCACACATGTATCTTCTGTTGGTAGAGCAATTGAAATCATTAAAAAAATCTATTTTTCTACTTCATATATTTTCTTCCCAAAATTTGAACTGCACATGTAATTTGGTAGAAACGGAGAGGCCTATGAAATAATGGCCCCATGGTTAGCAAATACACAGGCTAAGAAGGCACTGTTACACTATTCAAAATATAATTAACCCAAGAGATGTAAAACAAGTCTTTGGAGATCTTTCTATGATATAAAACCTAGACACAATGATGACAATTAGGTTATACTACCATAAAAAGAACAAGAGGAGGTCAGGTGCGGTGGCTCACGCCTGTAATCCCAACACTTTGGGAGACCGAGGCGGGTGGATCACGAGGTCAGGAGGTCAAGAACAGCCTGGCCAATATGGTGAAACCCCTTCTCTAGTAAAAAAAATACAAAAATTAGCTGGGCATGGTGGCATGCGCCTGTAGTCCCAGCTACTCAGGGGGTTGAGACAGAAGCATTGCTTGAACCCAGGAGGTAGAGATTGCAGTGAGCCGAGATCGTGCCACTGCACTCAAGCCCGGGTGACAGAGTGAGACTCTGTCTCAAAAAAAAAAAAAAAGATAATAATAATAATAAAAATAATAATTTTTGAAAAAAGAACAAGAGGAACTGAACACAAAAGAAAAATCTTAAAAGATTGTCTGAATCCTACAATTTGCACTGACAACAATGAAGGCCTACTTCTACTATCCTGCACCTGTACTGCAGAATATTGTGTCTTGTGCCAACATCACAGAACACTTAAAAGTGATTAAACTTTGAAGATCCATAAGCCACCTGCTTATTCCTGCAGGCAACAATAAGATACATTGAAAATTAAAGCATATGTTATGTTGGGAAGAGATAGAGATAGTAGAGACAGACAGAAAAAAAAGGAACCTGAGTTACTATCTAAGTCCTGCCTCTTCTCCTCTATTCTTGGGTTTTAAAGTATCAGCATAATCACTATGCATATTGAGTAGGCAGAAGTACCAGGTCATTTTCCAGATAAGGGTTTGTGGAGTTGGAAAATCTGCAATAATTACCAGATCAGATTACTCATCAGTTTAAACACTGATTAAAATTATTATTAACTTTAAATTGATTGCCTTAAATTGCAAGTGTTAGTTACTCTCCTCAGCTCTCGAGTTTTATCATTTTCCTGCAGGGACTCAAATTCTGTTATGTAGGACTCTAACATTTTAAAAGGATAATATTCTTAACTGCTTTTCTCTCTGACATATGCTTTTTGATTAATCTAGTTTAGAAGCTAAAGTAAACTGCAAATAATGATGTTTCCATTTTGGTAGATTTTAGAGTGATTGTGTAAAAATGTAAGTGGATATTGTGAGTTTGGAGGAGTGTCTAATAATGTAAATATGCAGAAATTTATGCCCCCCACCCCCCAAAAAAGAAAAAGTGGGTCTTTCCCAAGGGTTATTTCAATCCATTACTGGCTAATGACGAAAATATTTCAGTCACTCCTCTCACCTCTCTATGCCACTGACACATTTGTAACAAGCATATTCTGGAACATTAGCTATTTTCATTGTACTGTACTTTATAAGGTCATTTGTGGTTTATACATTCTCAAAAAGCCTACATTAAATATTGTGTTTAATTGGCTCATGAACAGCTATCAACTGTTAAATACTGTGTAGATGACTTTGAAAGTCAACTTGGGTTCAATTTATTCATCAGGCAGTGATGATAATCCAGAGTGATTGGTTTGTATATATATAAAAAGAGCAAAAAAGGTTGTTTAATTAACTCATGATTGTTCACATTAATGAATCATAGTTTCATAGAGTTTAATGGATGGACATTGTGTGGTAGATCTTTCAATATGGAGGATAATGGATAACTTTATTTGAAAGTTGGTTTGATACACACACACACACACATACATACACATATATATATGAACATGATATTTCTACTAATATGAAAATTCACAATGCTGCAAACAAAAAGCAGTGTTTAATCAGGCTAATCTGGCCCACGCACTGAATGGTCTTCAGAAATTTGAATGTTTATCATAACACCTAAGACTGATGCAAAAGAACTGGCTTAAGCAGAGTTGATCTTACTTTTAAGGCTTCTGTATCACATTGAATGGAGAAATAATTAACGTGTTGACTTTCAGCATCTCAGCAGGTTTATTAGTTCTGTTTTGAAGATCTCTTTTTTTCAGATTTTGGTGGATTAGATAGAGTAACTTAAGGAACTGTTGAGAGCAGTCTTAAAACCCTAGACTTAAAATTTGAAATACTGGCATTAGCAATATAAACTTCTTTTCAAGATTGGCCAAGTATAAACACAATAATTAAAATTGGTACTATGATTTACTGATTCAGTTATCTAATTTGCTTAGAAGGACTACTAAAATCAACTCATTTTATAAATTTAAAGAAACTGGGGTTTAAAAAAAACTAATGGCTTGTCCAGAGTTATAAATAAATCAGGGAAGTGGCAAAACTAGGACTGGAATTGATATTTTTTACTCCAAATGATATGCTTTCTATGGTATTCTAGTAAACTATTGTGTTTTTTACTGATATAACTTTTTAATTTGCTATTGCTTTTATTCTGTACTTAAATTGGAAAATAAATTCAGATGCATACAGTAAATTTATATAAATTACAGTTGAGTCATATACATTTATGTGACAGAAATTGTGCTCAAATATTTCCATGAATTATTCTACTTTGCCCTCAAAACACTTCTATTAAGAAAATACCATATTTTCTTCATTTTGAAAAAATAGACATAAGTTGCATCTTAAGATAAATTATACTTACCCAAAGTAAGAACTGTTAATGGCAGAAGTCATATTTTAATCATAAACTCCAGATCTAGAGCTAATCAGCATTACACAATATTGTGTATACCATATATAGATATTCCCTTAATATTGGACACTCTATATTTTATCATGAATTTAAAATAATTGTTAAAATATCTATTATAATCCTATGTATTTATGCTAGGTTTTCCCAAAATATTTCAATCATTTTAATACAAATAAGAAAACATACAGCTATATTTTCTTAGATTAATATTTTTTAAATTCCAAAGCATATTTACCTAAGTCTCTTTTTACAAAGATACTAAAAAGTGCTAATCTATTTTTTTCTAAGGACATTTAATCTGAATTATTTTCATTTACTATTCAATAAAGCCAATAGCATCTTTATATTACAAAATAATTGCATGTTTAGCATAAAAACTTGAAAATGCCACATCCCCAAAAAATAACCAGTAAATTTTTCGTGAATAACTGTCTATTATTAAGGTTTAGGCGTATATTTACAGGATTTTTTCTAAATTTGTATGTTATAAATTAAGGCATAGGGAGATTACAAAATTAATACAACATCCAACAGTCAAACAAAGGTAGAATCCAGACAAACTGACTTCAGTTGTTCTCCACCATGAAATGGTTTGCAAATGTTTATGAAAAACACTCTTACTTCGTGGGTGACACACAAATACACAGGTGGCCAGACTGGCCTGCAAGTCATAGTTTGCTAACTTCTGCTCTTAACTGCTACTCTACCCTGCCTCTAAAAACAAAACAAATACAAAAAACAAAGAACATTGTTTTGATTCTTATTTCTTAAGATTCCTGATCTGACAAGCAATTAGGGATAAATAAGCCTCCTGCTCTTGAGAGAAGTTGGAGATGTTATTTCAGGTGTAATAGACTTCACAAGGCCAAGAAAAATATATTTAATATAAAAAGTGACTTTAAGATGTGGGTAAAATGTATTTTACTTTACTTTTCACTCCTCCCAAAAGCGATCAAGATCATTGGGCAAACATTTATTGCCCTTTCAGCTTTCCTATTGTACTGACATTGTATGTGAGTTAATTACTTGGTAGAGAACATGCCCATAACAGAAGACTGTTGTTCAGGTTTAAGAAATCCCATGTAACTCATTTGAAAAGAAAACAAAATGATTGAGCCTCTTGCCAGTGACTTGATTCTAAAAAAATTATGCTGGTCAGGCATATAGAATGTGTTCCAAATGATGATTGAGGAGGAACTGGCACCTCAATTGCAGAGCTTGTGTTGATTCTAGGCCAAACATGAGCTATTACATTTAGTTTCTTGTTTTTTTGTTCTAATATCTAAGTGCTGAGGCTACCCAAGTAAAAAAGAAAAAAAAGAAAGAGAAAGTGACTTTGGAATATTTAGACAATTCTACTGAAAGAATTATCCACTGTGACAAGATAATGGTTTATTACTGACAGACAAATGGCCTTCCAAATCTCAATATATTTGTCAGGAAATAAAAAAAAACTTGAGACAAACACAATATATTTATTTTGAAGTATATTCTTTCAGGTTGATAGTTTAGTTCCTTTGATTCAAGTATGCTAAATAACCATATATAAAAGAATAAATTTAGCTACAGATAGTGAAAACCATTGCCAAGTTTAGCAGATAACAAAGGAGACTGACAAAGTTTAGTGAAGGAAGATAAAAGACTTTGTCTTCAAAATGACAAACTTTTTGACTGGCCCAAGTAATGAAAAAATTTGTAAAAGTCACTTAGAAATTGGTTATTTCAATACTCGCTCAATAAAAAAAACCTCTAATTTCTAAGTATATTTATAGAAACTCAATTTAAAAATCAAGCAATAAAAACCAAGACTTAGTGTCTTAAGATTCAAAGGAACTAAGTATTCAATATTACCTATATTATATTGATATAAGTGGTGTATTTAAAATAATCATCTAAATACACAAGATTGTTTGAATCATATGCCAAATATAGAAAACAAGAAAACATAATTCTAGCTTTGTTTGACATCTTATACTAATTATCTTTGTAGTGTGTTTTAGCTATTTAAAATTTATTATAATAATATATGTTCTGGTTTTAATCAAGCAAATGAATAATATTCTAATTACCCTTGAAATATATTGGGAATACAATGATGATTATGAGATTTTTACTTTGTATTAAGGGAACAAAGGAATAAATAGAGAAGAGATGAAAATAGGAAAAAGAAAATACTGAGTGTGGAAGAAAGAAGAAAAGAGATGAAAGAAAGAAAAAGAGGCTAGAAGGATGTTAGGCTACAATTGGATTCCAAGGATTTATTTTATATTGACTATGTAGCAGTTGCCCTCTCCTCGCCTTTGCCTAAGTACCTCCCGATCGCCAGTAGACTTGGCTTTCATGGTCAGTAGCTCTAGTTGATACACACTGACCTCAGGCTGGTTCTGGCTCTTTTCTTTGTTTGTTTGTCCCTTCAAACAGAACCACTTTTTACATGACCAAAAGCAACTTAAAAAAATGCCCACTAACTAAGGATCTCTGATTTGTGACCTATGAAATGACATCAAATATGAACAGCCTCAAACAGACTGACTTCTTGGAACTTTTTGTTGGTTTGTTTTAATTAGAAAACTGAAGGAATTAGGGCTGGAAAAAATAGACATCACCATGAAATGTTCCCATAAGGTGGGATTGACAGCAAAGCCCCATGCAAAATCCAAAATATTGACAAAATATTGACAAACATTTATGGAGGAACAGAAATCTGCAGAATCCAGTTGCTATTAACAAATGGAAAAGCTGATACAGAAAATGGAAATACATTTACAAGCATACAAACTCTTAGGAGAACTTTTCTCACCTCTAAGTTTCATGAATCTCTGGGCTATGATGAATCTTATTGTTCATGAAAGTCAGCTCTACACTTTGCATCTATACTTAATAGAGATTTCATTTATGTTTGTACGTATATATGTATTTTAATAACTCAGTTTTTCTTGACTCTAGGTGCGTATCTGAAGCATATGAAAGCTTTTAAGAAAGTATAAGAGGTCCTAATTTAATGGAGTAGGGGAAGGCCACTCGTATTTTGCTTGAAACCACCTGAGGTGGTTCTAATGTGCAGCTGGGATTTAAAATCACTGGACTGGGTGGGTTGGTTCTTAATTTCTTGAAATCAAAAGAGCCATACTAAAATTCATGTTATTAATAGTAAGGAAAGGTAAAATTAACCACTGTTGCACTATGATTTAGCAACTAAATTGCATGTTGCTATTTGTGAACTAGTTATTCCTCTAATTAATGGTCTTCTTGTGTCTAATGATAATCCAATTAATTAGTTTAGCTTGTTCCAGGTTTCAAAGCATTTTCACACATACATCACAATTGCTTTCAATGATAAATACCTATTATTATGTTAGTCTACTCTTTTCCAGTTTTTTTTTACATATGCATATGTTTTATGGTAACTTATCGCAATTATCTAAACTTTCTCCCATGTTTTATGGGATTCTCCCTCAAATTTAATTTACATTATATCTTTATTGAATGCGTAAATGTCTGGTAATCTTTCTGAACCATGATATATCTTTTGAATCAGGGATCAGCAAATTTTGTATCAGAGGTCAGCAAAGTTTTCCTGTTAAAAGCCAGATGCTAAATATTTAAGGTTTTGTAGACCATACAGTACTCTGTCATTATAGTGTGAAAGCAGCAATAACAACATGCAAGAGAATGGACATGGCTATGTTACAATAAAACTTCATTTACCACAAGTGGTAGGCCTGATTTTGCACACAGGTTGAGTTTGCCAAATCCTATGTTATATGAACTATAGTTTGTCTGTATGAAAAAATCGTGGGCTATAATCATTATCTTTCAAAATTTTGCAGAAGTTTTACCTTGCCTTTAGATATTTAGGGTGTGAAGCGAAATTAGATAACAAGCAGAATTTTCCCACCAAAATGGAAACCATTTTTTCAGGAAGGAAAAAGGAGACTTTGAATTTCTTTATTCTCTACATCATTAGGATTCCATAACTTAGCCAAGAATAAACCCAGGTACATACAATTTCTTTCTGATACGCAATAATGTGAAATCTTCAACATTTATTCAGGGAATGAGTTTTACATCTTTTCCTGTACCATTACTTTATGTGTATTTTTATGACAGCCTTTTCATATATTTTAACACTTTTTTCCATCATTTTCATGTCTTTATCCTTTTTTATTGATTTTAAGCCTTGATTTAAATCATTTCTTCTGTTTTCTGTTATAGACAATCTGCTCCTAGTTGCCTACTTTGTATTTTCAATTTATGTTGGTCTCAGTCTTGTAGTTACCCTTGATCTCGCATTATGATTATTTCATTTGTACAAGTTCTTGATGTGTAGAGGTGCTATACTTTTGAGTCTACTGGAAAATACAAACTTAATTTTTTAATAAAATCTTATTCTTGAAGCAAGTTTATTTCATAGAAGAGCATCTTCTCCAATGCATTTATTGGTTGTCTTCCCTCTAAACTGCCTTATTTTTTCATATGCCACATACTTAATCTCATGTTGACTTTTTAAAAAAAGAGATGGACGTGTGCTGAGAAATAGCAAGGCTGATTTCTACTAGAGGTTGGGCATGTTCTTTTGTAAGAATCAAAGACCCAGTCACAGAGAAGAGGATGTCTCTGTGGTGTCTTTTTATTTTGCTTCGTCAGGTATCCAGCAGCCCAGGGAGGTGGATGGAGAAAGCGGCACAGCAGGCTGTCATGGCAGAGAGAGCACCGCTGGGCTGGACAGCTCCCTTTCTGTGTGGGTTGTGGTAACTCTAAGTAGCTGAGTCAGTATCCTCCTTTGCTGGCACTATTACTTCCTTGGGAGCCAGCTATCACAGGGCTCCCCCTGCTCTTGGCTCAGCCTTGCCATTGGAGCAGGAATAATTGCAGCTGCTGAATCTCTGCCCTGAGAGAAGCAAGTGATTTGGTTGCTAATAAATTGTTTGGGGAAAAGGTTGCAAATGAATAAGTCAAAAACAAACTTGTTGAAATGATAAATTGGTCAAAAATGAATTTTTCCAGTTACTGATTTTGCAATTTTTCCAGTCATTGATGCCTGCTTTACTTTTAAAAACAGCAATTACTCAAACTAAAGAAATAGCAACCTGATTGTTTCTACTTTTAAAAACAGAGGTCAGCCTGTGGTACCCTTCCTACTTTTATAAACCATGATTCTTGAAACTAAGCATGTGGCTCTTACTAATTATAAATGGGTGTCATTAAGCCGAAGGCCATAATAATGTCTGTACTTATTGGGAGTGTCAAATTAATGAGAAATAATCCAGTTTGGGAATTTTTCTCTGGCTTGTACCTATCCTAGCTATTTAGCTATGTTTACTCCATTTACCCTGCACAGTATTTTCATTACTTATTTAATTAAATAGCTTTGATAAAGTCTCTCACAAAATGCCAAGTGAAGCAAATAAGTGCATACTTTTTTTATTGTGGAGAAGTATTTGTCTAGCATCTTCCCTCTTGTTATTTGGAAACAAGAGTGACTGCTGCTGGAAAACAGTTTTAAAGTTAGCAATTGGACATATTTACATTTTATTCATTTGTAGTTTTGAACAATGTACAACGTAATTTTCAACCAATTTGTTTTTGAAGAGTTTTCTGGAAACCATTACTTGTGGCTTCTAAACATTTGCATATTTGGCTAGAAGCTTGCACAGTCTCTATAGGCATCCTCTCCCAAGGCACCATCTCTCTGACCTGCCCCCTTATTGACGCCACAGAACAACTCCTTGAGATTGCTACTATGGTTTCCCCATGTCTCAGACAAAAAATCTGAGACAATGTCTCAGAACTAGAAACTATTCAAAGCCGGATTTCATTTTAGGCATCCTGACTTGAGTCAGAACTCTAAAACTTATCATACAATACTTCCCATTGAAAGTTTTATTTTTAAGTCACTAAGGACATTTCTAACTCAAAATCACATAAGTTTGAATTATCTACCACTCACATCAATACAGATTATTTGAAGATTCTCTAGTCAGTTCATTTGATTTCCTTTAGCCATTGTCTTAGTAAGATACCTATATTTCACAAACACATTAAATGGGAAGATATTTTATATAAATCAAAATTTCAATTTAATTTTCCCTTACTTTTTTTTCAGTTTCATATTGTGACCTAATTGTGTACCCAATGTTCCTTTTATGTTTGGCAAAGAGACTCATTAATTCTATTACCTCTAGCAGATAAAAGGGGACTTTTGAAATGGCTAGCAGCTACAGATCAATACCCTAACTCAATAGAGATAATTATTGAAATCACTGGGAGACTAGCAAGCTGTCAGCTGTAAGCAATCATTTTAGGCCTGGAATAAATCTTCAGAAAACACAAAGCAAACTTTAAATGTAGTCTTTAAAAATTGAGAGTCCTAGGCCTACAATTGTCTTTCTATTATCCATTTCCACAGATCCGTTATTATTAGTTCCTGATAATATATATTGATTTTTCAATACTTTGTTCTACTATGCTTCATATTGAACCTTAATTCCTCCACTTATTTTCCTCTCCACCATCCCTGCATTGTTGTCTTATTAAACTATTAAATTTTGTTTAGTATTTAAATGTATGAATATCTTATTTGGATTTAAGTATTTGCAGTGATCAGTCATGGAGATGTAGGAAAATGTTGTCATATCTACAAATGAAAGTAAAATTTCCTGTAACAGCATTTCTCCTGTATCTGAATTCTGCCTTAGTGATAAATTTGCATTTTGTCTACTAGTTATGGTTTCTTTAAACCAGTAAGGTTGTAGTTATCACCAAGGACTCACTTCTTTGCACTCTCAAATTCCACAGTTGCTTTCCATTTTACCTAAACTATTTTAGTAAAATATCCCTTTCTTTTCATTTGATAGTGTTTTTTTTGTTTTTTTTTTTGTTTGTTTGTTTGTTTAACCTTTATCCTAGGATTCCTAGCTCCTTTTCAAGAATTATTGAATGGGCCTAAAACCTTATTATATTCGTGAATTCAAATGGAAAGCTATTCCATTGTATATGCCCTGAAGAAAATCAATGAGGCTGAGTTTTACATCAAACACATTTTTCACTTAAAAAAAAATGAAACACTGTGTCAGCATCCTTAGTATTGTAAGAAAATAATTAAAATGAAAATTCATAGAAACTTTCACGAGGGTACTTGCACACACACACGCACATCCCTACACACACACACACACCCCTTGTAATAATAGAGTAGAAAAGCAATGCTTATAAAATGTTATAATAAAACCTGTTATACAGATTCTAACCTATTATTATAAAATATGGTATGGTATGACTTATTCCTTAAGATCAGTAAAAAAATACCAGGTGAAAGATGGGAGGAGACTTTAACTTATTGGATGAGTAACGTGGCCTGTAATGGTCACTTTTACATATTTGATTATCTCTTTCGTAAAAAGGGAGATGTTGACCAGGCACACTGGCTCACACCTG
Source organism: Colobus angolensis palliatus (assembly GCF_000951035.1). Lineage (NCBI taxonomy): Eukaryota > Metazoa > Chordata > Mammalia > Primates > Cercopithecidae > Colobus > Colobus angolensis. Next base: position 3,391,751 of record NW_012115699.1, on the reverse strand, counting down.
CAATCCCAGCACTTTGGGAGGCTGAGGCGTGTGGATCACCTGAAGTCAGGAGTTCCAGACCAGCATTGCCAACATGATGAAACCAGTCTCTGCTAAAAGTACAAAAAATTAGCTGGGCGTGGTGGCAGATGCCTGCAATCCCAGCTACCGGGGAGATTGAGGCAGGAGAATGGCTTGAATCTGGGAGCCAGAGGTGGCAGTGAGCTGAGATCATGCAGTGCAATGTACTCCAGCCTGGGCAACAATAGCAAAGAGCAAAACTCTGTCAAAAAAAGAAAAAAAAAAAAAAGGAGGAGATGTAACTGTATTTTTTTTTTTCCATTCCTTTTCCCAGGAATCCTTCTGTATTCCTTTGTTATTTTCCTTTACTGATCCCTCTCATGGTCAAAGGTCAAAATGTCTTCAGATAATCAACGTCTCATTTATAAATAAAATAATTTTTTAAAGATATGTATAAATTACTGCTGGATCTCAAGGATAAAATGGAAATGAAAGCATTTAAGACCCAAGAAACAATTGCATGTCAAAAGATAGTAGCATAGTAGAATGAAATGGATGGTTGATTTACATAGATGCTTCCACTGTCATGAAAATCATCCACTATTTTCAGTTTCCTATTTGACAAGGTGAAACAGAATGAAAAAAAAGTCTTTATTCAGGTGCTCAAATTGCAAATTGGATAATTAATTTTGTCTTTATGTAAATAGTTAATACTAACAGATGACAGCCCTACACAGAAGCTGGTTTTACAGATGTCTAGGGACTTTTAAAATTTTGCCGTACTATCTGTCCCAGAGGAAAAGTATCGCAAATAATTTCAGACCCTGACATTACACGTATTAATTTTAGGAGCACACTCACACACATGGCTAGTGATTCACTAGTGGTATTCATTTACTTTGGCTTCAGTCACTCAGTCTTAGGTATTAAGATGATGGATTCTTTTTCTTAATTCTAAAAGCTTTCTTTTGAAAGTCAAACGTCTGTGGTCCAGAGAAGAGCACTTAATTCATTTGACAATGAGAACTTCTTTAGGAAGTGCATAGTGCAAATGAAAACAATTCTTTTGCTCTTATTTAGCCTTTCCCTAAACAGATCCTGCTTTTATGAGTGTCTTTTTTCCCACTCTCCTAACAATAATCCCTTAGTTTCTCATGGTAAATATCTCTAGCGAAGGGTTTCTGAAACTCGCACTGCCAACATTTAGAACTGGATAATTCTTTGTTGTGTGAGGCTGTTTTCTGTGCACATGGGATGTTTAGCAGCACCCCTGGTCTTTGCCCACTAGGTGACAATAGCAGCCCCTCCATATTCTAACTATCAAAAACATCTGCAGACATTACCAAATATCCCATGGAAAGCAAGACTGCCCAGAATGAAGAACCATTGCTCTAAGGCAGAGTGTTATCTATATTTAAAAAAAGGTTTTAAGGATCTGGTTTACCTAGATACACGAAATTACCCATTTTTCAAATCATCTGAGAATATAAGACATTGTCATGATAACTTAGAGTGTATGTGATTGAATTATCAAAATATTTGTAATAAGAGTACTGATTAATAATATTTGAGAAGTTCTTACTCTGACAATGATAATTTCAAGAAGTTAAAGTGTATTTACTTATCTAATACTCAAACCTATTAAATAAATAAAATTACTTTTCCATTTTACAGAAGTAGAAAGAGTGGTTTGGAGAGGTTAAGTAATGCCAAGAGTACACAGCTAGCAAAAAGAAGCAGGTAAAAGATGTATTTTGCAATATTCAGATATCTGTTTAGATCAGAAACCTAGTTCATTTCTAAGAGTTTCAAGCAGTTACTGGCAATAACTTCTGTAAAATGCTTGAATGCACAGACTGTTGCAGGCTCAGATTCTTGGTCTTCATAACAATATTGTATCTTTATTGTCCTAATTCCTTATAGAAGTATTCTGACACCTGGATCTTTAGATTCCATAGATTCAGTCTTCAAGTCCAGATGGTAAATTTATATGCTATTTATAGGGTAATATAGTTGAAGGAATTGGGCTAAATTAAAACAAACAAAACCCTCACAATTATAAACAGCACCTGGCATTACACGTCAAGCAGAGAATTGGCAATGTTGGAACCAGTGGCCATCCAAAAGTGGTAGCAGCCTATTACCTCCAGCTCATGGTTGCCATGCAGGAATATGAGGTTAAGGATCCCAGATCTGCTGATTTCACAAGAAATGCCAGAATCCCAGATTTTTACATAATATTCCCTGATTGTATTGCTTAGAATGAATTAAAATCAAAGCAAAAAAAAAAAAAGTCTTGGTTCTAACAAACCACATCTACAAACTAGAATCCTGCTGGGTACTGTTTTCAACCTCTGCTCCAAAGGGTAAGTGCTCATAAGTTAGAATATATTACGGAGACCATTCTTTATTACAAAAAAGGAATATTGCCTTTCTAGCTATTGAATTTCTCAACTTTAGTCATTTCACTTCTTTTTAAAAAATGTCTAAAATAAACAGAGGTTTACCAAGCAAAATATATATAGAGAGAGGAAACAATAAAGAACATTGGTCTGGGCAAAGATTTCATGAACAAGATCTCAAAAAGCACAGTCAACAAAAACGAAAATAGACAAATGGGATTATATCAAACTAAACAGCTTCTGCACAGCAAAGAAAACAAGAAACAGAGTAAAGAGACAACCTGCAGAATGAGAGGAAGTATTTTCATACTATTCATCTGATAAGGGATTAATATTAATAATAAATAAGAAACTCAAGCAATTCAACAACAAAAAAATTAAATAATTTAATTTAAAAATGGGCAAATAAGGTGAGAGGACATTTCCTAATAGAAGACATATAAATGGTCAACAGGTGTCTCAAAAACACTCAATATCAATAATCATGAGTGAAATAAAAGTCAAAACCAGAATGAGATATCATCTCACTCTAGCTAGAATAGCTACTATTAAAAAGACAAAAATTAACAAATGCTGGTGAGGCTCAGAAGAACACTTACACACGATTGTTGGAATGTAAATTAGCACAGCCATTATAGAAAGCAGTATGGAGGTTCCTCAAACAATTAAGAGTGATCCAGCAATCCCACTACTGGATATATATCAAAAAGAAAAGAAATCAGTATGTCAAATAGATATATGCATTCTTATGTTTTTTGTAGCCTTATTCACAATAGCAGAGATAAGGAATGAACCTAAGTTGCCTATCAACAGATGAATGGATAAAGAAAATGTGGTGTATATATATATATGCAATGAAATATTATTTAGTTAAAAAAATGACAAACTGTCATTCACAGCAACACGGATGAGCTCAGATATATTAAATGAAATAAGTCAGGCACAGAAAGATAAATATTGTGTTTTCTCACTAGTATGTGGAAACTAAAAAGCTGATTTTCTAGTAATAGAGAGTAGAATAGTGGTTATTAAAAGGTGGATAGGAGAGTGGAGAGATGGGGATAGCCAGAGGTTGGTTAAAGTATACTAAATTACAACTGTATTGGAAGGACAAATTCTAGTGTTCTATAGCACTACAGAGTGTTTAGGATAAACAGTTTATGTACATTTTCAAATAGCTAGAAGAATGGACTTCGAGTGTTCTCAACACAAAGAAACAATAAATGTTTGAGATGATAGGTATGCTAATTACCCTGAATTGATAATAACATATGGTATGCATGTATCAAAATATCACACTATGCCCATAAAAAACATATAATTATTGTGTATGTATTAAAAATAATAATAAGAAAAATTCAAGCTGGAGAATAAAGGTTTCAAAAGTAAATGTATACAAAATAGTGATTTTTTAAAATTCAAGTCAATAGAACTTTTATTTAGAACTCTTTTCCAGCATGGTTTTAATCATATGCATACAGAAATTCTCCAGTTGAATTTTCAAGATTAAGAAAGTTATATTAAGAAGCTGTAACACAAATTGACTTTATTGCTTATTTATAAAAGTTGATCTATGATGGCTGTTCATGTACTTTTTAATGCCAAATAATTCATGCTAAAACTTTATTATAACACCTAAATGCACGTATGGTTCCACTTCTCTTGTTTCACTTAGCATAAAAATAATTTTTCATGCCAATACTTCAGCTGACCATTCTGAACGTACCATTACACACACATGCACACATATACAATCATACATACATGCATATATATCATTATAAAATCATGATTATTTTGTGTATAAGCAGAAGCACATGCTACTTTATTTTTTCCCTAACATATCTTCCATTGTCTGCATTTGACTTTATTTTCATGACATAGCAAAATAAAAATGCAGAGAAATATAAGATGAGAAAATCAAGAGATATGCTTTGTATCAAAATATCTTTGTATCTAGATATATAAATAATCACTTTATTTAACAAAAACACAAATGAGCATTATTTGAAAAAGTTAACTCTAACTTCACTGCTATTCCTCTGGAAATAACAAGAGTTAGCTTGTATTTTTTTGTTTGTTTGTTTGTTTGTTTGTTTGTCGCTATGGCTATATAGAAATAACTTGAAAGCTATCTAATCATTCTTTGTTTCTCAGTTAGTGATAGCTTGCCTTCCAGGGAACATTTGGCAAAGCCTGGGGCCATTTTTGACTGTCATGACTGGGGGTGGGGGTGCTACTGGCATCTTGTAGACAAAGGAAAGGGATGCTGCTAAGCATCCTACAATGCACAAGACAGCCTGGACCTCAACCCCAAACTTGACAAAGAATAAGTATGCCCAAAACGTCAATAATGCTGAGGTTCATAAACCCTAATAGTTTATCACCCAAGTGTGATTGGTTTATTGTGTGTTATGAGTTGAAATTTGTTCCTCTAAAATTCAGATGATAAAATCCCAATCCCCAGTTCCTCAGAATGTGAATTGATTTGGAAATAGAGTCATTGCAGATGTAATATGTTAAGATAAAGTGAAGTGACACTGGAGTAGGGTAGACCATTAATCCAATATGACTGGTGTCTTTATAAAATGGGAAGATTAGGAACAGAAACTCACAGGGAGAACATCATGTGAAGATGAAGGCAAAGATTGGGGTGACGTTTCTACAACCCAATGAATGCCAAAGATTGCTAGCTAGCAAACCACCAGAAGTACAGGGAGAGGCATAGGACAGCTTCTTCCTCACACCTCTCAGAAAGAACCAACTCTCCAGAAACCTAGATCTCGGAGTTTTAGCCTTCACAAGTCTAGAACAATAAATATTTGTTATTTAAGCCACTCAGCCTGCAGCCCTGGCAAATTAATACATCACGCTTTTAACTCCTCTGCCAGCACTTACCTTCCTTAAGGATTCTGCAGAGGAATGGCTGTGAAAAAAAAAGAGAACTAATAACAATAGACACAACAATAAGCTGTGCCTGAAATGACTGAGTAAGTAAGGCTCAGTTCATTTAGCAATGCACTCACCTAATTTAAATCAATGTTATGTTTGAAACCAAAGCAAAAACAAATACTTTGCTAAAAGTGTGCCAAGATGTAGTCGGCGTGCCCAGAACAATGATTTCTGGTAAAGGTTTCTCCCAAACTGATATGTAACATGTTTCTGAACCAGTAAAGGCATTGTAACTACCAAATTATAGCAAAATGTATCTTTATTCTTGGACATTTGCTCCCAGAGAGGAGCAGGATTTCCTCATGCAGAACAAGTTAGCAATTAAAATAGTTGCATTTCTAAGTATCAGGCTTCTGCTTCCCTTTCTTTTATCCAACCAAGTCATTTCATTTGCTTTGATGATAAATGCATTGTGAATACTTGAAACTCTTCAAAGTCATTCTGTCTTTTTCTGGATGACAAAAATTGTGTGTGTGTGTGTGTGTTTGTGTGAGTGTTAGAGATGGGCACAGATATACATGCATGACTGTACTATGGGACAGACCTCCTTCTGTATTTTTCCCTATGCTTTCAAAATTTTCGAATCTTATTTTTCTGCTATTTTCCATAGTGTGAATGAGGCAATTGCTTCCTCTGGGTAGAATGAATCTCTACACTGCAGCATTGAGGGTGCATGTGTCAGACACATAGATGTTTCTCTGCTGAATAGTATATACTCTAGTCATTCTGCCAAAGGCTCCTCCAGGGACATCATCATTGAGACTGTCTGCCAATATTCTGTGGCAATTGGATATCGGATTATTTTCAAATGTACAATTCAGTGGCGTGATAGAGCATAGTGGCTGACACTAAAATTCCAGTTCCCAAAGATGGGTAACTATTTTCCTAGAAAATAAATCTGCCTATTGCACATTTTGCACTTTGGTCGGCTGTGTGTTAAAAATTGTCCCCAGAGAAGGAGTTCACAGACTAGTGTGAAGGAGTGAAATCTGCCTGGAAGGAAACAGCCTGCATTTTAAAATTAAGTACCCATTCTTTTAGGCATCTGGAGCTGGCTCTAATGCAGTAAACAACACCTAAGATCACCTATGAAGTATTTTCATATAAATAGTTGAGCTGTAATTAAACCAAGATGTGAGCTTTAGCTCCCAGTACAGGTAATATAAGAGAAGAACCACTTAAATGACACTAAAAAGAACCAAACGTTCAAATCCAGAATGTGGAATGTTCTATAAGACAATGAATTCAGTTTCTCCAGCAAGTTAATACAATTCAAAGAAAAAGGAAAGAAACTGTTCTACGTTAAATGTACTTCTTAAAGATATAACAACCAAATGTAATGTATGGATTGGATCTTTGTTCAAACCAAGTGTAAAAACTATTTCAGGAAACTATCATAAAAATGATTATGGGGTGGATATCAGATGATAGCAAAAAAAAAAATGCTATGTTTGTCTATTTTCACACTGCTGATAAACACATACCTGAGACTGGACAATTTACAAAAGAAAGAGATTTAACTGGACTTACAGTTCCATGTGGCTGGGGAAGCCTCACAATCATGGTGGAAGGCAGAGGAGCAAGGCACATCTTACATGGATGGCAGCAAGCAAAGAGAGAGCTTGTGCAGGAAAACTCCTCCTTATAAAAACTATCAGATCTCGTGAGACTTACTTACTATCATGAGAACAGCACAGGAAACACCTGCCCTCATGATTCAATTACCTCCCACTGGGTCCCTCTCACAACACATGAGAATTCAAGATGAGATTTGGGTGGGGACACAGCCAAACCATATTAAAGTCAATTTTGTTTTAGGCATAAAATAGCTCCATATTTGTTTTAAAAGGTGAATAATGATGGAATTTGCAGGGGAAATGACATGATACCTTGAATCAGTTTCATAATACTTCAGCTGATAAATAAAACAAAAATAAATACTAGATAAAATGAGGAAACGTCTTGACAGTTGTTAAAACTGAGTGATAGGCACATGGGAATTTGTTGTGAGATTTTTCTCCTCTTTTTTAGTGAGATTTGAAAAGTTTTGTAACAAACGTTTAAAAAGTAAGAATGGTGACTTTAGATTCACACATTTCTGTGTTCAATCCCTACCTCTCCATGTAGATTTACTAGATTTGTGCTGGGTAAACATTTCTCACTTCATTTGTATATTCTGTTAAAAATAACATATTATCTCTTTATGTAAAGAGAATTTATTTTCACATATTTAAAAGGCAGGTACATCACATATTAAGTAGTTGGTAACCAATTATTATCATAGCTACACCATTCTCACTACCCAGATATATGTCTCATTTGTGCCACATACACACACACACACCTATCTACATACACATATATGTATATGTGTACATTTGTCTGTGTATGTTTATATAAATCTCATTTGTGCCATCTACATATATATTCACACACACATTCACATATATTTATACACCTGTGTATATACATATGTATGTGTAGATATGTATAGATGTCTATATATATATAGGTGGCACAAATGAGACATATACATAAATGTATTGTGTATATATATATTTTGTAATAATGTGTGTATATGTGTATGTGTGTTTGTATATGTTTGTGTGTATATAGATCAGCATATATGCGTGTATATATATAGCCAAAAAAAAATCAAATAAACTAGCGTTCACTCCCATGAAATCTTCCCTTTTGTGCGTGCACACACACACACACATCCTTGACTAAGATCTGCATTTGTTTAGAAAAATACATTATTATAAGAAACATTTTGAATGTCAGCTTTCAGAGCTATATGGATTTCCTCTTTTAGTATATCTCTCTTTCCAGAGAGAATAGGATAGAAGTTAGCATTTTTGAGCTTCTGTAGAAAGTAATGTTTGGACCGTTTGATGTAATTGGCAGAGTGTTGAAGAAACATTTCAAGCATAATATTTTACAGATAATCTTTAGTTGACCTATTTTAAGTAGTGTATGTTTAATTTTATTAAAATAATATTACCTTTAAAATTGTATATGCTTTATATTCTAAAGTGTTCAGGGTACTCAGGTATGAAGGACAGTATGTCCTCTGCAATGTATTCTTGTATTGGGAGGACTATGTAACATTCTAATACCAACAGCAGTCATTTAAATAATTCCAGGTCGTTCCTCAGAAGATCTAAGACATTATAATTTTTGTCTTTATTTATTTTTATTTGGAAGAAAATGAGGAAGAAAACAGAAATGAAGGAGGAAATGAGAAAATCCTCCCTATGGGAGCATCGCATACCCTGGAATAACTAAACCGTCATTTCATTACTTGGAATATATGCTATTCTAGTATGCGGGTCAAAAAAATGTTTTTACCTGTTTGTGGGCTGCAAAAATGACCATTTTGCTATTTTAATTGTAAGACACTGTAATTTATTTTTTTTACCTGACATATAAAGCTTTACATTCGTTAGTTATTATTCCAGTAGAAATCCTTCATCATTTTAAGATGAAGGATATTTGCAAGAAAGATGAAGGATATTTGCAAGAGGAATTCTGCCAGATTATAGAATCATTAGACTAGTCCCGATTCATCATCCTTCATAAAGTTTGGCTGTAATCTACACATTTATATGATAATTTTCTAGTATGATTAAATGTTCCCATATTATACCTTTCGAATAAGACAGCACTTGCTTAACTCTCTCTCTCTCTTCTCTCTTGCAATGTCATTGTTGATTATAACTTAAATTCAGTTTCAATAGACTACATAAATTGAACACAATGACATCCGTTTAGGCATCTTTAGGCATGCTTATGCAAGCATTACAGGAAGTCCCTTCAGGGAACCAGAAATTTGTCAGAAGCGCTCTTTGTTGCGATATTTTATTCTGTGTTATAGCTGGAGGACAATACAGTTGCGAAGACAATGCCCAAATCCTCTTTTTCTATTCTCTTCTGAACTGTAGTGGAGAAAATTTAAGCACACTGAAGAAAGTCAATTGTTAGTTGGAACATTAACTCCAAACTTGAATGGGTAGACTAGAGGCAACTTCTGACCTACAATCCAAATAGGTGAAGTAGCCCGTTTTCCCCCACAGAACCACATCCAGGTATACAGCAATAACAATGAAAGCTAAGTACAAAAGACAAAACAGGAAAGAATGAGAAAATCGGCTGGGCACGGTGGCTCACGCCTGTAATCCCAACACTTTAGGAGGCCGAGGCGGGCGGATCAGGAGGTCAGGAGATCAAGACCATCCTGGCTAACACGGTGAAACTCCTCTCTACTACAAAATACAAAAAAATTAGCCGGGCGAGGTGGCGGGCGCCTGTAGTCCCAGCTGCTCGGAGAGGCTGAGGCAGGAGAATGGCGTGAACCCGGGAGGTGGAGCTTGCAGTGAGCTGACATCCTGCCACTACACTCCAGCCTACTACGTCTCAAAAAAAAAAAAAAGGGAATGAGAAAATCAGTAGATTAAGGCTTACTTCATAAGTCCAAGGGCAGGGTAGGCCTAACAAAACCATGGAGAAGGTTTCCTAGGCCTGAGTAAATCTCACGAGGCTCAGCATATCTTGAGAAACAGAGACAGAGCCTAAGAAACGCCCACCATCTACCCAACCCCGTCTCTTCACCCCACTAACTCTAGATTTAGCTTTAATCCATTTGCTTGGCACAGAAAAAGCCTTATCCTTGATCACTATGGCCCATTCCAAAGACTGTGTCAAAGAAGAGTGAGAGAGGTCAGAAAGCTGACTGTGGGGGTCAAAAGGAGCCTTAGGTCCTTGAGGTTGCAAGTGCTATTACTACACTTCACAATTCTAGCATTGTAAATGTTCTTGGTGAAGATAGGTTTAGAAACACTTCATTAGTAATATTAAATTACACAATGTTCACATAAATAATTTACATATCATCATAAGAACGGCATGAAATTAATTTTAATTTATGTATTTTCTACACAATAAAAAAGGACTTCTATTTTATACCTGTACAAAAATAGACCCCATATTTTAATTCTAGACTGTGTTATACACAAACTACAGTCTTGCTATAATTCTAGTTTGGTTGAGTACCTATAATATTCAATATTAAGTGGATACTATGTTTCATACATCAAAGTAAATTTTATAATAGAGATAATCTCATGAATAACTTTTTAAAAATTAACTTGTTATTTTTGCATAATTTGTACAGATGTACAGAAAAGTGTAACATTGAACACAGGATTCCCATGAACCCTTCACTGTAATTTTTCAGTGTTAATATTTTATCATACTGCTGTGTTCATTTCTTTCTATTTCTTCTTAACTATGAGAGTAGCTTGTAAAAATAATGTCCACTTACCCCTAAATATGTCAGTATATATTTCTTAAAAAACAAGGACCTTCTTATACATGTTCTTAGTGTAATTCTAAAAATCGGGAAATTAAGAGTGATATAATACTATTGTCTAAAACCACAGACCTTATTCAGAATTTGTCAGTTGTTCAAGAAATACTCTTCTTCACATATTAAAAATTTTTAATTAAAATATATTGAATTACACATTGCATTCGATTGTTATATTTATTTATTCTTTCTTGTTTTTTAAATTTGGAACACCTCCTTAGTCTCAATATGAATATAAAGTGGATTCAGATGATTGTCTCTTTATTCAGATTTTTTGTGTTTCCATACAAATTATAGAATTGTTTCAATATCCAGAATATATTAGGTCGGTGGAAAAGTCATTGCAGTTTTTGCCATTACTTTCAATTGAACAAACCGCAATGATTTTTGCACAGACCTAATATTAAAAACTCAAACAATTCACTAGCAAAAAGAAAACTGATTTAAAAATGGGTAAAAGATGTGAATAGATACTTCTCAAAAAAAAGACATAGAAATGGCCAACATGTGTATGGAAAAAGTGATCAACATCACTAATCATCAGAGAAATGTAAATCAAATGAGACAGCATCTCACCCTAACTAGAACGGCTAAAAAAGACAAAAAATTAAAAAATGTTCATGAGGATGTGCAGAAGGGCAAATTCTTATACATTGTTGGTGGGAATGCAAATTAGTACAGACACTATGGAAAACAATATAGAGGTTCCTTAAAATTTCAAAACTACCATATGATCTGGCTGTCTCACTAGTAGGTATATGTCCAAAGGAAAGGATATCAAGATGTTGAAGAGACACCTGTACTCCCATGTCTATTGCAACACTATTCACTTATAAAATCAACCTAAGTGTCTTATCGATTAACAAAGGACTGGATTTTACAAATGTGGTATATATACACAGTAAATACTATTTGGCCATAAGAAAGAATGAAATCCGGCCGGGCGCGGTGGCTCAAGCCTGTAATCCCAGCACTTTGGGAGGCCGAGACGGGCGGATCACGAGGTCAGGAGATCGAGACCATCGTGGCTAACCCGGTGAAACCCCGTCTCTACTAAAAAAAAAAATACAAAAAACTAGCTGCGCGAGATGGCGGGCGACTGTAGTCCCAGCTACTCGGGAGGCTGAGGCAGGAGAATGGCCTAAACCCGGGAGGCGGAGCTTGCAGTGAGCTGCGATCTGGCCACTGCACTCCAGCCTGGGCGACAGAGCGAGACTCCGTCTCAAAAAAAAAAAAAAAAAGAAAGAAAGAATGAATGATGAAATCCTGTCATTTACAACAACATGGATGAACCCAAATAATATTATATTAAATGAAGCAAGACAAGCACAGAATGACAAATAGTGCCTGATCTCACTCATAGGTATAATCTAAGGTTGATCTAACAAAAGTAGAAAGTAGGAGATTAGTTACCAGAAGCTGGAAAGTATAAGGAGGAAGGGTGTGGGAAGCGGTTGGTTGATGAGTACAAAGTTACAGTTAGATAGGAGAAAGAAGTTCTGGTGTTCTGTGCACAATAGGATGACTATAATAATGTATATTTCAAAATAGCTACAAGAGAGGATTTTGAATGATCTCATAAAGAAATGAATGCTAGAGATGATATACTATTTATCCTAATTTGATAATTGCACAATGTATACATATATTAAAACAATACACCTTACCTCATCAATATGTATAATTTTTGTGTGTCAATGAAAAACAAAAGAAAACTTAAAATAACATGGAAAATAATGGACTAACAGTTTATTTTCTCCGGGGCTACAAACATTATTGGACCGGTTAGTTTCCAAATCTCTTCATTTGCTCCCCTAAACCCATTATCAGTCCAATATACATGTCACTTTTTCTGCCTTGTATATTGGAAAATGTATATGGCTCTGTATTTGAGTAAATAAACCTTTGCAACTGCCATATGCAAAGGCTCCACAGTATTTTGCTCTACTGAGAAGCCTACTGTTTACTAGCACTTCTGAGCAGAGCTATCAAAATACAAGCTTGATGATCTTGTTTCTCTCTCTCTCTTTACTAAATTTACTGAGACTTTGTTGAAATTTATCAATTTGACAATCTCTTTCAGCTTCGTAAGATATGACCTTATTCAAGCTTCATTTTGTTTCAGTAGATTAAACAAGAACTGTTTATTTTTAGTTATTACATGTGCACCATTTGTCAAAATCTGTGCAAGCATTTAGCAAATGATGAGCTGTAATTTGCATACATCGTGATTTTATATATATATATATATAATAAAACATAAGGAGGTTCAATATATGTCTTAAGGGAAGAACAATTATATTTTAATTAGTATTTAACTAAATGGAAAAACATGGAAAATCTCTATAGTTTTATATGGATTCATGGATTTGGACTACAATGAAATCCATGGTAGCACTAATCAGATGACAGTTTTTATTATACTTTGCTGCCTGTCCACCTGTCTTATAATGCTACAGCATGCATCAAGATAACTTGATTTAGCCAATATGTCACAAATAAATCCACATACTTTTGATTATAAAGACAGTTTATTGTAATTTTAAGTAATTAACAGCTAAGAAATAATTATTTTTAAAATATTTTATTAATATTACCTAGTGAGAAAATTACTAAGTTGAGCTTTGTTCCTTTTGCAATGTTGTTCTATTAAAATAGTTTAAAGATAATCTCCATTGTGAGCGCAATGTTGTCCTAATTATTTTGTAATCATTTTTGGCTTTATATAAAGACTAAGAGAAAAATTTAAAGAATCGAATAATATTTCTTGGAAAGGACTAACATGAAAAAAGGGAGTTCTAATGTAAGAATCTAATCTGTATATACAAATAAACACAAGATGGTATTAAATTATTAATATTTGATATGGTATAAAAATTACACTTTTTTCATCATTGTAAAATAGGATAGTTTCCTAACAAATGGAACAGATTGGGGAGGTGTTTGTTTTACATAAATCCAAACATAATTTAACTTTAAAATTGCTTCTTACTGCTAGTCCTAAATGTGACCTCTAAAATTTAACGAAATGTTCATGATGACAGATTACTAACAGATACCTATATCCTTGACTCTGAGGGAACTGACATTAATTTTTTTTTAAACACAGCTTGATTAAAACAAATATCACTGTATCTCTGTTCATATTTTCATCTGATTTGCCTGCATTAAAAAAAAGACATAATTTTAAAAACATTTGAAAGATGTTTTGGACTCATTTCACCATATGTCCCCGACTCAGACTTATAGTATGTATCTAAGAGAAAATTAAGCTGCCCCTGCTTTTTCACCCTTAGAAGCTATTTTGTGATCCCCTTTTTATAAGATGGCAAATCTGTTAAATCTTAGATATGTAATATCTTATTTTTTCTTATTTTATAAATTAACTACTTCCCTTTTTTATTTAAATAAAGAAATACTTTGATCAATTTATTTTTTAAATTAATTCCACTCACTTTTATATGGTAAACATAGTTAGCCTTGTTCCATTTTCTTATGAACCAAATGGGATTTTAGAGGTCTATTGACTTTTACTGGACCTTTAGTATTGCAATTGCTGTCTGGCTTATTTTATAGATTTTTAAAAACCCACTATATAATAGGAGCAATGCCACAAGTGTAATTTGGTCTCTAAACTCACACTTTTTTTTGTCTAATATGCGAGTCAAGTGTGCAAAGAAATATAATGCAACATTAGATGGTTAGATCCATGAGCAGTAGCATAAGAAAGAAACTCTCCAACTGATTCCCCTATCAATATTGTGTTGCAGGATAAATTGAGTAAGCACAAAACCTCTTAATTGAACTTCTAGGATAATTTCTTGAAATATGGCTTTGCAAAATGGCAGAAGGAGACTAAAACTAGGGGACAAGAGGTTATTATGCTAGCTGTTTAGTTCTATCCATACATAGTTTAAATCTTATAATATCACACAGGTGCTAGAGAGACTAATAGAATAAATTCAACTGAAGGGGGTGCACAATTTTGTATCTAGTCAGTATTGGGCATGTGACATAAACAATGCCAAAATATTACTTTATGGACTCTGAACAGTACTTTATAATTTTTCTAAAATAAATTTAGTCATTAAAATGTAATGCTAACTTATGAAAAACAAAACAAATCGAAACAAAGCAGATTCTATTTTAGGACTGCAGTTAGCTTAAGATGCCTAAGGTCAAGTGAATTCTAATAGCAAAGCTGTGCCTGACTGTGCACAGCAAATAATAATCTATTAGGCAAATTTCAAATGCTGAATTTTTAATGCAATATGGTGATTAAACCATGGCCTTGCCTTTTTTTAAAGGATTTGTAAAGAATAATTGAAAACCATAGTAAGGATATTGAATTAGTCCTTGCAATTTTTCTACTCAAAAGCCTGTAAAGATTTTCCTTGGAAATATAGTAGATATTAATCAATCAATATTTAGGAAGAAAAGCGGTCTACAAAAGAAGCAGATGGGCACATCAATGGGGAGAAAGTCTGCTTACTGTAATTATATAGGTTATTCTAGGAACACAAGTCTCTGTGTAACTTCAGCAAAGAATGTGAGCTTGTGCTCCCTAAGAGTTTTACTGGTCATTGTACTCCTCCAGAAACACTTCACTCCTATAATCCTCAAGCGAGTAAACGAGAGATAAATGTGTACTTCCTACCAAGTGCATTAATATGAAACCAAGTTAAATTGTGAAATTAACTTTGAGAGAGCACTTGTGATCTATAATCATTTGCATGCAAAGATAAACTCTGGTAGTAGATGTTCCAAGCTGAAAACAAATAAACAAATAATCAAACAAATAAAATGTGTCTAATGGGGAGTATATAGAGCTATCCAAATTGTCTCTTTAAGATATATTTTAAATATTTCTTCGTAGAGTCTACATTTTAATGGATATTTGTGCATCCTCTTTGCATAAGACACAACGCGTTAAATGAAATGTGAGGCTTTTCTTTAGTTAATCTAGTAATAAAGCAAACAGCAACAAAGGAAGTACATGGACATACACTTTTTTATGTTTGCTAGTAATATTCCAGGAATTTAGAGACAAACAAAACATGTAGGAGCTGTATAATGCTTGCAATAATGTGCATGGTTGGATTAAGCAATGGTTATAGAGAGAAATATAATGACCCACAGAGATTGTGGTGACTGAGTGCCTTATAAATTTAAGATTCACCAAAAGATAACAGGAAGCCATATTGTTTGATTATAACTGTGAACTTTGTATTTAACGTGTTTTGTATGAGTTATGTTAACTCCCTTTTAATTGATGATGATCTTTGTTGGGAAACCAGGATCTGTGAAGCCCATATTCTCTATCTCTCTGTGTATGTAGACATATATAATGGATAAAATATGAGTGCATTTATACTTCTGGAGAACTAAATGATTACAGCCTAGCAGTGCAACCCCATCCAGTTGCCTCCGTGGCATAATTTGTGAGAGGGAACTGGAAACATTGATTCCACAGTTCCATCCCTTTGAGACGACAGTTAGGTAATTGCTAAACAACTGGTAGAGGGATCCCTAGAATGCTAGGCATCTGAGTCATCTCCAATTTCTATGGAATTAAGTAGGGTTCAATCACTTCCTTTCAGAGAATTCCCTCACAGCCTTAGGTTAATAAATAATCTGTGTCTTGCTTGATCAGCAGATTAATTTAAGAAATCCCTAAGTTGGATTGGGAGGCTTATATATGAAAAATACCTCACCACATTTTTGCTTCAGTTACTACTATTTATTATATTGAGTAAACTGGAAAAGACTCTTCTTTCTCTCAGATATTCAGCAATATCCAGCTTACTAGCCAGGAGCCAAGCTAACTAAGGCCAAAATAGCTACTCTTTGAAAGTCTCTATATTGAGTGCTTAGGAGACTACAAAGAGATAGCATCAATATTCCATAGAATACATGCTATTTTAAGAGATTTGACATGTTCATGCAAAAAGAAAAACTGAAACATTTAGAGAATGTCGAGAAGTAAATGAATGGTAAGCATTGTAGGAAGCCTACGGATTGATAGAAATCCTCTTTTACTGGGCTGGTCAACAACAGTTCTGTAAAGGATGAGGTATCTGAGCAAGACCCTTAAAGTAGAATTTCTAAGAGACTCTTCTTTGTCAGAAAAATTTGTAATGTTCTAGTGTTTGAAGACAACCTTGAGGGGAAAGAAATACCTTAAACTAGGATAATAATACTCTAGTCCATGAAATTATAAAATATCTACGTAGAAATGTAGATAAAACCAGAAATGCTATATCCAATTAAATAAAATTTATTTTACAATTATTTTATCTTCTCCCATAAAGACAATATTCTCTTCAATATTTTTTCTCACTTTTGTCCCTCATTCCAACATAATGCTTTCCTCCGGTGTTTCTGTTTTGTGGTCTACATTATGTCTGTAAGTAGGTAAACCATTGCTACTCATGCATATGAATAAGTTATCAATTAATATTCTTTAGCTTTTATGTAGTAACATCCACATCACTATGGGAATGCCATGTCTTAATTAATTAAAAATCCAAACAAATTCTTGGATAGTAAGATACTGTAACACTCTAGAGAGGTATGGTTGAAGTCTGGAATCTGAAAACCATTAGGCTGCTCCTCAGAGCTTAATAAAATCTAATTCTAAGGGGATAAAGTTTCAAAAACCCCTGATGATTGTTAGATGCCATTGTAGTGTGTATTTAGTAGCTAGGGAACATTTTTAAAAACGAAAATCAACTCACATGCTCTCCAACAGGTAAATTACTAAACAAATTGTGGTGCGTTCATAACCTAAAGTATACTCAGAAATAAAAGGGATTATTGATGCATGCAACAGGCTAGATGTCCAGAGAATTGTACTGAGTGAAAAAAGTCAATTCCAAAAAGTTACTGATTGTATAATTTGATATTTATAAAATTATTGAAATAACAAAATTATAACACCTTACTTCATTTTTATTTCCTGGGTTTATGTTAAAAGAAAAGCAAAATACTATTTTAATTTAAAAAGTGAAATAGCAAAATTATAGAAATGATAAACACTTAATGTTGCCTGAGGTTATAAAGGTGTGGGGAATGTGAGAAAAGTAACTGTGGCTGTAAAAGGGAAACAGGAAGGACCTTGGTAGTGATGGACATGCTGCTTCTTGACTATACCAATGTCAACAGCCAGGTTATAACTTTTTTTTTTTTCGAGCAAAACAAAATCAAATTTAATGGTCTTAAATGCAAAAGTAAAATCAAACAAAAAACACAAAAAAGCAAAAGAAAATTAACAGAACAGAACAACCCAAAATGTCAAGGCGGTTGTGAAGAGAACTTTGAGGGTTAATCTTTAAAACTACAAATCAAAGGTTTTGGCTAATAGATAACTGTCAAGAAGTAAGTACTTTTCTGCTGAGTGTTCATACAAAAGCAAAATTCCAAAACAAAATCCGACTAAAATAGAAAAAGGTCTAAGCGCTCACGAGAAGAGATGCGAGAAATACAATGCTCAAATGTTTCTGTGTTATTAAAAAACAGAGCTATCTTACGCCTCCAAGCTATGTTAAATGCTCTAGAAAACGGGAGAAATTATCGTGAACAGCAGTATCCAATGTGTGGGGCGCTGTGCATGCAACGTGTGGACAGAAACTCCGGGCGTCAGAGTAGCAACACATCTTCAGGCGTGCCTGGAGCTTAGATCTAACTCTGGAATATACTGGAGTTTCCCTGAAACTCTTTGGTCCATTCCCATTGGTGCCTGGGCTTACGAAACACGTTTGTGTCCTTCTCTGGAGGGTCCGCCCGGCATGCGGCCCCCGGCCCCAGTGGTGACCCACGCTGGATGGGCCCACCGCCATTCCCAGGACCACTTGGCAGAGCCCGGGACTGAGTGAGCAGGAGGTGGCAACGGGACCTGCCTGGAAAAGGAACTTCCTGTCAACCAAAGCATACATCGCTTACAATGTTGAAGCGGTTGAGAAAACGCACACTCAGCATCTGTCTAACATCTTTAGATTCAAAACTAAAACTAAAAGGTGATTTTTTTTGCTACCCAGTCTGTGGAGACATTGAATGAAACGCGTGTTAGACAGTCTTAGAGGTTAAAGCATGCTTCAGGTTCACCACCATCCAGAGGGACTGGTTAGTCAATGCAGTTCTACTTAGATTTCTGTTTAATATATATCTTAAAGGAAATAACTTACGAAACTTAAGATTGGTCTAACATTGTGGGATTTCAAACATTTGAACATGTCGGTTGCATCCCAGAGTATAAAAACCTCACTTCTCATTCAGACAAACACTTGTGAAAATTGGCGCAAAATGAGTTGTACACTAACAAGAAAAATTTCAACTCCTTCACTCTTAATTATCTATTCCGTACAAAAAAAAAGCATGAGTGAGTTATTTGTAGGACTTGTTGGTTTTGAAGGAAACCTGTAAGATCTTGTCCCCCAGGCAGTAGCCGTTCAGGCTGGCTATGGCCATCGCAGCTTCTTCATAGTTTGTCATGGTCACAAAGCCAAACCCTTTGCACTTATTGGTGTTGAAGTCGCGGATCACTTTCACATTGGTGACGGCGCCAAAGGGCCCAAACATCTGCCAGAGGATCCCCTCATCGGCGTCCTGCCCCAGGTTGTAGATGAAAATGCACCAGCCAGAGGAGGCGTTTCCGGGCACGTTGACGCCAGAGAGACCGCTAATGTGAGCTACGCCCATGGGTAAGAGCCTGAATATCTGCGCCTGGTGGTGAACGGGGCCTCGGAACCATCGCGCTGGCGAGTGGTACAGCTGCGAGAGGAGTGCCACGTTTTTGTTCTGGTTGGGGTTGGCTGCAAACTTAACTGTGATGGGCTCAGAGGAATCTGGGGGTTTATGACCATTGAAACTGGTAATTGCCTCTTCTGCCTCCGACCGTTTGTCAAACCGGATAAACGCAACCCCTCTGGACAAACCTGTGGTCTGATCCACGAGGACTCGCGAGTTGATGATCCGCCCAAACCGAGAGAACATGTCCTCTACGTCCTTCTGGGTCATGGTCCGAGGGAGCCCGCTGATGTACAAGTTGGCATCTTTGATGACCTCTGAGCTCGGGCGAGCATACGACACCTTAATGGTTTTTGACTGGAGCCTCAAGCCGTTCAGGGTGTTGATTGCTCTCTGTGCATCCTTTGCGGTCACGTAGTTCACAAAGCCATAGCCCAAGCTGTGTCCTGCTACTTTATCCCGAATGAGTTTTACAGATTCTACTTCGCCGACGCTGCTGAATAGGCTGCGCAGCTCATCCTGGGTCATGTTCTGAGGGAGGTAGTTGACGATCAAATTCGTTCTCCCAATGTCACCCCTGCAGTCTTCGGCCACGTGGTCTTCATAACCATTAGACATTGTATTTTTCAAAAATCTGGAGGCGGGCGGGCGGGTCCGGGGCTGCTCCGGGGCGGGCGGGAGGCGGCGGCGGCGCGGCGCTAACGGCTCCGCTCGGCCTCGGTAGCGGTGGCCGCGGTGGCGGCGACGGCGACGGCGGCAGCCCAGGTTATAATTTTATCTGTAGTTTCGCAAGATATTATCATTGGGGGAACCTGAGTAAATATATACAGGATTTCTTTTTTTTTTCTTAGAACTATATGTGAATCTGAACATCACACACTGGGGCCTGTCGTGGGGTAGGGGGAGAGAGGGGAGGGATAGCATTAGGAGATATACCTAATGTAAATGACGAGTTAATGGGTGCAGCACACCAACATGGCACATGTATACATATGTAACAAATCTGTACATTGTGCACATGTATCCTAGAACTTAAAGTATAATAAAATAAATAAATAAACATAAAAGATTACTTTTTAAAAGCCTAGTTAATCACATTTGCAGAATGAGAGGAAACCAATTCATTTTCTTGAGAACTAGTAAATAATGTGAAAATATCTTGCCTTTATCCTGGGTTTTATATATGAGCTGTAACACTGGGTAAACTAATAGTAGATAAATGAAAGCTCCTCTTTATAGAATAATTTCTAATAATAAGTGAAAAGAATATTAGAATTAGAATGTCATAATTTTGCAACCCTCAAAAAATTACTGAATATAGGCACTAAATTTCAGTGATTGCAAACATCACCAAAAGATAAACAGGCAGACGTGATACACTTCCTGCAGAAAGAAAACATCTACAGCCCAACCAAAGTGATCAAACCTCAATCAAAACAAGCCTCTGGATTTAGTTGCCTATTTTCAGGAAATACAGGAGACAAAGGAATATGTAACACTGCACCATGATTATGAAATCAACAAACTCCTGACTGTGAGAAATCCAGATTTCCCCAGAGCTTCTAGCCATAAATAGTAAGAAAATAGAAGATGGAGAGAAAATCTGCAGATTGAACAGAAACTTAAAAGGCATCATGCTTTTGAAAACTGAACAAGATTAAACATTCCTATGTCTAGGAATGTACACATTGATATTAAAGCTAGAAAAACATAGAAGAAAAGGATTGCAATAAATGTCAAAAGAGCAATTTAATCTTACAGGGAAGGAGGAAGTTGTGATTGAATTGAGACACTTGGACAAGACTTCTGGAAAGCTGGCAAAATTCTGTTTCACGGCTTGGCTTGTGGTGACAAGGATGTTTACCTTATAATATTGCACTAAGTTCTGCATATCTTTCCTGTAGTTTATTAAAATTTGAACAATTTAAGATGGATTCTGTAATGAAAATTTTCCAAATTTTGAAAATGCTTTGAAATCCTGACTTTACACATCACTATTTTCAGATAAAAATATTAATATAATTATTTGCCATAACAGAACCTTTGTAGGTTTTCTTCCGGTATTTGACTATCAATAATAAAGGTATACTAAGCATACTTTTATATTAAAAAATCTTGAAATCTTGATTGTATTATAGTTTCAGCCTCAGATATTCTGGTCCTTTGCTTACAGCTCCCAAAGTAAGGAAAATATAAAACTATTATGATCTGAACATCTGCAGTGTAAGTCTTTATTTAACATTTAAGTAATCCATCTCCTCCTTTATAAGTTAATTATTTTTATTTGTTCATTTAATAAGACATTATTAAATTTTAGGAGACAAACAAGAAGCCAGATACATAGTGTAAAACAAAACAGCCCTATTGATATTAGAAATTAACTGAAGTATAAATGAAAATTACAAATCTTAGTTCTATGTTGACTTTTGCATGGCATAGATTATTATCACACTTCACTACAAATATGGAGAATTATAATCTAAACTAAGAGCCCCAAGGAGAGATGTTTGAAGATTTGTGGTGGAAGAATTTTTAAAATAATGTTTTAGAAATATCTCCTCCTTCAATAAAATTTATATTCGGTACACAGGGAATGGTGATTTAATTTGTCAATATTATTTACAGCTCCATGGCCAATATTGTATACAATATTAATATATTAAGAGTAAAAAAACTAATTATGCATTTATTGCTTACATAATTATGAGCTAATTATACTACTAATGGAAAATGTCTTTCATTGCTGTTAGACTTTGATAAAGATTTTTAAAATAATCTTTACTTGGCATTTAGTGTGCTATAAATGTCTTCATAAATATGAATTCAATGCTTTCTTGAGAGAGCCCATTTAAAATAATAAATGCATGTGACAATGATCTTGTTTAGAAAATATGAGTTTTAAATACTGAATAGATTACAGTCTATATTGGCTTCTTGGAATTATTTTTCTCTCTTTGTAGCTGCAGTTTGAAGCCATTCCTCCCAAGAAACATTATTTCTGCTGCAGTTTTTCAGCTATTTTTCAACTTTAAAACATCAGATTACAATTGATTGTGATTGTCCCAAAAGGTATTTCTTTCTTATCACCTGTGTGTTATTCTATTGGAAGTTAAAACACAGTTATTAAATATAAAATGTGTCACGGTTAGATCACTCTTACTTAGCACAATTAGTAGAACCATGTTGTATGGTATAATAGGCAATTAGATCCCAGCAAGGAAGAAACCTTGCACATTACAAACTCCCATGAAATCAACATGGCACAACTGGTGGTAAAACGAATCAGTATTTCCAAACATATCATTATTGAAACATAATTACTATAAATGCTGTTTATAAATGAGAAAAAGTTTAAAAGAATTAAACAGGTAAGTCTTAAAGAAGATCCTAATGCAGCCTTTTAGCACATACTGAGGAATAACACTGGGGTTTATGACTATAAAACATAAATTAATGATCCTTCTTTGCAAAAACTCAACACCTCTTAGGAAAAACTGGATTAAAATTGAATAAAACGGATCTCAATTAGTGTGGCTGTTTTTTCATCTATTCAATTATTTATTTATTCAATTATTTATTTATTGAAAAATATATTGAACTTCTACTTTGTGCCAATTTCTGCTCTAACACATGGCAATGTGAACAAAACTAAGTTGGTATTATCATGAACCTCATAATCTAGTGGAAGGAGAAAGATAATAAGTGATAAAATGGATATATAATAGTCCAGTGGTAAATGCTGTGAAGAAAACAAACAAACAAAAACTTAACGAGGAAATAGAATAGACTTGGAGTTGTTATTTTATTTGAGATGATTAGACTTACCTCTCTGATAAAATGAAAATTGAGCAAGGTTTTGAAGTAAAAGTGTTACCTACGTAACAACTTGAGGGAATTGCTTCAGAGGAAGGGAATGGTTAAGTATGAAGGCCCTGCAGTTTTTAAAGTTTCACTGTGCTTCCTGTGTGGGAAAATTACTGCAGAGCCGGGTGGAAAGCACAAGGATAGAAGTGGAGAGGCTGATTAGGAGCAGAATACAAAATTCCAGACCCAAGTTAACGGTGGATTGCACCAGGACAGTTGCTATGGAGGAGGCAAGCAGAGATCAGATTCTTAATATCTTTAAAAAGTGTTTTGATTTGCTAAGAAATGCGATGCAAGGCATAGAAGAAAGAGGAGTTGACAGTCATGTTAGGGTTAGGGGTCTGAAAGATTTGAGATGCTGAACTTCTATAGACAAGAAGGGAGAGAAGATAGATATTCAGGAAGACATGTCAAGTAGGCAGATAAGCATATCTCTAAATTTACTTCTTGTAAGTATAATCCATGAATTAATTTACATACACATAGCGCTTTCTCTCTCTCTGTCACACACACACACACAGATAGAGTTAGAGATCACATGGTATTCATTATTGACTGCAGACATTCATTTGAGTGTCATCAGACATAGATGACATTTAAAACCATGTGACTGCATGTGATCACTGACATAGATAAGGCCTGAAAAGCGATCCTAGGACTGAATAAACCTTGAGACTCTCTAATATATCCCACTCCCCGAGTAACCCATAATCTACAATTTTTTATAATTGTTCTAGTGATTTCACTAGAACATAACACAGATGTTATGGTAAAATAAACCTTGTGTAGATTACATAATGAAGTAAAGACATAAAGCCACAGGACAGCTAAAGGAAACTATTTATTTGGTCTAAAATTTGTGAAAGCATGTGAATGTCCATTCTTAATGAAAAAAGAAATGATAAATTAATGCATAGTACACTTAGCTACACAAAATTTTTTAAAAACAAATATTTGGCATGTAAACAATATAATAGTTAAATGGCAAATGTAGAAATATATATTTTGCTATTTAAATAACAGAAAAATAATATCTGTACATGTATGTTCTACATCAGATATTAAAATTGTACTTACAAACTTGAGTAACTTCTCCAATTAAAATATGGGAAAATAATATTTACAGTTTATTCAAAAGAAAAAATAAATCCCACTGTCCAGTGAATCTCTTAAAATATTTACATAAATAGCTATTAACACGTTGCAAATTAAGAGAGACACTCCCAAGTAACAATATTAGAACCTGAAGAGTGTTTGAGCTTTGATGGGGTAGAAAGAACAGTTACTTCAAAATATTGCCAACAGAAATACATGTTGATACAAATTTTGTGACAGATTATTTGGCATTACTTATTAAAACTTTAAAGATTGCCAATAGTCTTTAGCAAGCAATCATCTTTTGGGACATTACTTGAAGGAAATAATACGTCTTTTTTATGGTGGTATTTGACTCATCTAAGTTTATTTTCGTAAAGAATTGAATTGTTCTTTTTCAACGAGTCATTATTTTGGTTGTTATCCTTACTTTTGAAAAAATGTTTTAAAGGATAGATTCAAATTATTTTCCTTTTTCATCCTCTATAAATTTTGGAAGTATAAATCCTGTTTGAAGTATTTATATTCACTATCTTTAAGGTTTTACAAAATTAGATTTAAATTCTAAACATTGTAATAGAAATCACACCTCCTTACTGTCAATAAATATTTACCATTTTTGTTTTTGAGATGAAGTCTCACTCTGTCACCCAGGTTGGAGTGCAGTGGCGCGATCTCAGCTCACTGCAACCTCCACCTCTCAGTTCAACCAATTCTCCTGCCTCAGCCTCCCAAGTAGCTGGGAGTACAGGCACATGTCACCACGCCCAGCTAATTTTTGTTTGTATTTTTAGTAGAGACAGGGTTTCACTATGTTAGCCAGGATGGTCTCGATCTCCTGACCTCGTGATCCACCCTCCTCGGCCTCCCAAAGTGCTGGGATTACAGGTGTGAGCCACTGAGCCTGGTCTATTTACATTTTTATCACTTCATTTTTATTGTTAAATCTGTGACAATTGGACCTTCTGTGAAAGTGTTTATTGTTTCACATTAAATTTTCTAATGAGACAAAATTTTTAAAAGAAGTTTAAATCATAATTGTGTTTTGAACATTCTATGGGCTGACTACTAGACCTTTTACACTATAACACTATAGCTCTTGAATTATTTGTTTTAATCCTCTTATTTTATTTAATGTGTTTTAATTTCCCCCTGAATCCCTAGGATTTTGGTCACCACTGAAATCGGTCAGACTGTAAGGACTCTGCTTCATTGTCATTGGTATCCTTTTCTGAAGTGTCATGGTAGATGATGATTCCTTTTTTACAAAACAAATCTTTGTTCTGCTCGAGAATGTTTCTTGTTATTATATCTTTGTTTATTGCTTAGCATTTATTCCTTCTCTTCAGAAATTCTAATCACCATATATTAGATTTCTGTTTTCTTGATTATCAAATAATCTCTTTTAGAGTTTTCATTTCTGACATTTGCCTCTGTGATGGCTAATATTGAGTGTCAACCAAATATTGTTCTTGAGTGTGTCTGTGAGGGTGTTGCCAGTGTGGCTGGAATAGAGCAGGCAGAAGAAAGTGGAATGTGGAGACTTGGCTGAGTTTTCCGGCTTTCATCTTTCTCCCGTGCTGGATGCTTCCTACTCTCGAACATCAGACTCCAAGTTCTTCAGCCTTTGGACTCTTGGACTTACACCAGTGGTTTGCCAGGGGCTCTTGGGCCTTCAGCCACAGACTGAAGGCTGCACTGTCTGTTTCCCTACTTTTGAGGTTTTGGGATGCGGACTGGCTCCTTTGCTCCACAGCTTGCAGAAGGCCTACTGGGGGACTTCACCTTGTGATCGTGTGAGTCAGTACTAATGAACTCCCATTCATATATACATCTATCCTCTTATTTCTGTCCCTTTAGAGAACCTTGACTAATACAACTGGCGTTATCAAACTTGTCTACTAACTCACAGATTCTGCTCTCCTCAAAGGTGACTCATTTTATTGCTAATGAATATTTTAATTCTATGGTTTTCGTCCTGCATTTTAAACTTCTCCTATATCATCATCCTCTTTTTATTGTGCTTATTTCTGTCTGCCTTCTTTTAATCAACATTGGAATCATTTTTGTTCCATCTTTGATATTTTTCTTTCTTTTCAGAATGGATGTTTTCTTTATTCTCGTTGAAATTGCAGACACAATTATTGGCAGTATAGTTCCTTCTATCCTCTTCCAATCTCATCGCACAGAATCCAGTTTTCAAGTGAGATTTTTGAAATTTAGTCATGAGTAGTCCCTTTTTATATCTTTATACTCTCTTGGGATTTTCCAGAAGTGTGTTAATGAAGTGAGGAAGGTTAGAAAGTTGATCTCAACTCAACATTTTTCCTGGAAATCCTCTGATTAATGTTTTTAAGTGGTTTCTGACACTTGATTTCCATTCATGCTTTTGGCTTCTGATTTTCTATTTCTGTATCGTTGAACACTAGCCAACTTTCCTAATCTATGTACCTTTCATTACTCAATGAGTCATAATGCTACGTTCTGATACATCTTCCTACTTCAGAACTTGCTTTGGACTTTAGATTTGAGTGTTTGCATTTACTGTTTCCAGCTGAATGCTAAGCTCTTTGAACTAACACTCCTTTTGCCCATATAGAGCCTAACAGAGATAGCACCATAAATAATTACTTATATATTTTTAATTTGAGCAAAGCCTCATCAAAACTGGCATGTCTGTAGAGTGACAAATCATGAGTTGGTTTTGCATACTTTTAAATTATTGCAAGTTTGTAGGGTTTTTTAAAAAATCTATAAACAAATACTAGATAAGAGAGAAAGTTAGAAGTTTCACCATTAATTCTGTTGATAATTTTCATTCTGGCTTTGAGAAGTATTGCTGTTTCTCAAATGGGTCTGTAGTTAACATACTCTTCTGAATATTGAATATATAATATGTTAAAATCAACCTGGTATAAATTGTGCAAACATGCTACAATTAATGTAATGCTCATTGTGGTTCAAATGTCTTGATATTTGTAATATTTTCTTTCCATGTTATTTAAAAGCCAAACAGTCAATAAAAGATTAACTAGATGAAATGATCCTTTCAGCAATTCACTACTAACTACAATTGTTTAGCAGGCTCTTAGTGATTCAGAAGGCACATTATGCATTTAGAGCTGATAGTACACGGGTAGGATTGAGTAGTCATGCCATTTGTTAAGATATTAAAATACTTCTATACCAATTGGTAAATAGTTTCCCCCATAAGACCCCTGAGTGGCTACTCACTCATTCTATTGCAGCCACCTGGCTATTGAGATTAGGAGAACTTTAATGCTTCTAAAACCTTTTAATCACTGAAGCATGCACATACTGAAAATTAATTTTGGCATGCTGTGACTATTCATTCTACTACATAGGCTGTTTAAAAAAGTATTTATGACTTCTTTTGTTATTTAATTCATCTCCTCTACCTTTATAATCTTTAAAAAATAATCCTCAGATTAAAGCATCTATTTCTCCATTACAAATTGAATCTTTCTCTTACGTAGCACTTTCTCTGGTATGAAGAGGAATGTGAATAAAAAGTAGTAATCTAACATTGAGTCAGAAAAGGAGATTTACATCTAGTGGTGGAAATAGTCCATAAATCATATAAAAGAGAAGGCAAGGAAAGAGGGGCACTGGGGAGGTGTGGGTTGTGGGCACTGTAGGGATTATTGTAATCTCAGTGGGTTATTTTAATATAGCAGGTATCAAAAGACCAAGGTAGTGGAAGAAGCAACTCAAATTCTATTCCAGATTTCTAATGGGAAATGGTGATTTTCTTTGCTTGGCCTTAATTAAGTTGTACCGTATATTTTCCTTCAAAATAACATTTCCTGGAACATCTTACTAGATATTCATAGACACATTTAATACTTGTTTGCATTATGTTTATCAATATTGCAGTCTTCTTTTGAATACATGTATATTCCTACAGTCTAACATTGTGGGTTCCCCAAATACCTAGTTTTATTTTAGACAAGTTTTAAAACAATTTTTATGTGAATATGTTTGTATATGTGTATAATATGCAAACAGAGTACAGAAAATACTCATTCAGAATTTTACTTCTTCTATGACAACAAACTGCCTTTTAGGTTTTATAGAAGGATTTACATATATAATAATTAAATATGGTATAATAATTAAAATGGAGTCTGATACCAAAATTTTAGAAATAGGTAATTCACTTACTATTACTCTTGTTGTACATATGCAATAGAATTTAAAATGTTAATAAAATTCACTTATTGTGATAATTTAATTTTTTTGTTAGTGCATATGTGGAACAACCACTCCCATGATCATTGTATGGGTTAAAAAACAAGCATTTAGGATTTGGCAGCATGTACTTGATTCATGAGCTCTACCTTCCAAGTTACACAAGAATTTTAACTTTTCTGAGCTTCATTTCTTTTATCTGTTGAGTTAGGAAAATATAATATCTACCTTCTGGGGTTTTCAAGAGGATTGATTGAGATGATGCATGTAAAGTGCTTCAAATGGTCCCTGGAACATAAATGCTAGCTATTATTTTCCTCACTGTAATAAATCAGAATATTTTTTCTTGTAATGCTAATTACTATAAAGCATTCCAAAGAATGTGCTCTGGTGTCATTTAGTCCCTAGTAAAATTACTTACCCAAGGCAAAGAAAATAAAATTTTGTTTTAGTCAATGTTTATAATGCGGGACTTTACTTTAGAGCTATGAATTCATTGTTCCCCCATTGCACATGCTTTATTTTGATTCAAGTAAGAAACATGTACAATTGTGCCCCAAGACTTGTTTATTTAGAAAGATAATTTATCAATATTTTTGAGGAGTGGTCATTGACTTCAATCTCTTTGAAATACTGACTGAACTAGGATCTCCTACTGAGTATACAAGGAAATAACTGCTGATAAAATGGCATTTAATATGAGGAACAAAAAGATAAAAAAAAAATCATACAACTTGTGTAGTCAGTAGGGTGGAGTGGAGGTGGCTAAAGATTAATAATAGTGCTTCTCTCTAAGCCAACAGTCTTCTTGATTCTACATTTTTGTTTTTGTCATCACTGCTTCTACCAGCCTGGTCCTTTTTCTTTAGTCACTTTCTAAGCTATTGTACAACTGAGAGGAGAGAACAGAATATTGATATTATTTATTTATATTATGATTATTGAAAAGAAAGGAACACAGATCAAGACTGTTAATAAGAGAAAGAAGACTGAAGAGGAATAAGAATCTTTGCCATTTCTAAGAACTGTGTTGCAGGAAACCAGAAGAGGTTAATGCCCACCCACCAGGGAGCAGGGACAAGAATTATCTTACATCTTAGCATAGGCAAGACCTCCTCCAAGGTTTTTTCTGTGCTCATTAGGAATAGAAGGACCTAGTGTTATTCAAGTAGGAAATATCAGATATTATGATAAACAGCAAAAGAGGGTATCTAGATTTTGTAGTCATGAATCAACCTTTTTCAAAGAGATTATTTGAAAGGATTATCAACAGCCTGTATTTGAAAGAGCTCACCGTATTTTTCCAGCTAAATATTTGCGATCTCTTGATGTGTCATGAGTTTTACCTGGAAACTAAAGCATTACAGATCCTGTTAAGTTATGATTCTTAATTTTTAGAATGAGTGATATAAATTCCCACTAGTTATGAAGGTGCTGATTTTTATCACAATTCAAAGTATGAAAATATAAATGCTTTGACTTTTTGAAAGTCTTAAAATTACAAAGATATAGATCAAGAATCTTTTTCACTGTATCTGAAACAAAAAAATTAATAATTTATCAAATTGTTGACTATTAGAAATATTTTGAAAATATTATCTGCCTACATTATCAGTTAAGAAGTGTACTATATTTCGAACAAGATATAATCCTTATTGGCTTTCCAGATATCCTTAGAGAAATAGTGTACTAGATTCTGTGTTTGAAATGTGTTTCCAATAATAGAATTGCTACTATATACTTTTACAAGCATATTAAATTTGAGAGTATTTTATATTTTCCGAGTGTTTCATACACGTAATTTCATTCAATTCTGAAATTGGAAAAGTGTTAAGTGAGTAAAATAAATTTTATTATCCCTAAGAAAAAAATACTATAAAAACAAAAAGAGAAGAGATTATAAGGCTTGCTGTGGTTTTCTAATTCATTAGTAACAAAAATGTGATATTTTTTCCCCTTTTCTTTCTGTTTTTTTTTCTTTTTCTTTAGAACTTGCATTTTCTTTTTTCTTTTCTTTTTTTTTTTTTTGTAATTATAGACCCTTTGCAACCAATGACATGCATGTGTGAGGTAGAATGCTGGAATAATATTCAGCCATAATACAGAATGAAATTCTGCCATTTGCAACAACATTGATGAATTTGGAGGATATTATACTAAGGGAAATAAGCCAGACACAGAAGGACAAATACTATATGATCTCACTTACATCTGGAATCTAAAAAGTCAAACTTACAGAAACAGAGAGTAGAACAGTGGTTACCATGGTGATATGGGTTGGCTCTATGTCCCCACCCAAATCTCATTTTGAATTGTATTCCCATAATTACCATGTGTCGTGGGAGGGACCAGAGGCATAATTTGAATCACAGGGGTGGTATCTCCGATACTGTTCTCGTGGTAGTGAATAAGTCTCATGAGATCTGATGGTTTTATCAGGGGTTTCCCCTTTTGCTTTTCCCCCATTTTCTCTTACCACTGCCATGTAAAAAGCACTTTTACCCCCCATCATGATTCTGAGGCCTCCCCAGCCATGTGGAACTGTAAGTCCAATTAACCTTTTTTTTCCTTCCCCGTCTTGGGTACATCTTTATCAGCAGCATGAAAACAGACTAAAACAGTAAATTGGTACCAGTAGAGTGGGGAATTGCTGAAAAGATACTTGAAAATGTGGAGTGACTTTGGAACTGGGTAACAGGCAGAATTTGGAACAGTTTGGAGGGCTGAAAAGAAGACAGGAAGATGTGGTAAAGTTTGGAACTCCCTAGAGACTTGTTGAGTGGCTTTGACCAAAATGCTGATAATGATATGGACAATGAAATCCAGGTTGAGGTGGCCTCAAATGAAGATGAGAAACTTGTTGGGACATGAAGCAAAGGTGACTCTTGTTATGTTTTACCAAAGAGACAGGCAGCATTGTGCCCCTGACCTAGATATTGGTGGAACTTTGAATCTGAGGGAGATGATTCGGGGTACCTGGCAGAAGACATTTCTAAGCAGCAAAGCATTCAAGAGGTTACTTAGGTGCTGTTAAAGACATTCAATTTTAAAAGGAAAGCAGAGCATAAAAGTTGAGAAAATTTGCAGCCTGACAATGAGGTAGAAAAGAAAATTCCATTTTCTGAGGAAAAATTCAAGCTGGCTGCAGATATCTGCATAAGTAACACAGTGCCGAATGTTAATCCCCAAGACAATGGGAAAAATGTCTCCAGGGCATCAAGAGACCTTTGTGGCAGCCTCTCCCATCACAGACCCAGAGGTCTAGAAGGAAAAAATGGTTTCGTGGGCAAGGGGCTAGGGTCCCTCTGCTGTGTGCAGTCTAGGGACATGGTGCCCTGCATCTCAGTCACTCCAGCCTTGGCTGAAAGGGGCCAACATAGAGCTTGGTCTGTGGCTTCAAAGGGTGCAAACCCCAAGCCCTAGTGGCTTCCACATGTTGTTGAGCCTGGCAGGTACACAGAGGTCAAGAATTGGGATTTGGGAACCTCCACCTAGATTTCAGAAGATGTATGGAAATGCCTGGATGCCCAGGCAGAAGTTTGCTGCAGGGCGGAGGCTCTCATGCAGAACCTTTGCTAGGGCAGTGCAGAAGGCAAATGTGGGGTTGGAACCCTCACACAGAGTCCCTATGAGGGCATTGCCTAGTGGAGCTGTGAGAAGAGGGCCACCATCCTCCAGAACCCAGAATGGTAGATCCAACTACAGCTTGCAAT
This sequence comes from Colobus angolensis palliatus, assembly GCF_000951035.1. Classification (NCBI taxonomy): domain Eukaryota; kingdom Metazoa; phylum Chordata; class Mammalia; order Primates; family Cercopithecidae; genus Colobus; species Colobus angolensis. The sequence continues at coordinate 3,359,400 of NW_012115699.1, read as the reverse complement.
GTGTGCCTTGAAAAGCCACAGACACTCAATGCCAGCCCATAAAAGCAGCCAGGATGGAGACTGTACCCTGCAAAGCCACAGGGGCAGAGCTGTCCAAGACCATAGGAACCCATCTCTTACATCAGCATGACCTGGTTGTGAAACCTGCAGTCAAAGGATATAATTTTGGAGCTTTAATATTTGATTGCTCTGCTGGATTTCAAATTTGCATGGTGCCTGTAGCCCCTTTTGTTTGGACAATTTCTCCCATTTGAAATGGCCATATTTACCTAATACCTGTACCTCCACTGTATCTAGGAAGTAATTAGCTTGCTTGTAATTTTACAGTCTCATAGGTGGAAGGGACTTGCCTTGTCTCAGATGAAACTTTCAACTGTGGACTTTTGGGTTAATGCTGAAATTAGTTAAGATTTTGGGGGACTGATGGGAAGGCATGATTGGTTTTGAAATGTGAGGACTTGAGATTTGGAGGGGCGGGGGAAAGAATGATATGGTTTGACTCTGTGTCCCCACCCAAATCTCATTTTGATTTATACTCCCATAATTCACACATGTTGTAAGAGGGACCTGGTGGGAGATAATTTGAATCATGGAGGCAGTTTTACTCATACTGTTCTCATGGTAGTGAATAAGTCTCAAGAGATCTGATGGTTTTATCTGGGGTTTTCTCTTTTGCATCTTCCTCATTTTCTCTTGCTGCCCCCATGTAACAAGTACTTTCACCTCCAGCCATGATTCTGAGGCCTCCCCAGCCGTGTGGAATTGTAAGTCCAATTAAACCTCTTTTTCTTCCCAGTCTTAAGTATGTCTTTATCAGCAGCATGAAATGGACTAATACACGTGGTCTTGGAGGTGGAGGAAAAGGGGAGATGTTGATTAAAGGGTACAAACTTTCAGTTGTAAGATAAACAAATTCCAGGGATCTAAGATACAGCATGAGTGGTGATAGAAACCATAATTAATTTGGGTGTGGCAATCATTAAACAATGTATGTGAATATGAAATCATCATGTTGTACACCTTGAATATATATTAAAAATTTATGACATTAGTAATTGCATTATCTATTGCTAAATAACCACTTTCAAAATTTAGAGGCTCCAAACAAAAAAACACGTTTTTCTTGATGTTTGGGATTGAAACTTTCTTTTGCTAACCTCACTAAGGTATCCTCATGCAGTTCGTTCAGCTGGCAGTCTGGTTAAAGACTGGATCTGGTTGGGATAACTGGAGATCTTTCTCTATGTGATCTTTCACACATAGTACAAATGGTGTGATGTTTTCTTCACAGAACACCGACTGACAAGCCTAGACGTATAATAACTTATGTTTTTGCTTGTATCGTGTGTTGATGTCCCTTTGACCAAAATATGTTACATGGGCAAGTCCAGAGTCAATTTAAAAAGGCATTATCTTTATGTCTTAATGTGTAGATGACAGAAGTCAGTCATTGCAGCCCATTAACGTAACACTCCACCCTGGTGTGCTCTCTGGCTCCAATGGTGCACGTCCCTCCTCTGTCTATTAAATATAGTTATGCTCTCTCTGCACCCCCAACATCTTACAAGTTCCTAGCATTCGTCTTGAAGTTCATGGTCTTGTTATCTGTATCAGTTCTCACTATAGATAAGTCTTCTTGCCTGCAGTTCGATTCCTATTGTTCCAGGGACTCACGAACTACAAAAGCGAGTTATATGCCTTCATGCTCCCAGCATATAATGGTGAGACACATACAGGATAACTGTAATAGAAACTTCCATTCAAAAATTCAAAACTTGAAAGTCAATCACCAGTCCATAATAATTCTGAAAATAGTTTGGTATATTTTCTCAGTACTCCCCAATCCATGGATAGAAGATGATCCTTGGTTAGAGCCTACTTCTGTTCCCTGGACATGCAATTCTCAGGTTCTTTGTTGTTGTTGATGTCACTCATGGCTCTACACTGTGAGATACCATTTCTTTTCTATAATAAATGACCAGTGTTTGAAGCAGAGTATCTACTCGACCTTCTCAGGCTGCCTCGTTGTCATAGAAAATTGCATATATAGAGATATTTTTTTCATTTTGAACTACCTCTGACCTTTTTGTTTGATATGTTACTACTCCCTTAAAAACATTGAGAGTGTGTAATTTGTGTTTATATCATGCCCCAAATGTCATATCCCTGATTTTTAAAAAATAGATTATTCTGTTGAATTTTGGTAGAGGGTTAGAGAGACAACACATTTACGATTCTTAGGAATGTTTTTGTGTAGCTAATGGGGACTACAAGGTAGTCTTTCTAAAGTAAGACTAAATCTTTCTAAAGTATTAGGTTGGTGCAAAGGTTACTGTGGTTTTTGCCAATACTTTTAATGTCAAAAACCACAATTACTTTTGCACCAACCTAATATTAACAGAGGATCATACAACTACACTAGATTTAATTCTTACTGTGAGGCCATTTCTTACTTTGAAAATCTTTTGCTAGCTGGAGAGACTAGAGAAAAATAAAGTTTTTAGTTTTTATTTTTTTCCAAACCAAAAGAGTTCTGTGTCCTCTATATTTTTTATTAATACTACCTGTAAACTGAAAATTTCTACCTTTCTTCATCTTTCTCTTCCTGTACCTTATTACATACAGCAAAAAGAAACACATTTATAATATCTATCCTAGACATGTCCTTAGATTCGTAAGTTCATTAAGTATATTTTATGTTTTCCAAATAACCTAGGACATAAATTTTCCAACAGTTTTGCTGTCAAAAAACACAGATCACCATTTTATTCAGCCTCTAATAATAATTTGTGTGCTTCCTTTCGAGCTTCCACTAACATTTTGTTTGCCATTATTTCAACCTTCACCCACAGCCTCTTTGCCATTTTTCTAACCTTTTCCCATTACCCAGTACTAAAGCCAGTGCTACACGTTTTAAAGTTTTTATTATATTGGAGCCTCACTTTTGATAAAAATTTTCTGGTTCAGTCATCTATTGCTACATAATAAGTATCATTAATGTAATAATATGTTATTATAACCAAGTTTAGTCTCTCTTAAAATGGGTTAGGATATATCTGAAACAAGAAATTGGCTTTATCTGCAACTCATTTAATTTTTTTACTTGGTTAGCAGTGTTACTAATACTAGCTAACCATTTTAAGCAATTACTGTGTGCCAGGTATTGTGCTAAGGATTTAAATTTATTTCCTCATTGTATCTTCACAATAGCTCCTTCAATGAAATTTATAGTATTATTTCACTGGTGTCGTCACTGAGGCTTAGAAAAGGTTTATAGCCATCCTGAGGTCACATAGAAAGTTAGAAATCTGTGATTAAAAACTCATGATTCTGACTGAAGAGATAGTACTCTTAGATACTACACAATGTTGCATACCTGGCATCAAGGCCTTCCAGGGCTTAACAATGGCAAGGGATATCAATAAACAGAGTCAATACACTCAGTCTTCTTCTTCTTTTTTTTTTTTTAAGACCAGTGACAAGCTTAGTATCCAATAGTATGTTCTTGAATAAATCTCATTTTGTAAAACTCAGTACTATCCATTTGTTAGTGTAGCTATATTCTGACTCTCTATAACAAGTCTAAAAATTGAGCTTCCATATTTCATTCAAGAAGTTTTTCACATAGCACTGTGAAATGTACAGCAGATTGGGGCCTTCCAATGTGTAAGATTTGAGACTCGAGATTCAAATTCACTACATTTATGTTACAAGATATTTCATTTTTTTTTCTTTAGAAACTGAGGTAGTGGGCTAAATGAAAATAATCAGAATTTAAAATATTTAACGAAATTATGCATTACCACATTCAAACACAAAAGCATTGTACAATTAGACTAAAATACTTCTGTACCTTAAAGTCTGTTAGAACTTGCTTTCATGAAAGAAAAATAATAATGTGACATACCAATTGTTTATGTGCAAGTTACACTTTTTGAACTTCATCAGAGGACTTAAACTTTTAAAGGGCTTTAAACTTTAACAATTTCTGAGTTGTGGTAAGCCTTCAGCTGTACTTCTAAACTATTAGTAATTCAAAATTTAACTTCAGGAAAGAATGATGTTTATATTTCTTATCATAATGAAAATCTAATGATTCTCGAAATTGGCCTGGTTGCTGATGTTATCACCAGAAATGGAAAAGGTTGGTGTCTGCCTTCTGCTCAGAGGGATGCTGTAGAAGTCTGCGTCAATAGCCATCATGCGTGAATCCATCCACACACAGCAGTCTAGCGCAAAATGTTATCCAGACACGGATGTGATATGGCAGCTACAGGGTTTGTTCTCTGAAAGGATGTAAATGAGAAAACCCCAGCCATTAGCAAACAAAAGAACCCTTAGGGGTTCTTATGGTATCAAAGAGGTCTTTATTCCCTGACTGTTCTCTTTTCGCCTGCTCACAGTCAGAAAAAGAGCAAAGACAAAAAAAACAAAAGCAATCAAGAGCTCAGAACTACATGGTTAAGTGAAATGCACTTTTGAACAAAACAAAACAAAAAATGTCTTTCTTTTGGGGACCTATTTGTCATCACACAACAGAAATTAAATGTTTGAAATTGAAACTAGATTTCAAAAACATCAAAAGGAAAAAAATAGTACTTTCAATTCTTTCTTACACTAAACAATTTGTATACCGTATCTATAAAGAAGTCAAGTATATATTGATCTAAACATGCATATAGACGGACCAGATATTTAGATTTACCTTATATATAAAATATATTTAAGTATTATGTCGTTATGATTATTTGTTCACATCTTATCTCATTTGTACTAATACTTCCTGTTTTAAAGAAAGACTTTTTCTAATATATAATTTTTGGGTGATTATGCAAACTTGCTAAATATAAGCAGATTGAGTTTTCATAGTCTAGAAATTTATAAAAAGCTAAATTAATCAACTAATGTTAGGAGACAATTCACATAGTCATTCCTAAAATTGTTGTTTTTATTCCCCTCTCCTATTTATTTTTCTTTTAGAAATTGTAATGACTACCCCAGGTTGTGAGTATAGGAGGAGGAGAGGACTTATTTATACAGAAAATGTATTTGATTTAAGTACTCCATGTCTAGGAGTGATCAAACTGTCCTTACTAGTAGGAAACTTCTCTGCAGATGGTACACAAACACATGGGAGATGTGGCCACTACTTTCATTTAGCTCCAGCAAAGGTTCTTTTTACTTGTATTTACCAGCCCTTAGGAGGTACAGATAATGGAGGGGATATTTGAGGCAGGAAAGATTCTTTTATATTTTTCTTACAAGTAAAAAGAAAAGATAAATGGAAAAGGAGATGTATAAGGCCCATAAGGATGGCATTTGTTCTATAAAAGGAGTTTTCAGGATATAATTATTTTATCAGATTATTTTACAAGCAGATTTAGTAAAATGGGCTTTAGTTTAAATGTGACTCTTAGAGAATATATACATTACTTAAAGTGATAAGACGGTAGAACAAAAGGAGGTCAGGCCTTAGTTAAAATGGACATTACCACCTTGGATATGACACTTTATCTCTGTGGCCTTGATGTCCTCATCTATGTTGATATTTATCCTAGAGAATTCTTTCTGATGACACTTAAGGGTTATCAAACAATGAGCAAAGTGCATGAAACCAGGTGTTGCTTCTTTTCCCTCAGTCCTTTAAAATGAATAACACCCAATATATTTTAGCTGGGTGTAATTGAAAGGGAAGCATGGAGTATTCACAGCTTGCTACTATGAAATAAAGAAAACAAGATATGACCCTAACTACAGGCAAATAGAGTGCTGCTACCTGTTTCTCTGCTGGCTACCTCCCTTATGAAAAAAAAAAAAAAAAAAAAAGTCAATAAAGTATCATTTCAAATATCCAATTGGCCTTGCTTCCTAATCAGTTTCTGCAGCCAGAGGCAGCAAATGTTCAACAAGGCAATAGGTGAGAATGCAAAGTTCCCAGAAATAGAAAGTGTAATTCTAATATGTAATTCACTAGAGGAAACACTTCAAGGCCTCCATTTATCATTTCTGAGTGGGGGCCTCTACTGGGGGAAGTTTATTTGCATTTTCAGGGGCAAAATGTTCTGCCTTATTTCAGAAATAGGTACCTAGCGTGAGAAGAGAGAGGCAATTCAAGTGGTCCAGCTACAAATGGATGTGGAAAGCTTTTGAGCTGATATTTTGAGCATCATGATTGTAATACATTATAGGCTTACAGACCATATGGAAAATCTCAGCTCTTAGTTACCCTGGCCCATTAAATCTGAAATATTTGTTTCTATTAAGCAATCAGAACTCATTTCTTTTCCCTATCTTCCACACTCTTTTTTATTTTTTATTATTTATTTATTTATTTATTTATTTATTTATTTTTTATGGAGTTCTCCCTCTGTCGCCAGGCTGGAGCGTGGTGGAGCGATCTGGGCTCACTGCAGCCTCTGCCTCCCAGCTTCAAGGTTCAAGATATTCTTCTGCCTCAGCCTCCCAAATATCTGGGACTACAGGCGCCTTCTACCATGCCCAGCTAATTTTTGTATTTTTAGTAGAGACAGGGTTTCATTATGTAGGTCAGGATGGTCTTGATATCTTGACCTCATGATCCACCCTCCTCGGCCTCCCAAAGTGCTGGGATTACAGGCATGAGCAACTGCTCCTGGCCTCTACTGTTTCCATGAGTTTTACAGTTTCATTTTTTTTTGAGACAGAGTCTCACTCTGTCACCCAGGCTGGAGTGCAGTGGCGTGATCTTGGCTCACTGCAACCTCTGCTTCCCAGTTCAAGTGATTCTCCTGCCTCAGCCTCCTGAGTAGATTACAGATTATTTAGTAGAAACAGAGTTTCACTACATTGGCCAGGCTGGTCTTGAACTCCTGACCTCAAGTGATCCACCTGTCTCAGCCTCTCAAGTGCTGGGATTATAGGTATGAGCCACGGCACCTGGTTGTTCTCTTATCCTCCAGAAATGTTCTCTTATCCTCCTTGGTTAGCATGGTGGCAAGTCCTCAATATTTCTGTTCCTCTGACATTTCCAGGGTTTTTTCCCCTTTTTTCTATCCACTTCATGCATTCACTAGGCAGAAGAGTGTCCTATGGTCATTTATTTCCTGTTTCAAAATACATCCAGTGGCAATGTTGTTTCTATAAACTAAAACTTTCACTGGGCGTGGTGGCTCACGCCTGTAATCCCAGCACTTTGGGAGGCTGAGGCGGGTGGATCACGAGGTCAGGAGTTCAAGACCAGCCTGACCAACATGGTGAAACCCTGTCTCTACTAAAAATACAAAAATTAGCTGGGTATGGTGGTGCACGCTTATAATCCCAGGTACTCAGGAGGCTGAGGCAGGAGAATTGCTTGAACCCGGGAGGCAGAGGTTGCAGTGAGCCGAGATTGTGCCACTGTACTCCAGCCTGGGCGACAGAGTAAGACTCCATCTCAAAAAATAAATTAATTAATTAATTAATTAATTAATTATGTGCAACTTCCTCCATGTATCAGTCAGGGAAGCAGAACCAATGGGAGATATATACTAAGGGATTTACTGCAAGGAGTTGGCTTACGCGATTTAGGGGCAAGCTAGGCAGGTCTGAAATCTCTGGGGTAGGCCATCCGGAAGGCTTGACTAGAACTGTGGATGTGAGCAAAGCTGCTATGCACAGGGAGGAAAATCTTTTCATCAGGCAAGCCTTATCCCTGTTTTTGAGGCCTTTTAATGGACCTAATCAGACCCATCCTGATTATCCAGGCTACTCTCCCCATCAACTGACTATGGTGTTTAATCACATCAACAAGATAACTTCACAACAACATTAAAAGTAGTGTTTATTGAATTACTAAAGACAGTAGGCTAGCCAAGTTGACACATCAAAAAATCATCACTTTTCAAATAAAAAACTCTTTGAAAGAAATGTAAAGTCACTTTTGGTAAAACTGTCTTATGAGATATTATATAACCCTTATGTTTTGTCACTAAAAGTAATGTTTATAAATTTGTTTTCCTTTGAGAGAGTCTCACTCTGTTCCCCAGACTGGAGTACAGTGGTGTGATCTGCATTCACTGCAACTTTCACCTCATAGGTTCAAGGAATTCTCCTGCCTCAGTCTCCCAAGTAGCTGGGATTACAGGTGCCCACAACCACACCCCGGCTAATTTTTATATTTTTAGTAGAGACGGGGTTTCGCCATGTTGGCCAGGTTAGTCTCGAACTCCTGACCTGAGGCGATCAGCCTGCCTCAGCCTCCCAAAATGCTGGGATTACACGTGTGATTCACCATGCCTAGCCTATAAAGAGGTGTTTTTTGTTTGTTTGTTTGTTTGTTTTATATGAAAGAGTACAAATGTTTCTTCTACAATGATTTTTATGAGAATAGTCAATCATATAAACCATGGGACAAGAGGGACAAGATATGACTTATATTGTAGGATGAGTTTGCCTTATTTGTGTTCTGTACATTTGAAATGTTTCAGTGAGAAGCTATTCTTTTTATAATAAATTAATATTTAATTTACATTGTTAATAGAATATGCACTCAGATAGTCCTATATTCTAATATATATGTGCTCACAACTGGCCTATTCCTTTCGCCATCTACCTTTGCCTACTTCCCATTACTTCTTTTGTATTTGGCCTTCTCAGCCTTGTTTGCCTTTGTATACTCCTCTTGATCCACTCTTTCTACTCAGCCCTGCTAATCCATAGCCTATAGGGGGATCAAACAAAAAGCTGTGCACATTCATACTCATCATGCAAATTTGATCATATTAATCATACTCTCTCATCATACTCAAAATACACAGTGGAAAATTTATTCACTTTAGTTCCGCTATGGTGAAAGAAGAAAAGGAACTTTATTTTCCATAAGGAACCAACCTAATCTTATTTTCAAACTCCCTTAAATATGGATACAATGATCTTAATTTTACCTACGGGAAACTGAAGCACTGAGAAGTTAGGTAACCTGTCCAATTGAAAGAACAGACCCTCCCAGTTTAAAACAGCCTCTTTATAGTTAACATTATCTTATTGGGGGTAAATATATAACTCTTAAAAATTTCAATTTTTTTGTCTGAGTTGTTTCTCCCTTTACAACAGGATTTTACTTCCAGTTCTTCTGTCCAAGAGATTGTGTAAATTTATTGGGGAGATTGTTATCACTGTTTTCTCTCGGTGTGGGCATTGACCTCTGCCCTTGTTCTTCCCACTGAAGACAAGCCAAGGACTATTGTAACTCATATCCTGTTCTCTCAGCCTAGGCTGTAAGGTCCATTGTTTTGGAAGATCTAGGCTATCTCCCCCATTGATACTGATAGTACTACTCACTTTGCTTTTTTTTAACAGTGTTTCAGACTCTCAGACCTGGCTGCAACTTCCATTTGACTTCCAGTTTTCCCTCCAATGCTCATTACAAGGCGATTTTTCCTCACAGTGGTGATCTCAGGGGTAAGATTGCTCCACAGGAATATCCATTCTCTATTGCCTGAGAGCTGAGGGAGAACGGCAATCACTTTCTCTGTCCCTGCCTTTGCCAGAACATATCACAGCACCACATCTGCTCTATGCAGCCAACCGACAGCAGCAGAAAAGCAAACTGGAATCAAGACACACACCTTCTCCTGCTCTCTGCTTCTACCTCAAGTGTTTCGATGATTCTACCTTTCCCCGTTGATTCAGTCCAAAACTGGGTGAGTGACGATCTTTGTGTAATGATCTATCTCAATGGGAAAGCTGAAGGAAAAAAAGAAAAACGAGAATAATGGAAAGTGGAAAGAAGGTTATCCATTCATTCTTACTATTATGCGTGCACTCATCCTGTTTTTCACACTGTATTCTATATAATTCTGTCACAAATAAAAGAATACTTCTTGAAAATCTGTATTTTCCTTGGTGGGATGTGCCATAAGCCTACAGTCACTTACTACATCATTTTCCCATTTTTCAGATATGTTATTCATAGTATTTTAGGCAGTAATTACAAATTGGTATTATATATCCGTGGTGGCTTAGGTTTAACCAGCAAAGCAACCCTTGTTTGAGTGGGTAATCTTGTCTGCTTTTCTTACCTTATTTCAGTTATATTGTATGTTAGTTGAACACCAGAGGCCTAGTTTTTGCTGAATTGCTGCATAATCACAGAGTTTGGGGGCTCACTCAGTTCATGTTTCTGGGTCCCAGTTCCATATCTAGAGGTTCAACCTGACAATTTGAAAAGGGATTTCTAGTTCTAAAACCCTGTGATACATTTACTTTAACAAGTAACATTAGAACTTTAACTTCAGATATGATCAGCACTCATCAGTCCTGCTCAGGCTCTGCAGGTGATTCTCTGTAATCTTCAGTATCTCTGCAGTTAAATGATTTTATGTTTGTGTCTATAGTTTTGGGTTAAAGAAACAGGAGAAGATGGGAGAGGAAGGGAGGAGTGTACCAATACATGCTTGTTAGGCGTTAATTTATCATTGTCAAAGCTGGTTATGCACTACAAGAGGTTTTACTAGAACATCCGTTTCAAACCTCTGTGTTATAATACTTATTTCCAAAAAAAAATGATTATTCTTGGACACAATAATGTTATTTGAAAATAATAATTATTGCTAAAGAATTATTCCAGTTTTGACAGGACTTGGAAATACTTAAGTAATCTTCCCTGCTTGCCTATGGTGCATTTATATTCTCTCAATTTAATTAAAATTAAACTACATTTTTCAGAATGTATTCCCTGTATAGTTTCAGGTTTGCATTGGCCACAGACAACATTTTGCATGAGATTTGAAAGGTAGGAGTAAAGGAATATGCCATATTTTTATGCTCTAAAGTTTGATGCAGACTTCAAGCGCTGACATCTGGCACACGCTGTCACTGATCTGTTAACTTACCTTGTAAGTGTGGGGTGGTATCTTCCTTACCTTACACCAGTTCTCTTTCTTTGGCAGCTCTGAGGTCTCAATCACATGAATGATTAGGTACATGGCGAAGGGTACTGACCTCTCCTGCAAGTTATGGCTTGTAGGCTGGAGATGCTAGAAATCATATGTGTGTTTCAGGTTGTTCTCATGTATTTCACATTTCCTTCATTTTTCTGCACACACACACGCACAAATGCTTCTTCCCAGTTGCCGGTCTGGTGGCTGACCTTTAGAGACATCAAACCAACAATAAGCATGCAGTTAAAATCTTGCATAGTCTTCTCCCCTAGTTTCAATAATGGTGCAAAATCAAATCCCAATAAGAAGTCCCTATCCCAGCTGTATTCTATCCAGTGTGATAGCCACTAGGGCGTGTAGCTATTGAGTACATAAATGTCACTAGTCTAAATTAAGATGTGCTGTGAGGGCCAGGCGCGGTGGCTCAAGCCTGTAATCCCAGCACTTTGGGAGGCCGAGGCGGGTGGATCACAAGGTCAGGAGATCGAGACCATCCTGGCTAACACGGTGAAACCCCGTCTCTACTAAAAAATACAAAAAACTAGCCGGGCGAGGTGGCGCGCCAGTAGTCCCAGCTACTGGGGAGGCTGAGGCAGGAGAATGGCGTGAACCCGGGAGGCGGAGCTTGCAGTGAGCTGAGATCTGGCCAGTGCACTCCAGCCTGGGTAACAGAGCAAGACTCCGTCTCAAAAAAAAAAGAAAAAAAAAAAAAAAAAAGATGTGCTGTGAGTACAAATACACTCTAATTTTTAGAAATTTAGTGTTAAAACAAGAATGTAAATGATCTCATTGATAATATTTTATGTGATTATATGTTGAAATCATATTTTTGAAAATATTGGGTTAGATAAACTATATTAAAATTATTTTTGTTTCTTTCTTTTCACTAAGACGTGATTACTAAACAATTTAAATTATACATGTGGCTCACATTTGGGACTTCCATTATATTCTTTCTACAAATGGCTCTTGTGGATTACTCATAGTACTTCTGACAGTCTGATCAAAAGTTGATCATTACCTTTAATATCTCCTGTCTCCTATATGGATGAATAATATCAGAGAAAGTCCCCAAAATCGTATTGACATCCAGTTAATTTGAATGTTGCCTTTTGTATGACTACACTGTAAGAATGGCAAAGTAAAGTCACCTTCCATGGCCCTAAACACAATCAATCTCAACTCAGAACATTGTCTGTGGATAAGACTTTAGTTGACTAATCTCATTCTCAACAGTGGATTTATTATTTATTTATTCATTCAACAAATATTCTCCATGTACCACCTAAGTATCAGCCCCTCTTTTTAGGTCCTGGGGAGAGAAAAGAAGGGAGATACAGTTTTGAACATGATACAAAAGGGTTCTGTTTTATATGAAATCAGAGTATCAAAGAAATATCTTCATTCCCATGTTCACTGCAGCGTTGTTCACAATAGCCAAGGAATGGAATCAACCAAGTGTCTATCAACAGATAAATTGATAAAGAAAATGTGTGTATGTGTGTGTGTGTGTAAACAATAAAATTCTATTCTGCCTTAAAAAAGAAAGAAATTCTGTCATATGAAAAAACATGGATCAACCAGGAAGACATTATGCTAAGTGAAAGAAGCCAGGCACAGAAAAACAAATATTGCATAATCCCATTTACAGGTGGAATGTAAAAAAATCAAACTCATAGAAACAGAAAGTAAAATAGTAGTCATTAAATGCTAGAGGATGGAAGCAACTGGAGAATATTAATCAAACAACACAAATATTCAGTTACACGCAATAAATACATTCCAAAAAACTATTGGACATCATGTTGACTACAGTTAATGACAATATATTGTGTATTTGAGAATTGCTTAGAGAGTAGATTTTAAGTGTTCTCACCACAGAAATAGATATTTATATGAGATAATGCACATGTTAAATGGCTCGAATTAATCTCAAAATGTATACATATATCAAAATATCATTCTGTATACTATATACTCAATTACTTATTATGAATTTAAAAATAAAGTTAAATCAACTTTTTTTCTTTAAAAAAAAGGGTCATGCCCTGATAAAATTTTGAGTTTAATGATGGAAGACAGTCGATACACTGTCCTGAGCAAAATAAGAGTGAGTAAAATATTATGATAGTGATGTGAAGAGGTCTTCTTTAGATAGTTTGGAAAATGACCATTTATTCTTCAAATGATTAAGAGATGGAAACTTACATTGTAATAAGAGGCATGAATTTATTGGTAGAAAAAATGTGCTTAGTACAACAAATAATTTGAAGCAACACAAGAGAAATTATGGAGGTGAAGTTAACTGCTGTTAAGAATCAAGATGTGGTTACTGTAGTAGCAGAACTGGTGTGTTCAAGTTTAATGTTAAAAATGCGAGGCTTACCAGAGTCTTAGCTTTATTTGGAATCACACACAGAAATTAAAGGATCAGTTACAGTCTTATCAGCAAGTGTGAAGGAATCATACCTTTTGGCACTTTAACATGTGTTTACTAATATTTAATGTGTCCGTAAGACGCTTTGAAGGATATAGTTTATACAATTAGAGCATGTGAGAGGGATGAGTCGTAGTGCATGACTCATGCTTGTAATCGCTTTTGAAATTCAAAATCACTAGCAGGCTTTGAAAATGTGTGTTCAACTTCTAAGGAAAATGGGAAAAGACAAACCTCCCATGGTAAACAAAATAATGCTACAGAAAACATTTCAGAGGAAAATAGTATTTCTCATAGATGCCAATGTCGAAATCATACAGTAATTGCAAGAAAAGAAATTCACTGGATCTGACATTTTTTCCTTCGTGTTGGTCCATGAGTTGTCTATGAATGATGTCAGCTTTCTACTTGTGTTGAAAACATTCAGTGGTTTAGTGCCAGAGTGATTTTGACAAACTTTTTCATTGGTGCCAATTCTCATGATGGTGCGCTCCCAGCGTTTGCCTTTGAATTTCAAGTGATTGTAAAACTCCAGGGGATCACACTCTGTGAATGAAGAGACAAGAAGATGTCAGTCAGTAAAACTGTTTAGCTGCATTTCATCGTTTTTTTTTTTTTTTTTTTTTTTTTTTTCTTGTTGGCTCCAATGTGGCTTGAGACCTAGCATACTGTATGACACAGTAAACTGTTAGACAGAAAGTGCTAACCCAGTCAGAAACAGTGAATCCTCCTAGGAGAAAGTAATAAGCTACTAGAAAGGCATTGCCGACGCCTTGTCATGCCTTCAGGCCCAGAAAACAATTACAAAAATGGTACATTTGGAAATCACTGTGTCCCAGGCAGAAGCAATAAATTCACTGAGTTGATGTACATGATTTGACTACTGATAAAAGGATGAGCTATACAGCAAACACACCTTAACAAGAAAGACAAGAGTATAGTCTGGTATCCAGATGGCATTCAAATATACAGCTGTCAGGAAGTGCACTGACAACATTTGGTGAATTTAATCCTGTCAGCCCCCACATTATTTGTTCTATGGTGACAATATCAGTAACCTTATGCATAAAGCTCGGTCAATATCATATCAGTGGTGAAATCAGACTATCCACATAGGCTAGCTTTTGAATAACTCTACATTATTTTAAACATGTTGAAGAATCTGAACCACATATTCTATGATGTCTCCATGATGCAGCCTTTAGGAATTTGGCTTGAATTTATAAAACAAAAAAACAAAAAAAACAAAAAAACAGATTATAATTATCAGAGAAACAAAGGTTAGAGGTTTTACACATCAGCTTTCACTTAAGATGTAAACCTAAATGTGTATACCACCGGTTCAAGTAATTTTCCTTTAGTTATTGGGACTTAAAGGTAAAGATTGCCATTTGGGATGAGATTAATATACGCTAACACCACACAACATTTGAAGTTTTTACTTATTCTCTTTTTTCATTGTCTCCTTCATTGATGCCTCTGGCCAAACATGATAAGTGATTGGTTAAACAAAAGGCTGCTACAATTGTTCACCTTGGTGTGGTTTACATTTTCCTTCTGTATTTCAGTTTGGCGCAGTGGAGATTAATACCTTAGATAATAAATCTGGAACACAGTAAAAGTGTGCATTTTCAGTGAATGACTCGATTCATTGAAGGAACAATGAAGCTATATGAAAGCTATCTTGGATATAGGACAAAATCACTTAACCTTTGCCATATCTTTTGTTGGTTGGTGTAGGTTATGGAGTTGTACTCAGCAGCTGATTCCAGGAGAGTAATTAGGAAAAGAGCCAATTTTCTATTCACAGAACTCTCTCTCTAAAGCCGAATGGAAGACATGTAGCCTTTTCTTTTCCACTGACCCATTGCAAGAAGACTATAAATACCTTCCTTTATTCTGTCCCTTAAGAGAGACTTGAATGTGGGATTTACTGGCAAAATTATTCAACAATATGTCAGGCAAATGTACAATTTAGTAACAAACCTATGTTGCCATTTTTATAGACAGTGAAGGGACTATGGCAGATTAACACTTTCTCAGACCTTGTAATCAAATTTTTCCTTGGTCTTGCAATGAATGGAAATGCCTATTTCTGTGCATAGACTTTCATTGCTTTCCAAATATATTCTTTCACATGGGAATGAAATTTGTTCATATAGCCAATATATCTCAGCAAATTTTACATGCATGACTGCTATCTTCATATTGATCTTTTAAAATTGCTATAATATTTTGCACTGTGTCTAAAGTTACTCAGTGTTTCCTTTAACATAATATAAAAGGAAGCCTTGATGATTGCTTCCTCTTTTTACACACAATCCTCTGTGTTTCTTAGTCTTACTTCTCTTAGACATCAGAACTGCAAATATGCCCACACTTCATCTTGTGTGTGCAAATATATATATATTCCTCTTTATTTATTATAGGGAAATCTCAAATTCTCTTGAGTTTCCATTATTGTCGGCTTGCCCCAGTTAAAATTTAATCTTTCTGTTTAATTCAAACTCTTCCTACTACAAAGAACAAAAACAAAAAACAAAACCAACATTCCCATCATATTGGGTATTCCTCTTCCTATAAAGCTCATCCTTTGTCCTCCTTAAACCTGGATGCCAAAGGATGTTTGTATCAATGTGGCTGGCTAGAGACACATTTGGTACAACTGCTGTCCTCTGGACTTTATGGGTCTCCACAGGATAAAGGTCTGCTCTGACCTCTTCTCTTGGTGTTCAACTTTGGTTTCCACTGAAGCTTAGCTGGCTTTGCCTGTTTCTTGTGAGCAGCTTGTTGCCACCTGCCATAGACAAGCATCAAAATGTCCAATTTTGCAATCCCTCTATTGTGATTCCAGACCTTTCTAGTCTCCCGGTTGTCTTCAAATATTCCATGATCCCTAGAAGTCTAGGATCTTTCAGCTTATTTTTGTGTGTCATGATGATGTCTGCAGATTCTGGGGGCTACTCTCCAGCTCAACAACTTACACGTCTTCCTTGGCTCTTACCCCTCTATACTTCAGAATGCTACATTGAATACAGGACTTTGCAATTGGCATCGGCCCTAATGTTATGTTTTACTTATCGTTCCTCTGATCCTCATCTACCAAAAGAAAATTTTCTGGAAGCTTTATTTTTGGAAGGATAAGATTCCTAGGTCATATTTCTCAACTAATTTCCACCATAGTACAGGGAACATCTCTTTGATATCTGATTTAGTAAAAATGAGCTTTGGAATTTAGAAAAATCTTACTTCTTAAAGGCTTATGCTTGAAATTATTGTAATTCCTTAGATTCCCAAAGTGTTAGGGTCCAGATTAAAAAATGGACCCTAGGTCATTCTAACGTCCGTTTTATTCTAAGCCATATTTTCACCCCTTAAGAAATGAATGTCCTTTGTTCAGAAGATAAAAATTCTCAGAAGAGCACGGTTGAAAAGGAAAATATTAAATCATATATGATGACATATTTTAAATATATATCATTTTGGGGTTTTGAGATATGTATTCATTTAAGAGTTTGTATTCTGGATTCCAGATTTGAGTTTGAATCCTTACTCCTCTATTTGCTAGGTGATTATGAACCTTAACTATCCTTTGTGTGCCTCAGTTTCTCTGTATGTAAAATAAGGATAATAGTATCTATGCACTAACACGAGAGGATGTTAATAAATAAGCTAATATTTGTGAAGTGTTTAGAATACTTCTGTATTAGTCTGTTCTCACACTGCTAGTAAACACATACCTGAGAGTGAGTCATTTATAAAGGAAAGAAGTTTAATTGACTCACAGTTCCACGTGGCTGGAGAGGCCTCACAATCACTGCGGAAGGTGAATGAGCAGCAAAGTCATGTCTTACATGGTATCAGGCAAGAGGGCATGTGCAGCAGAACTCCCTTTATAAAACCATCAGATCTTATGAGACAGATTCATTATCATGAGAAAAGCACAAGAAAAACCTGCTCCCATGATTCAATTACCTCCCACCAGCTCCCTCCCATGACATGTGGGGATTATTACAATTCAAGTTGAGATTTGAGTGGGTAAATAGAGCCAAACCATATCACTGCACCCCTGGCCCCACCTAAATCTCATGTCCTCACATATTAAAACAAATTGGCCAGCCACGGTGGCTCACGCCTGTAATCCCAGCACTTTGGAAGGTCAAGGCAGGTGAATTACAAGGTCAAGAGTTCAAGACTACCCTGACCAAGATGTTGAAAACCTGTCTCTATTAAAATACAAAAATTAGCCGGGCATGGTGGCAGGCACCTATAATCCCAGCTACTTGGGAGGCTGAGGCAGGAGAATCTCCTGAACCCAGGCAGCAGAGGTTGCAGTGAGCTGAGATCATGCCACTGCCCTCCAGCCTGGATGGCAGAGTGAGACTCTGTCTCAAAAAAACAAAACAAAACAAAAACAAACATGCCTTCCAACAGTCCCCCAAAGTCTTAACTAACTCCAGCATTAACCCAAAAGTCCAAGTCCAAAATCTCATTGGAGAGAAGGCAAGTCCCTTCCATCTAGGAGCCTGTAAAATCAAATGCAAATTAGTTACTTTTTAGATACAATTGGGGTACAGTCATTGGGTAAATATACCCCTTCAAAATGAGATAAATTGGCTAAAACAAAGGGTTACAGGCCCCATGCAAGTAGGAAATCCAGCGGGGCAGTCAAATCTTAAAACTTTGAAATAATCTTTGACTTCATGTTTCACATCTGGGTCATGCTGATGCATGATATGGATTTTCACGACCTTGGGCAGCTTCGTTCTTGTGGAGTTGCAGGACTTGGCCACCCTCCTGGATGCTTTCATGTGCTGGCAGTGAATGTCTATGGCTTTTCCAGGTTCATGGCAAAAGTTGTCAGTGGATCTGCCATTCTAGGGTCTGGAGGACAGTGGCCCTATTCTCACAGCTCCAATAGACAGTGCCCCAGTGGGGACTCTGTGTGGGGGCTCTGAACCTACATTTCTCTTCTGCACTGCTCTAGCAGAGATTCTCCATGAGGGCACCACCACTGCAGCATACTTCTGCCTGAGCATGCAGGTGTTTTCATACATCCTCTGAAATCTAGGTGAAGGTTTCCAAACCTCAATTCTTGACTTCTGTGTACCCACAAGCTCAACACAACGTGGAAGCTGCTGAGGCTTGGAGCTTGCACCCTCTCAAGCCATGGCCCAAGATATACTTTGATCTCTTTTAGCCATGACTAGAGCAGTTGGGATGCAGGGCACCAAGTACCTAGGCTGCACACAGCAGGGGGGCTCTGGACCCAGCCCAGGAAACCATTTTTCCCTCCTAGGCCTCTAGGCCTATGATGGGTGTGGGAACCTGTCATGCTGGCAATTATTTGGCTCCTGGTTGTGTATACAAATGTCTGCTGCAGGATTGAATTTCTCCCCAGAAAATGGGGTTTTCTTTTCTACTGCATTTCAGGCTGCAAATTTTTCAAACTTTTATGCTCTACTTCCTCTTGAACACTTTGCTACTTAGAAATTTCTTTCAATGGAAACCCTAAATTATCTCACTCAAGTTGAAAATTTCACAGATCTTTAGGACAGGGGCAAAATACTGCCAGTTTCTTTGCATAGAAAGAGTGATCTTTGCTCCAGCTCCCAAACAAGTTCTTCATGTCCCTGTAAGAACACCTCAGCCTGGATTTTATTGTTCATAACACTATCAGCTTTTTGGTCAAAACTATTCAACGAGTCTCTAGGAAGTTCTAAACTTTTCCCCATGTTTCTGTCTTCTGAGCCCTCCAAACTGTTCCAAACTCTGCCTGTTACTCAGTTCCAAAGTCACTTGCACATTTTCAGGTGTCTTTACAGCAGTGCCCCACTACCCAGCATGAATTTACTGTATTAGTCTGTTCTCACACTGCTAATAAAGACATACCTGAGACTGAGTAATTTATAAAGGAAAGAGGTTTAATTAACTCATAATTCTACATGGCAGGGAAGGTCTCACAATCATGGTAGAAGGCAAATGAGGACCAAAGTCACATCTTACATGGCGGCAGGCAAAGGTGATATACAGGGAAACTTCCCTTTATAAAACCATCAGATCTCTTGAGACTTATTCACTACCACAAGAAAAGCATGGGACAAAACCCATCTGCATGATTCAACTGCCTCCCACCAGGTCCCTCCTACAACACGTGAGGATTATGACAATTCAAGGTGAGACTTCGGTGGGGATGCAGAGCCAATACATACCAACTTCCTAGTATATTATAAGCGCTACATAAGTAGTTAATATTTATTATAATAATAATGGAAATAAGCAAATAAAAGTAAAATAGAATCTATAATTATAAAAAATGCTTAAATTATGTTATAAAAATACAAACACAGACAAAATTCTATCAACAGGAGTAAAATAACATAAATAAGAACATAAAATGCTGAAGTTACAGGTTAAGTGAATTTTAGAGAAGAGAAATTCCATATACTCTTATTGCAAAGTAAAAACTACACATAAAAAAATTAAAAATAAACAGAAATTATACTGAGTACCTACTATATGGCTATATGTCAAGTCTATTCTACATACTGAAGTTACCACTATTGACAAGACAAATAAGTTCCTTGCTCTATGTAGCATAAATTATTGGTGCAGTCCAGAAAACAAACAAGTAAAAATGAATAGCATAAATTAAAATATTATTAAGTACTCCAAAACATAAGCTCAATAAATAGAACAGGAGAATGTGATGAAGAGTATTGATGTGGGAGGTAGAGCTTAGATTCTGTGTTCTAAGGAGCATCTCTTAAAAAGAGACTTTTTAAGCAGATACCTAAATGATGAGAAAAAGACAATCTTGGGAGGAGGTGGGAGTAAGGACACCAAGGAAGCAACAAGGGCAAGGAGAGAACAAGGTGTTTTCAGAAAGCAGAAAGGGCACTGTGGAGTAAAGTCTTGGGAGTTTAAGCAGAAGAGTGGCAAATTCTACTTTATGTTTTTAAAAGAATACTCTGGCTTCTATGAAAAGAACAGATGATTTGGGGCTAGTATAGACATAGGGATAGCACTTAGGAGGAAATAGTTATATTTCCAGTTATCAATGGTATCAGATTAGGCAGTCAGCAATGGTGGTTATGGGGAAAAAGACCCATATACTATTTATTTGAAAAGTTATTGTAGTATTTGCTGGGGATCTGCATACAGGAAAAAAATGACTTCCTCTAGCCAAGAATTGGGCATCTACCACACAACTCTCATTAACACATGATTTTTGCAGCTTCTCTTTTAGAAATCTGGGTAGGACACCAAATTTCACTCCTTCTGAAATTACTTTGCAGTCCCCCATTGTAGAGCATCTGATCCTGGCCAGCAAATGAACTCTAAAATGCTATTTTGAAAGTAAGCTAACATATATGTTTGAAAAGAGGCCAAATATACATTTGAAAACAGGGGACTCACAATATTACTTGAGAATAATACAGAGTGTGACATTGAAGATGTGCAAAGTCATCATAATGTTGATTCTAGGAGAGTAAAATGTTAAGCATATATTTTATACATTGTGTGGAAGAAAATCAATCAAGCACCATTAACATAAGCGTTTATTGAAAATGCCAGGCATGAGAAGGCTCCAAATGAACATTCGTACTTGGAGTAGGAGGGCAGAGTGTTTTAAGGAGGTTTGACAGGAGGGGTGAGCTGAAGTTCATGTTTGTCATAGATATTTCTCGAAAAGAAAGGGATTGTTTGTACAGATCTGTTATTGTTTAGGCAATAAGACTTTTGTCAACAGTGTTAGACTAAAGCAGTTAGGAGTTGGGATTATGCACGAGGGCATGGGAGAAAGGCAGAAGAAGCACTGTGGAAAATTCTTTGTCCTTCAGTATCTCCTCTCGCAATTGAGTGTTAACTTTTGGAATACCTAACATGGCCTCTGCTGGATATCGAGGGGCTGATTTTGTAGTAAATGTAGATACAGAAAACTGGCTATAAGGATAAACGAAAGACAGAACTCTAGGATGGTGCCTTGATTTTGGGCTGTTTATTGATTCTGATCCTGCCTCCTATCCACACATAAGTATTAATGGAAAATTCTCATGCAGAGAAAGGGAATGTTTGATCCACTAAACTCCTCTCACATGCACATACTTGCCTTAGGAATGTTGTATTGCATTCTGATGTAGTTGGCTTGTTGAGGTAGCAGGTAGATCACTTTCCTGGGAATTGGGACCCAGGCTCTCCATGAAATATATTCATCATTTCAGATCCCCTGTCAGTTATTCAAGAAACAAGTGTGGTCCTAAAACAGTAATCAGAATTCACAAGGTAAGCCTAGGGCAGACTGGAGAGTAAGTGTCTTCTCTCTTTGAGCCTCACTTTTTTGAGTGTAGAATTTAAAGAGGGCTGGTATAGGTTTCTCTGCAGCAGCTGCTGACATGACAGCTAGTCAGCACTTCAATGGGTTGAGCCTAAAGCCTCAGAAAACAAGGCAGGACAACTTTAGTTAGTTAACTTAAATATACTGAACACATTTTCATATCCTTTGGGCTTAGGAAGAATATTTTATTTGTGTGTCTTAAGTTCTGTTGTTGCTGTTGTTTAAATGTATCAAATCTTTCTCCCCTGAGGCATAAAGCAGCTTCGTTTGAAATAAAATACTAAGGAGGCACAGTGCCTTCCCAAGGGCAAGGAGATTCCCAGTGTACAAGAATCAAGGTGTTGCTGTGTGAAAAATGTTCCTCCACAGCCACCATGGAGGCCCATGGATTGATTTCAGGAAAAGAAGAAAAAAAAAAAGAAATGTTCCTGATCAGAGAGCGAATCTAAATAATAGTTACGAAGAAAAACAAGATGTAGGAATGGCCAAAATAATGTTAGTCATTCTACTACTCTTGAGTTCTGTAAGTTTCCTGAGCAAACCAAAACATGAATATCTCTTTTGCTTCCTATTCCACAAACAACAAACTGAAAGGTCAATCAAGAGATGCCTTCCACTTCATCTTACTTAGGGCGTCCTCTTTTACCAATGGGCAATACTGTGCTTTTGCAGTATGTAGTCCCTGAGCACACTTAATGTTAAAAGTTAGAAGTTGCTTAGCAACCCCTTTACTACTTACGTGTTGTAGATACAACTGACAAGACCAAGGGCATAAGCAATGGTCAAGTTTTCTACTAACAGGTTTGCATACACTCTCCCAAACTCTCATTTATTGTAACTCTTTGAACTTGAAATATCAGCGTCTTTGTAATGGAGAAAGCCACACAATTACCAACACTTTATTTTTTCTAGAAATCCTTTAAGGCTGAGAAGGAGATAGACTGTATGTTCAGTCCAAAAGAAGAAATTGCTCACTAATGAGGGCAAAACATTCTCCTGTGTCCAGCTGCCCCCACAGGCTCATTCACAGTTTTGATTCAGAGTCATGCTTTTCCATCTATGGACACACTTTCTCAGTCTTTCTCCATATCAGCCATTGTCTGGGGCTTTTGTCAATTCATCAAGTCCAATGAAGCTAAGAAACCAAAAAAATCACATAGGTGGCATTTTTCAGTCTACCTTTAGTAATGTCTAAAAAAGAACAGTCTATTTTACAGTTTCCTAGCTGAAAGAAGCTATTATCATTGTCTATTTCATTCTTTCCATAGTATATAGGGCTGTCACTCTGTCCTTGTGCACTTTTAAACTGTAGCAACTTAGTTTTAAGGTAGAATAAAAACCACCTAAAAATGGCATGTTGAATCCATTTTATAAAAGTTTGGAATCTATATTATATAATTGTTCAAAATGATTTTTTAGTTGATATCCTGAGACAAATGGAAAATAGGTACAGACAGGGAAGTTCTAAACTGTGTGCTGTGAAAGACAAAATTGAATTCAAAACTATCTGGGTGAAGAAAATTCAGTATGCCAGATATATGCAGATTGTTTCTACTATATTAACAGCTTAAGTGATTCAACTTTTAAAATCTGAAAGGTAGAAAAGCTGGAGAAATTTCACATGCTCTTCTATTCCTGTCATGATTCAAAATGGAGTATCTCTGTTTTAGCCCGCCTAGGCTCAATATATGTTGATTTTTAAAAATTGAGAGAAACTGTTTATGTCCTTCACATTGCCATTTGTGAAATCCCCACCAACCCTTTTGTTTGTTTGTTTCCCTTTGTGTTTTCCTTCCTGGATTTAAGCATTTTTTACAGCCTTACGATTGACCCCTAGAGAGTCTTAA
This sequence comes from Colobus angolensis palliatus, assembly GCF_000951035.1. Lineage (NCBI taxonomy): Eukaryota > Metazoa > Chordata > Mammalia > Primates > Cercopithecidae > Colobus > Colobus angolensis. Next base: position 3,335,880 of record NW_012115699.1, on the reverse strand, counting down.
GTCACAACCATCATTACTGTGTACCAGTCGCTGAAGTACATCTTGAGATTCCATCAAGATATTTTCTGAAAACTGTTCACTTGAGAATTGTATCTATCCCCGGGATAGGAAATAGAAAGAAACACATGTTAGGGCAAGTAGTTACAGTTCTTATACTGTTGAGTAATATTCCTTATGATAGTGATTTAATTACGTTGATTTATTGATTTTGCTGTAGTTCAGTTTGCAAGTGTTTGGGATGAGTCATAACCACAAAGGGACTATAAGTCAGGACTGACTAAAAGACATCTCAACGTATGCCTGATGTTAAGAAAAAAAAAAAAAAGCAGAAAATATAGAGGAAAAATTGAGGAAAGGGTAACTAGGGATTGTGACAGTGACTGTTTTTGTCACATTGTGTTTTTGTTTTCTCTCCAACGGGATACACATAAATTTTATAGCAGTGGATGTCAGACTTCAATGTGTACAAAAATCGCTTGGGGTTTCTGGTTAAATGTGCAGATTCCTGGGTGTCATCCTGAAATTTTTGACTTCATAGTTGGTTGTTGGTATTATTGTTGTTACTGTTGTTCTGTGCGTGTTGGGGAGGGGTAGTGTGTGTGCATCATGGATCTGTTTGTTTAAGCAGCACTCAAATTGATTATAATATAGATAGGAGAAGGGCCACACATTAACATTAACATCATTAACATTAACCCCAGTTCTAGGTGCCCTGGGAAGATACTGTATGGCAGTTGTGAGTATGATCCAAATCCCTCAACTCTCTAATTAGACTGGTGATGTAACCCTCTATACCTATGTAGGAAATAGTAAGGATTAAACAGAACAAGCTGAATGGGATAGCAGGCAGTGTACTGTATGTAACAGATACTCCATAGATCAGCAGTCCCCAACCATTTCTGGTACTGGGACTGGTTTCATGGACATTTTTCCACAGACATAGGGAGCGAGGTGGGATGGTTTTAGGATGATTTGAGCATATTACATGTGTTGTGCAGTTTATTTCTATTATTATTATATTGTAATATATAATGAAATAATTATACAACTCACCAAAATATATAACCAGTGAAAGCCCTGAACTTGTTTTTCTGTAACTAGACATTCCCATCTTGGGGTGATGGGAGACAGTAACAGATCATCAGGCATTAGATTCTTATAAGGAGTGTGCAACCTAGATCCCTCACATGTGCAGTTCACAATGGGGTTCACACTTCTATGGAATTTAATGACACCACTGATCTGATTGGAGGTGGAATGCAAGCTATGGGGAGCAGCTGTAAATAGAGATGAAACTTCGCTTGCTGGCCGGTGCTCACCTCCTGCTGTGCAGCCCGATTCCTAACAGGTACCACTCTGTGGCCTGGGAGCTGGGGACCCCTGCCATAGAATGTTAGTTTAGTTTTCTCTAGCTCTGTCACCAACCACATATTCTTAAATATGACTTCATTGTTTCTTCTTTGTAAAACAGTGATGGTATAAATTAGTAGACTGAATCAGCAAGTGGGAGCAGTATGGTATCAAGGAAAACTGGTTTGAGCTTTGGTGGATCTCATGAGACAGTACCTCAATTTGGTAACATCACTTTAGGGTTTCAGATTCATATTTCATCAGTGTTCATGGGTGATGAGGCCTGAGCTACTGAGTAGTCATGCTAAATAAAACATCTCAACAAACTAAGGCAAATACGAGATTTCTAAATCATCAAACTTCCAGTGAGAAATAAAGCATTTATACTGGTAGGTATGCCAACATGTTTACAATCAATGATCTCTACCACTGTATTTGAACTGCATGAGAATCAAGAAAAAAAATTCGGGACTGAAAGTAAAAATTAGCTTCTAGAAATCAGTGTCAAAGAGTTATAAATATTTGAAGCCCATTTGATTGAGCTTCATAAATTGATAGTTGCTTGGGGAGCATGAAATCAGAACAGGGGAAATTAGGTTAATTAAAATTTTACTGACTTTGAAATAAGACATTCTGAGAAAGGTATCTAAAAAAACCTAACTCTGTATCACTTGACAACACCCTGTCCTTTAGCTCTGGCTCCTTTTCCCTTGATGAGGACCAGCATTTCTTTCTCAGCATAGGTATTTGCCAGGCTTGATATGTGATCTTTATCATTTCCTGTATGTATAGAAGCACTGACAAGTTCCAGCCAAGCATCTGCAAGAGTGAGCCTCTAAGAAACAGATAGCAATAGGTATGACTCTCGGGCCAATAACTCAGTTATGTCAATTATATAATTTTGTTTTCTATAACTACACGTAATTTCATTTTAACATTTTTTTCTCAGCAGATTGTGAGGAAACTTTTCATCAATCATTACTAACAGTGTACATTTGCTCCTAAAGATTATTACCAGAGGTATTTTCCTCCCAACATCCTACTGTGGTCATAAATGCCTATGACATTTTTCATATTTCCAGGCAAGATGATATTTGTATTAAGTTTGCACTTAAGAATTAGTGCAGCTTTATAGTCATTTTTTATTTTTCCTGTGAATTTTTAGTAATATATGTTATTAAATTATAAGCAAAAGTTTACTTGATCTTATACAATTATTAAGAGTTGTCTTTTCTCCATAATTTTCAAAGAAGTAACCACACTTAATTTTATTTAACCTCTGAAATGAGTCTTTGTTCAGGTAACCTGAAAAGAACCCTTTAGAGGACTAAGCAAAATATGCAGATTGACACAATTTTCATTAGTAGGACACAGAATCTCTCACGATTAATGTTATTTATTTAATACTTTCTCAACAGAGGTTTTATTTAAATTCATGAGCTTTTGATAGCATGTTTCTCTAAATCAACAAAATTGATCTAAGTTACATTATCTCATAGTTCAATAACTTTCTCTGTTCTATGGCCCCTCTGAAATATATTACATCTATTGCTTGTTTATGATAACATGTTTAATTTTCAGAATTTCTAATTGGTACTTTTACATGTCAACTCATTCCTGATTTATATCCACCTATGCTTTGTTCCATAATTTCCTGTTGGTGATTTATGACCTTCTTATTTTACCTCTCTGAGTATTTTAGGTAGATTCATTTTATAATAATTTAAAAAATATACTACATTATCTGCATACCCTCATAAGTTAATTCTTTCTCCCTGAGTTTTTTTAATACTATCCTTAAGTTACTAGTTTTTTTCTTTGTGCTTTAGACCTTGATATGCCAATTTTTCTTGAATAGGTGTTTGTGTATGCATAGGCACATATTTACTTTCTATTTCCCATGTTCACCCATCTGTGTCTAGTTGTTTCCAACCTGCAAATTGGGATCTTATATTTACATTGGAGTCGCAGAGTTCTCATCTTGTAGAGATGCCAGAGTTGTAGTTCCTGAATCTATATGACTTACCTTGGTCCCAGTTGTATGGACATCTATATTCCCTCCAGCTTTCCTAGACAGCAACACTAGGCAGTGACTGTGACTTTTTTGCATCTACTATTGTGGGTGTTTCAAGACTTCTGCATGATTCTTGCTTGCTGCGACATAACAGGGGAATTTATTAATTTTTACTTTGATAGAGCTAATTCCCCAATTGCCTCCCCCAGAATTTGATCTAGAAACTTCATAGAATTATCATTCAGGCTTCATTTATTGTTGTGAGTTTCAGTTCCACTTTTGTTCATTGAGATGGTTATATGGTGTAAAAGTACTTTAACTATCATGCTAGGTATTTAGAACCAAGGTGGAGAGGGATTTCACATATAATTACAGCAATATCTTGACCAGAATTCACAAGTATAAGCATTCTGCATCCATATTTCTCTTGAACATGAATTCAAAGGCAGAAAGCTAAATTCAATAATTGCTCTTGACTATGCTACTTTTAAAATACATGTGAACTGAATTGATGGGAAATATGAAAATAAGGACTTATCTAGGTAGTTCTTTCCATTCATAATTATTCCTTACCTTTCCTTCTGTCTCTTATATGCATTTTCTAAACTTTACTTCTACAGAGCACACTTCAAAATTTAAAAGTTCAGTTTCTCAGGTCAAATTTCTCCTACCAATCTCAAGTCTTATAATAAGACAGACTTGTCGGTTATCAGATTCAACTCTGAGGTCTACCCTTGGAACTTTCCTCTTGATTTGGATGAAAATGTCAGGAAGGGATTTGAGCAAATATTTCATTTTCCTAGTTAGGTCAGATAATAATTTAGCTTAGATAGAATGCCATAAAATAGAGTCGACTCGCTTTTTTTAAATAAAACTTTGCACACATTTTTGTTGATAGTAGGGTGAATCAATTTCACACATTCATCAAAACAGCAGATAATATACTTTTATGTAACTATTTGCTGGATTTCCTTTACTATAACCGTCATGTTCATAAAATCATGAGATAAATCTTCAGTGTATCAATCACAAATTATTCATCTTATTCTGTTAATTTTGATAAAGCTAATAATTCATAATATTTCTTATAATTAGACTATGTCAAGAATGATGCAGGATTTCAAATTTTATCCTACTTACAAGCAAATAGGTTAGCCTGCCACAGTCTCAATAATGGTAGCAAAAGTCATGAGACTCCTGGATCAGAGACATGGGATTTTTATTGCTCATGGCAATAACAGTAGCCAAAGCTTCACACTGATTTACATCAGTTCTCTACACTCTCCAATTCTAAGGAAATGCAAAGGGCCCATCTTGGATGCTTGCACATGAAATTGGTCATATGTTGCAGGATAGAAATACAGCTTGGGGGATTCACCATCATTGTATGTATTATTTTATTTTTTCTCATTTGTTTATTTTTGTAATTTTTTAAAATAATTTCAACTTCTATTTTAGATTCAAGGGGATACATGTGCAAGTTTGTTGTATGTGGATATTGTATGATACTGAGGTTTGGGATACAACTAATCCTGTCACTCAAGCAGCGAACATAGTACTCAATAGGTCATTTTTTCAGTTATTTCCCACTGCCTCATTCCACCTCTAATTGTCTGCAGTGTCTATTGTTGCCATCTTTATGTCCATGAGTACCCAGTGTTTAGCTGCCACTTATAAGTGATAACATGTGTTGTTTGGTTTCCTGTTCCTGCATTGACTTGCTTAGGATAATGGCCTCTAGCTGCATCTATATTGCTGGGGGGGAAAAAAAAAAAACATGTTTTTATTTTATGTTACATCTGCATCGTATTCCATGGTGTGTATATACCATATTTTCTTTATCACATCCATGAATGGTGGACACCTAGGTTGATTTCATATCTTTGCTATTGTGAATGGTGCTGCAATAAACTTATGAGTGCATGTGTCTTTTTGATAGAACAATTTATTTTCCTTTAGATATATACCCATTGTTGGGATTGCTGGGTAGAAGACTAGTTCTAGTGTTACTTCTTTGAGAAATCTCCAAACTGCTTTCCACAGTGGCTAAACAAATTTACATTCCACTAAGAGCGTATAAGCATTCCTTCTTCTCTGTAACCTCATCAACGTTTGTTGCTTTTTGTGTTTTTAATAATAGCCATTCTGACTTATGTGAGATAATACGTCACTGTGGTTTTGATTCACATTTCTCTGATTATTAGTAATGTTGGAATTTATTCATACATTTGTAAGCCAAATGTATGTTTTCTTTTGAGAAGTATCTGTTCATTTTCACTGACAATTTTTTAATGGGGTTGGTTTTTGCTTGATGAGATATTTAAGTTCCTTATAGATTCTAGATATTAGATCTTTGTCAGATACATAGTTTGCAAGTATTTTCTTCCATTCTGTGAGTTGTTTAATGATAGTTTTTTTTTTTAATCCTGTGCAAAATTCCTTTAATTAGTTCCTACTTCTCAATTTTTGTTTTTGTTGCAATTGCTTTTGAGGACTTAGTAATAAATCATTTGCAAAACCTGATGTCTTAAATGGTGTTTCCTAGGTTTTCTTCTAGGATTTTTACAGTTTGAGGTCTTACCTTTAAATCATTAGATCATCTTGAGTTATTTTTGTACATAGGGAAAGGTAAGAGTCCAGTTTTATTCTTTCACATAGATTAGCCAGGTATCCAAGCATCAGTTATTGATGAGGAAGTCCTTTCCCCATTGCTTATTTCTGTTGACTTCATCAAAGATCAGATGGTTGTAGGTGTGGGGGTTTATTTATTTCTGGGTTTTCTATGGTGCTCCATTGGTTTAAGTGTCTCTTTTTGTACCAGAAGCATGCTGTTTTGGTTGCTAAAGCCTTATAGTATACTTTGAAGTCAAGTAATGTGATACCTCCAGATTTTTTTTTTTTTTTTTTTTGCTCAGGATTTCTTTGGCTATCTTAGCTCATTTTTATTCCATATGAATTTTAGAACAGGTTTTTTTCTAATTCTGTGATAAATGACACCAATAGTTTGATAGGAATAGCATTGAATCTGTAGATTGCTTTGGGCAGTATAATCATTTTAATGATATAGATTCTTCCAATCCATGAACATGAATTGTTTTTCCATTTGTTTGTGTTGTGTCTGATTTCTTTCAGCAGTGTTTTGTAGTTCTCTTTGTGCAGATCTTTACCTGCTTGGCTAGCCATATCCCTAGATGTTTCATTTTCTTTCTGGCTATTGAAAATGATATTATGTTCTTGATTTGAATTTCAGCCTGGACATTATTGGTGTATAAATGTAACACTGATTTTTTTACATTAATTTTGTGTCCTCAAACTTTAATAAAATTGTTTCTCAATTTTAGTAGGCTTTAGGCAAAGTCTTTAGGGTTTTCTAGGTATAGAATCATATCATCAGCAAAACAGATAATTTGATTGCTTTTTCTATTTGGATGTCTTTCCTTTCTTTCTCTTGCTTGGTTGCTCTGGCTAGCACTTCCAGTACTATATTGAATAGGAGTGGTGAAAGTGGGCATCCTTGTCTTGTTTCAGTTCTTAAAGATAATGCTTCCAAGGCCGGGCGCGGTGGCTCAAGCCTGTAATCCCAGCACTTTGGGAGGCCGAGACAGGCGGATCATGAGGTCAGGAGATCGAGACCATCCTGGCCAAAACGGTGAAACCCCATCTCTACTTAAAAAAATACAAAACCTAGCCGGGCGAGGTGGTGGGCGCCTGTAGTCCCAGCTACTCGGGAGGCCGAGGCAGAAGAATGGCGTGAATCCAGGAGGCGGAGCTTGCAGTGAGCTGAGATCCGGCCACTGCACTCCAGCCTGAGCGATAGAGCGAGACTCTGTCTCAAAAAAAAAAAAAAAAAAAAAGATAATGCTTCCAGTATTTCCCACTCATTATGATATTGGCTGTTGGTTTTTCATAGATAGCGCTTATTGTTTTGAGGTATGTTTCTTCACTGCCTAGTGTGCTGAGAATTTTTATCATGCAGGGATGTTAAATTGTATTAAAGGGGTTTTTCATGTCTATTGAGACAAGCATATGGTTTTTAAATTTAATTTTGTTTCTGTGGTGAACCACACATTTAATGACTTGTGTATGTTTAATCAGTCTTAAATCCCAAGAATAAAGCCTACTTTATTGTGGTGAATTAACTTTTTGATGTTCTGTTGAATTCCAGTTGCTAACATTTTGTTGATGATTTTTGCATCTATGTTCATCAGGGATATCGGCTTTGAGTTTTATTTTTTCGTTGTGTTTGTGTCTGGTTTTATTATCAAGGTAATGCTAGCTTAATAGAATGATTTAGAGAGGAACCCTCCTCTTTGATTTATTTCAAATAGTTTCAGTAGAATTGGTACCAACTCTTCTCTGTACATCTGGTAGAATTTGGCTCTGAGTCCATCTGGTCAAGTGCTGTTTTTGGTTGGTAGATGTTTTATGACTAATGAAACTTTAGTACTCAATATTAGTCTATTCAGGGCTTGAATTTCTTCCTGTTTCAATCTTTGGAAGTTGTGTGTTTCAAGGAATTTTTTATCCATTTCCACTAGATTTTGTACTTTGTGTGCATAGGCTTCTTCATAATAGTGTTGGAGAATCTTTTGTATTTCTGTCAGGTAAGTTGTAATGTCACTTTTGTTGTTTCCACTTGGGCATGCTTGAATCTTCTCTCTCTTTTCCTTTGTTAATCTAGCTAGTGGTCTATTGATCTTGTTTATCCTTTCAAACAATAAAATTTTGGTTTTGTGTTCCTTTGTATAAATTTTTGAGTCTCAATTTCATTCAGTTACAGTATGTTGATTTAAAGTCTGCTTTAAGTCATGTAAGGTAATGACCCCTGCTTTTTCTTGTTTTCCATTTGCCTGATAGATCTTTTTCCAACCCTTTGAGCTTATGTGTGTTATTACATAGGAGATGAGTCTCTTAAAGACAGCAGACAGATAGGTCTTGTTATTTTATCCAACTTACTCTGTACCTTTTAAGTGAGGTGTGTAGACTATTTACATTCAAGATTAATATTGATATATGAGGTTTTGACCTAATCATGAAGTTGTTAGCTGGTCACTTTGTAGTTTTTATTGTGTGGTTTCCCACCATCTTTTTAGAAAGCAAAAGGAAGTGTACTTTTTCATAGGTTGAAACAAAATTAAGATTGAATTAGAGGTGTTACTTATTCTGCCAAGATTGCCCTGCAAATACAACCTTGAGAAATTTTCCTAGTAAAGAGTGATTAGGGCATTGCCTTCTAGATTTACCCAGAAAGAACTTTTATGGATGCTCAAACTTCATGGGGTATTGCCTCTCCCTAAACCAAATAATGAAACATAGTTGTGTGAAACTTACTAGATATTCAAAGATGCTATGATTAACAATATAAGTAAATAGCCAATAGTTACTCACCATTATGCTATGTACTTTATCTCTTTTATCACAATTAGCTTCTGTTATTTCTCCCCTTGAAATTTTAGTCCCTTCTTTTTGAGATAAGTAAACTAAATCTTAAATACTTTAAGACAGGGAAGAAAAGAAGTTTAAAAACATTATAGAAATAATTTTTATAAAATAATGATTATGACAACTACAGTCAAAATAATAGTAATAATAAGCTTTGATATGACTGCTATAGATATTTTAAATCTAACCCTCACAATAACACACTGAGATCCATTATTTCCATTTCTAGCTCAGGATACTGAGATTAGAGAGATTAAGTAACCCTGGACAGGCTAACTATTCATTGCAAAGACAGGGAAAGATTGCTCCAGAATGTGCATTTTCAACTCATTTACTGTATTCTCTCTCAACAAGTAATTATGTTTTCATACTAACAAAAGTATCCTTTTTGGTACTATACACAACATAGGCAATCTTTGTTTATGCTATTTTATACAGTTGCAGATTCAACATTTTTATTAATTTTTCTATGTTGGAACATGAAGTAATTTACTTCAAACCCTTAGATCATGAATAAGAAAATCTTTGTTGTGGGTTCTGTTACAGACCACTAAGGCATGCTTTTGTGGAAAACAAGTAGCACTTTAGGAAATATGAGAGCTGAACAGACCATTGTAGATACCATATTAAATAGATTATTAAATTTTCCATCTACCTGCTACTCAGTCATTTTATTTAGGGACAGAAGTATCTATGATCAAGACTAACAATTGCAAAAACAATTGAGAAATAGTGGATAAATCAAATTGAAAACTGAACAATACATATAATAATATATAGAAATTGTGTTGCCTAAAATAACTATTTAAGAAGCATTGAAATTGTTGGGAAAAATTCTTTGATAAGACGCTTGAAGTAGAAGTTAAGAAAGGATACATTTTTGTTTTCATAATAATTGATAATACTTGAACTATTTTAAGTGATTATTTCTCAGAGGTTATTTGTTTTCCTAAACGCTACAGTAAGATTTATTTTACCAATCTGAGTTTTGTAGCTACAGTTACCTTATACCACTGCCTCCCAGAAAAGAATTAATCATATTCTGGTGGCAATTCTGGTTAAAAGGTGATAGGAGATGTCAAGTCCAGGTAATATGTGGGAAAAGAAAGAAAGGGATTGCTGGGGGGAACCACCTGCCATGGAACTGAAGAGAGTGCTTAGAGAACAGAAATATTTAATAATAATTTTTAAAGTGTTTCACTATAATATGTGCAATGTAATGGCTAAATTTATCGCCTCTACAAAATATTTAGTAGAAAACTTGGGACTTTTAAAAAGTTTTATTGTTTCTTTTTGAGGAATTCGAAGGGGTGACTTTTGAAATACATCATTTCAGTAATTGCAGCATAGTATAAGTTGATGTCCATATCGTAAGGAAAAACAAAAGTCTTGTGTAGACTGGAACATTCTATCACCATGGCAACTTTATGGAGAACAAATTTCTCTGAATTAGCAGCTGGGTCAAGGATATTATCATCATCAACCACCTCAATGTCCCTGATTTAGATTTTAGTGGAACACCTACCATGGACAGGTAAAGGATTCATTCATTCTACTCTTTTCTTGCCTTGGACTTAAGGAGACTTGCTATGAAATTATCGAGTTGAGCCTTTACCTGTTAAAGTTATCAATAACAATGACGGAAACTGGGAAGAGGAAGCATTTGGAGAAATTGGGTTGGCTGCAGACTGGAAAACACAAGAAAACCCATAGTAATGATTAGAACAAATTAATTATAGAGGCAAATGAAAGTTGACACAAGGAAAAAGAACCCAGAGCTACAGTATCAAGAAAGTATCTAAGAGTGACTTCCTAGTCTCTAAATATTCTTTTATCACACATAATACAAGTAAAATTGTTATAGCATTTACCCTGCATATTTAGCACTTGAAATTTATTCATATAATAAATATACTCTGTAGCAATCATTATTAGTACTCACCAATATTCAGCTCTTCTTTCTTTTTTGGGCATACGGGCAACTATATTTCCTGGCCCTTTTAGTCAGTGGAGTAGCGAAATGTCCTGCAGAATTTTCCCAGTGTTGCCTTTTCAGGCCTCCAAAGTGGAGGAAACCATGTGTTCATCTTGGTGCATCTGCAGGATAATGGAGACTCTGTTGTACTGGTTGTCTGAGAAACTGTGTGGAGCAAAGCCCTAGGCAACCTATTGTGGCTTAAAACTCTAAAATACATTTATCTCATTTTTCTGACCATGAGAGATGAATACATTTTACAATATTAAGCCATTGAAATTTTGAAATTGTTACCACATCATTACTTAGATTATTGAAAACAACATATACACATAGGTGAAACTTAAAATTACTAATACAAAAATATATATATAGAAACTTGAACTCGCACATCTTCTTCCTGTACCCCATTGCATATTTCTGAGCATTCCCTTGGATACCTTTGCTCCCATTTGTAAATCACTGCTCCAGACATCACCTAATATTACCAAGAGAATATGTAGACATATAAGGTCAAGTATGATACTTCTTTAGAGTTTTATTTTTAAAAGAATAAATTATTTAATCCTGAAAAGTGTGCACTTTGTCACCAGGTGAAGTTTGGGTACTTTCCTTGAATGTTATAAGTGCTAGCATTCTGGCTACAATCAGCTGTTATACGACCTTTGGTTATAAAAAGAAACAGCACTTCTTAACAAGAAAATATAAAAATTAATAACAAATACTGTAAAAGACAATTCGTATATAGAATTTACAAAAAAGTGAGGATTAGATAAATATTATGAGAATTGTTATTCCTAACCCATACCATTCTTCCAAAATACTCGAGATTTTATATTTTTTCATTGATTTCTAAAAAATAAATAAAAGAATACTTTATTAAGCCAGTATCTTCCCACTATTGCCTACCGACTGTCAGATAAATATGGTGTCATAATAGTTTATGTTATCTAGTTATTTGAAATGTTTTCTATCAGTTACCAGGCAAATTGAAGATGAGGTAATGTATTTGCCATATTTATTTTATTTGCATACAATAGAAAGTAAAATCAAATTAGCTAAAGCAAAAGAAGAAATGTATTGGCTTATATAGCTGCAAAGTCCAAGGAGTAAACTTGCTCTAGGCATGGCTGAATCCAAGAGTACAAACAATATCATTAGAGATCTATCTCATTTTCTCTCTCTCGACTCAGGTTTTCTCCCTGTTGATTTTATTTTCAAACAAACTTATTATACGTGCCAGGATAGCTGTGCCAGTTAGTTCTGGGCTTTCATTATGTTCAACTTCTGAGATTTCAGAAGCAAGATCATATCTTTGTAATTACCATGCCCCCAAAATGTTCAGATTAGCCACATTAGTTACATGTCTTCTGTAATGTAAAAGCACAAACAACTATTGGTTTCTTTGCAGAAGAGAAGACCTCCAAAAAGGAAAAGACCTAAGTAACTTAGAAATGGAAATGTCTGACCTGTGCAGGGAGAACTTCTGATTCAGCTCTTGCAGACATCATATCTTGAAAAGAAAACAGTCTACTATATTTTTGGTTAAAGACTATGAAATAAAATCTTCTACAATGCTAAATCTCCTACAACCAAATCATTTTTAGTAATCCATAGAAGAAGAGAGGATAATAATGCTTTCCTTTGCAACTAAAAGAACAGAATTTTAAATGCACACTCTTCAGAAGTTCAAGTCAAGCAATGAAAATTCAAGTAGCTAATCAGAAGGAACATCTCAAAAAAAAGTAGCACTGCTAAACTGCAAAAGTCCAGTGAAAAATCTAGAGTTAACATTATTTAAAATATAACTAGATTAATCAGTCGTATCTCTGGATGGTAAAGCAGATGATAAAATTAAAAGTTACAATGCGAATGGAAGGTCAAGAACTCTACCCTTTACTAGAGGCAGTCAAGTAAAAGATTGTGAATTGAGATCTCAGTGGTTCAGAGTGTGAATTATTGGTTTTCAGGTCTTTGAAATCTCTAAGTGAGAATGTTAGTGGAGTGGAGTGGGGCAAATTCATTCTTCCTGCACAATCATTAAAGACTCATATTGTCTTTCAATATTCTCTTTTATGATTAAAAATGATGAGTGAGTAGCACATTAACAGAACCACTATAATATACAAATACAATGCCATTCAAAAAAGTCAGTGTTTTGCTTTAAAAAAAAAAAATTTAAGCATTAGACTTTATCTCCTTTTTGATTACCGCTCACATTAGTCAGAAGCCTCTAACTTCCTGGATTCCTTAATAAAAACTTCAAATCATGCGGCAAGACATTTGACATAACAGAATTTTCACTAGCATCCTTTCAACAGCTAGCAACTTTAGTCTCAGGAGGAGATCTTTCACCCTGCTCTGGGTTATTAAAGCTAATTAAAGTGATGACCCTCGTTTGCCAAACTGTCACTCAAGGTCTCTGGAAGGGACATCCTATTCCTTCTTATTCCTCTGTTCCTTTTCTGTGGTGTTAGCAGAAGAAAGGAAAGAAATGCTACCCTACTGAGGCTGCAAGCTGAAAGCAAACTCTGTGAATCGTTGTTTTTACAGGAGCAGCAATCTCTCAATTTACTTTTAAGGAAGCATTATCCTCCACCATTTAATTCACAGGTGGGGAACTGTTTAAATATAAACAACTTTTACATATTTCTAGTACAAACTCTTTCACCAAATTTTCTAAATTAGGAATGCATCTTTTTTACAAAATAATCTCAAATAAAATTTTAAAAGCTCTTCTAAAGTGTACCAAAATTTTGATAGAAGATAAAGAACTCCTTTTGGAAGAATTGTATAAGAGAAACTGCTTGAATTTATGGGATTTTGAAAGACCCAGTCATACAAAGAAAATTAGTAATTTAGAAAAACTTTATTTTGAATGTCTAGAATGCTGTCAAAGGAAAATTCTATCCTCTGATTTTCCCCAAATTTCAAAAAAAAAAATTATTTTGCTTTGAAACGAATTAATAATGCTTGCTTTTTCAAATTCCCCTTTACTATCTACTTGTGCAAATGTAAGTACATTATGTCTACATCAATTTTTTAATCATGTTAACTTGAGTGTGAGCATCAGTATAGTTAGGAATGCTTTGGGCTGCAGTAAATACACTTAACATGAACTTAAACAAGTAGGAGTTTATTCTCCCAGATAAAGAATCTTGAAAATGGCAGTTTAGTGGTAATTCAGTGGCTCCAGCGTATCTCCAGTGTTTCAGGCTTCTGCTGTTTTTCTGATCTTCCAAACTTAATATGTCAGTCCTTAACCTCAAGTTGCCAGAAGTCTTCTCCACCTCCAGCACCATATCACAGTTTAGGGTAGGAGGAACAGGATGCTGCGGAGAGCCTGCTAGCTGAATGTGTGTCATCCAGCAGGCTTTTCCTTAAGTCCCATAGGCCAAATGTTACATGGCCACACATACATATCGGTAAGCTCAGAAACAGGGAATTTTGGATATAGAACAACTAAAACATGCAACAGTATCTGCTGTTGTTGTTGTTCATTCTCTTTGATATAAACATGTAATAATGACCAGATGCCACAATTCTACAAAAAACTATACATTTAAAAAATATTGAAACATTTCTAAATTTGAGGACAAATTTCAATTAATGTGTACTAATATAAAATATATTTTATATAAAAAAGCAATTGCTATTAAATCAACAATACATCATAAAGCTGTGAAAAGCTGTCTTATGTGTATCACAGTATGTTAATTCTCAGTCAGATGATTTTCTTCTGTTTTGTGTGTCTAATGTTTCAAATGTAATTATTTACATTTTAACATGCGAGTTTCATTAAAGGTATAAATAATTCATAATTGTTTAGGTAACCATGTGGTGAATCTTCATTCAGATGATGATTACAAACAGAAAGTACTCAGCTAGTCACACTGGAAATTGCTCTGCCTGTTTGTAATGAATGTTTGTTAAATTTTGATAAACCAATTTTTAAAAAGTGTATGAAAAATAGGTGCATGTCATCTAGAAACACAACTTTCTTGTGTCCCGGTATCACTGATTTTATTAGCTGTTTGTCTATAAACTTTGTCATTGTGAAGGCAAATGAGTTTTAAAATATTTGATGGCCTTATTTTTTAATCTCATTGAAATGATTTACAGGCCGGGCGCGGTGGCTCAAGCCTGTAATCCCAGCACTTTGGGAGGCCGAGACGGGTGGATCACGAGGTCAGGAGATCGAGACCATCCTGGCTAACACGGTGAAACCCCGTCTCTACTAAAAAATACAAAAAAAAAACTAGCCGGGCGAGGTGACGGGGCGCCTGTAGTCCCAGCTACTCGGGAGGCTGAGGCAGGAGAATGGCGTAAACCCGGGAGGCGGAGCTTGCAGTGAGCTGAGATCCGGCCACTGCACTCCAGCCTGGGTGACAGAGCCAGACTCCGTCTCAAAAAAAGAAATGATTTACAAAGATGAATTATGTGAAGATGATTGGAAATGATCCACGTCATTTCCTTCTGTGTATAATTGCTCTATCTCATGTATGATTTTGAAAAAAAAGGGTTGAATTAAAAAACACTATATTTACTGTATTAGTCTGTTCTCATGCTACTAATAAAGACATACTGAGACTCCGTAATATATAAAGGGAAGAGGCTTAATGGACTCACAGTTCCACATGGCTGGGGAGGCCTCACAATCACGATGGAAAGTCAAGGAGCAGCAAAGGCGTGTCTTACATGGTGACAGGCAAGAGAACTTGTGCAGGGAACTCCTATGTATACAATCATCAGGTCTCCTGAGACTTATTCACTACCATGAGAACAGTATAGGGGAAACCGCCCAGATGATTCAACTAGCTGTGGCTGGCCTCACCCTTGACACATGAGGATTATTACAATTCAAGGAGAGATATCGGGGGGACACTGGCAAACCATATCACTACTGTTTAGTAATGTGTGACTCAGGGTCTATAAAATGGATTAGAAATGTAAGGCCAATTTTGACCTTTCTGCCTCATTCTAACCATATCATTACCTTCAATATTTAGGTTTATTATAACATTACTGAATTATACAGTAACTTTCTCTACACTGGCAAAAATGAGTGGTCCTTACCATTTTACCATTATGCTGGGATTAAGTGAACTATTATTTAAAATCTGTTTGAATGTAAAGAACACAATATTTGTAGTGAGAATATTTAACATGTGTCTTTATTTAATTTGATACGTGACCTTCAATTAATAGTATAACTATCAGATATTCAATTTACTTATCTGCAACTTAAAGTAAAACAAAAAAGAAGTTTAAAAAAATGATTTTATGCTATGGCAAAAGAGCCATGGGCTGTAAGAATAACTTTTTGTTGTTGTTGTTGTTTTAATAAAAATTGTAACTTTCTGCCCCTCACTTCACTTACTTTCAAGTGTTTCCCATATTTTGAAAGCATGTCCTATTTTTTGCAAGTCTATTTAAACTTAAGTGTGTTCTATTTTTTGCAAATCTATTTAAACATTGGCTTTTATTAATTATCCTGGTATTTGGTTTATACCTGCCTCTCATCTCTTAGACTTTCAGACTTTCCCTGTACAGCTCTGGAATGGATACCGGTCTCTCCATTTCTCTGAATTTGCTCTTGGTTCCTCACACACAGCAGCATCATGACTAGGTCATATTCCACCACCTGGTCTGGAGACTCTTTTAGACACAAGCTCTTTCACCCAGTGCCACCCTGTCTCACTGATAGGGAGGCATGTTGCTTAAAAAAATTGCAAAGAATTATGAAAATTTATTTTTATTATCATTATTAAAATGAGGGCAATACACTTCAAATACATCTTTCCTTTCCATTTACTTTATATGCAAAGAAAGACCCTGATTGCCCAAAAGTAAAATTTTTACATGGTTAAATTTTTTTGTCCCTTTTGCATCATGAGGATTGTCAGAGTGTAATATATAGTTGTTTTGATACGACGTAGAAACTTTCTGGAAATGTACATTATTTTGGTGATTTTTCTACTAAGGGTTTCTTAGTTTTTCTGTATTCAAATGCAAGAAGACTCTGAGTGAGTAAATGGAAGTTGAAGCTGATTTTCTCTTCGGGTGAAATGACTAAAGAAGTAGAGGAAATATGACAAATAGTAGATCATAACAATACCCATGGACACATAGAGTATGGCCTAGGGTTAAGAACTTAATATAACAAAATAGAAATTCACTGAGCACAATCCTTTTGTTATAAGCCCCCTTGCATCAAAGGGAAGGTAAACCTTCTCCAAGGCAGTTTAATTTTCAATGTCCTCAATTGATCAATTCCAGAAAATGAGACTTCTCAAACCACCCAGTATTTATATGTACTCTTTAATGTTTAAAACAAAACCCATATTGTATGTTCCATTACTCTATACAGAAGCCTAGACTATTTCTTAATAGATTAAAAAAAAAAAAATTCTGACCTTGTGCTGTGGCTCCCGCCTCTAACTCAAGCACTTTGGAAGGCTGAGGAGGGAAGATCACTTGGGTCCAGGAGTCTGAGAAGAGCCCTGGCAAAATAATGAGACTCCTTCTCTTCAAAACATGTAGAAACTAGCCAAGCATGGTGACATGCCCCTGTAGTTCCAGGCTTCAGGAGATCGAGGCAGGAGAATGCCTTGAGCCCAGGAGTTCGAGGTTGCAGTGAGCTGTGATGGTACCACTGCACTTCAGTCCAGGCGACAGAGCAAGATCCTATCCAAAAAAAAAAAAAAAAAACCAGAAAGCTTATATTATATTTCCAAATAGAGTTGGGTTGATGTTAAATTTCTATAACTGAAATAGATTTTGATTTGCAAAGCCCAGCTGTCTCTGCCATGGCAGATGTATGCAGTTGGAATAAATGCCTTGAAGTAAATGGAGATGTCTGAAATACCTAGTTGCTGTTCCCAACTGTGAATTTCTGAGTGAGAGATAGTTAAGAAATAATTTCCTTTCTATGTTTTATTATCTTCTGAATATCTATTTTAGAGCAGAAACTATGAATTTTATAGTCACATGTCCGTATTTCCCACATATAACCACTGTTGGCTAAAACAAAGTCAATGAATATTGAATAGTTAAAGAATGAACACTATTACTTTTTAGTGTAACAACAAGATAAATGATTATATTCTTCATTAAATGTAAATATTTTTGTAGTATGTACTGTGATGGCAAGCACTTGTAACTGAGTTAAGCAGCATCTGATAACTATATTAATCAAGTCATTACAACTTTGCCCCAAGGAAATTAAAAGCCAGTGTTAAAGAATAAGACATTGTGTTAACCAGGTAGATAAGATCACTTAAATATCAGTAGGTAATCATAGGAGATGTAATCCTCCAATTTTCACTAACTTTTTAAAGATCTATCTAAAATATAATGTAACACAGAAATGTAAATCAAAAGCACCTTCACTCTTCCTAATCCCTTGATTATACTTTCTATCCAATCAGTACGTCCAGCATTTCTTGACATCTAAGTTGAAAACACTAGAAATCTTTTCTCATGATTATCAAATGCTGGCTGGGCTCACTTCAGGAGGCATTACTCTCGAATTTAAAATTCCACCCCACCCCACCCCACTGCTGACTTAAAAAGTGCCTCCTGCTTTTCACTTGCTTGCCAACATACCAGGCTAGAGTGTATCTGTCTTAATCATGCTGATGCCAAGAACTTGTCTTCTGTGAGAGTGGCTTCTTTCCATAGTGATCTGTCTTCTCTTTTCTTGAATCTTTCTGCAATTGACACATAAGGTAGTAGGACTATTCAATCTGTTTTCTCTTCCACCTTTAATTTTCTTTTAAAAATTCATATATTTGAAAATTTTAAAACAAATATATTGCTCAGGACCATTGTTTTTCTTTTGTAAATATAAGACACTACACTTTTATTAGCTTGAACAAAAGTATAACTTGTTACAACGCTACAGGGATGTTCATAGAAACTCGAGACAGTGGTATCTGGAACTCAGCAGAAGCTTCCCCCAGGGACCCAACTGTCATCAGATTACTTTCTCCATTTCTCATTGTTGCTTTTCTCTGGGCCTCTATTACATTTTTCTGTCTTGCTGAATACTAGCTTTATATAATCCTCCATCTGCACAGAAGAACATGGATGCTTGTAGTATTTTGGTTTATGTATTATAATTTTAGTTAGGTAGAGATGGTCTGATCTCACTATTCATTATATAAAATCCGAAGAAGGGCAGGATTGGCTGAACTTGGGTCTAGAGCTAACCCTTCAGCCCTGCCGGGGACAAATCATCTGTGGCCAGGGGCTCTGAAGTTAACCATTTGGATGCAGTGTGGGGTAATTTGGATCGGAGAGTTTATTTCCAGCAGAAGAGGTGAAAAGCAAAACAGTTATTATAGTAAGTATAATGGGCAGGAAACCAGATAGGAACCTAGACTCTGCTCCATTACGCCACTATTTTAATATATAGCCATGTTGGTGTGAGTTGAAATATCTTCAGATACTCACAACTTCAAGTATTTCATATGTATGTGAGTATGCATCTATCTATCTATCTATCTATCTATCTATCTATCTATCTATCTATCTATCTATCTATCGCTTATGCCCTAATTGAAACCTGTGATTCAAACACAACTGAGCTCTTGCAAGTTCATGAATATACTATAAAATGTCCTGCTATTTCCCTTGTTGTAGTGCCTTTTTATGCTTCTTGTTTCTATCTATATATATATATATAGAGAGAGAGAGAGAAAGAGAATATGTGTGTGTGTGTGTGTGTGTGTGTGTGTATATACATATATATATATTTCAAAACTCAATTTTCCACTCTGGAATCGATATGCATTGTCTGTGCTGTCACTTATCTCTGCTCTCTAACATATCACAACACATCTCAAAGTACATTGTACTCACTTTTCTATTTGTCTAGCATATGAGTACCTTGGTCTCATGTAATGAAGGTAACTTTTTTCTCTGTATGTAAAACCTAAATTACCCCTTGAAAGTGAGACCTGCTTTTCCTAGCCTTCAATAATCTGCAGGTAGAAGTGAGGTGAAATTATCAGTAGTAGTAGACACGTTACTTGTTCTTGTGTGCACTTACTCATGCAAAATTCCAATGACCTGAAATTACCCTTGAAGCACTTCTAGGAGTCCCCAAGAAATGCCTGATATGTGATCCTATGTATGTCTGATAATGCTAGAATCTTTATATTACTCAGTTAAGCAACTGCTCAGCACTAAATGTGGTCAAGGTATCCTCATTGACCACTTAGCATCCTGGTTTCTCTGGTGCTTTTCTGATGGTGGAAAAGAACGAAGTCCTTTTCCTCCAATCTGTGTCATGTTTTATTCTCTGGAGATGTAAGAATTTCAGGGACTTTAAGGTTGTCTCCTGGTGTCATATATTACGCTACATGAAAATAGCTTCTGCACTTTCCCTTCATTTCTGTAAGCTCAGACCTCAGACCCAATTCATCCTTCAGGGAAAGGTAAGACACTGCATTATTCTGCATTACCCCCATCCTAGTCTCAATCTGTACGTGGCAGCATCCCCAGATTTCCCATTTAACTTCTTGCTAAAACAAATACGTTTTCATGCAAGCCATCTCCTTGAGAATATATTCAGCAGCTCACTATACATACTCAGGCACATCTGAATCTTAATGTAGTACTATTGAAAGTACTACATCTTGTAGGTAGAACCTCTGTAAATATGTGTTGATTGAATAAATGACAACATGAACAAAGGAATGATTAAGTGCACTGTGGTATCTCACTAGTTTCATTTTTATTCCATGTCTCTCGATCTCATCCATTTCTTAGAATGCAATAGCCTTAAGCTAGAGGTTATATAGTGAGTGAGCATTTGAATTGCAGAAAATAAATGTGCAAGGAGAACATTGTAAAAAATATATTTTCATGTTATATAAGAAAAAAATGACTACAGCCATTAACATTCATCATCACTAACATAACTAAGCAATAAAATCCTCCAACTTAAGCCAAGCATGGGCTTTCATTCTGTTTATCTGTATCTAAATTTCAAACAGCTAATGGATTCTGGAGGAAATGCCTTAGCAAGGTATTACTTTTCAGTAGTACAAAGAAAGAAACTTGCCCTCTGAGTCAATCATGCTGAACTGTCCTGGTGGAGGAGGCAATCTGTTTGTAGGCCAAGGGGGAGAATAGTTTGGGAAGGCTCATAAAAGAAAGAAAGCTATGAGAGGGCTAATGGTTTCCATCAGAATATAATTTGTGTGATCAGAGCCAGATAACATATTAACCTTCCCCATAGACTCCTAAGCCATGGGTTTGACCATATGGAAGCTCACATTCACACTGAGTGAATGTAAATAAAGGTTTTCAACTCCAGTGCTATCAAAGCCATTTATGTTTCTGGCTCAGCAAGCCTTTCAATTCTTTCTTAGACATATTTAGCATAAAAGGACATCCCACTGTTTTCACTACATTTGGAAGGAAAAAAAGTTTATGCCCTAATCCGTATTTGTTTTCTTCTAATAGCTTTTTGAACAACAATGACAATGAAAAATCTACATTCCCTAGGCTTTAGATTGTTCCTTTAAGACTGAAATATAATAATCATCAGTTGACAACCATTATAACAAAGAGAATGAAATGTCACATTTTCCTAGCATAAATGTCATCAATATTTTAAAAGAACTAAAACTTTACAGTGAGTTATGACGGTGTGGACCTAGGAATCCAATAACAGTTAGTGATTGTTATTGCATTTATGCCTTGGGCATTGAGAGGTAGCTTTAGATATCTTGGAAATCAACAGGCTTCTGGTTCAAGTGTGAATGACTGCAGTGAGTTACTGCTTACTTGCCTTCAGAAATTTTAGTTTCATATTGAGAACAAATCAACATTTGCAACTTTTCAGAGCTTACAATAAAATGTTTTCATGCTGTGTATACTCTATGAAAGAATTGTAATTTCCAACAGGTTGGTAAGTTTTTGGGTGTTTGTATTTATATTGATCAAAAATTAAGGATCACATGTTATTCCCAAAAGAAGACCTTAGCAAAACATTTCAAATATGACAAAAAATTAGGGGAAATTGTACAGAAAATCAGTATAATATCCAGGTGTTTTGTAAAAAAAGGATAGTTGCTGATGTCATTAAAATTGGCAAGGGATGTAGAACCTAGAGTTTTATTTTGGATTTATTAATATTCAAGTAGAAGTAAGAAAAACCCAAGGGAAGAGACCAGGTTGCTAGCTCAAAGGAAAGAGCTTCACTGAAAGTGAGAAAAATCTGTGTACACATACACAGACACTGACACATATAAACACACACAAACACACACAATTAGCCTAATAATGTGTTATTTCCTTTTAATTTTAGTTGACACATAATGTACATATCTATGGGATGTAGAGTGATATTTCGACACATGTATACAATGTGTAATTATCAAATTAGGGTCATTAGCATAGCTATCACAGGCAACATTTATTATTTCTTTGTTTTATGAGTATTCAAAATCCTCTCTCCTGGCTTTTTGAAAATATACACCAAATTACTGTTAACCATATAGACCCTACAGTGCTACAGAACACTAGAAATTAATCCTCCCATCCAGCTGTCACTTTGCATCTATTAACCAATCTTTTTCCGTAGATATCCAAGCCCCTAATACCCACAATTCTACTTTGAGTGCCATAGAAATGGATGAAATCAGATAAATGGTGTGGGTGAGTAGAGAAATGAATTAGGCTGAGCCTAGGCCACAGCAATGTTTATAGGGTTAGTAGAGAAGGAAAACACTGTAAGGAGACCTAAAAAGAAAGACTAGTGAGATATATAGGAACCAAGAGACTAAATGACTACTGATAAAAAGGTAACATTTTGTATCATAATTAATATTGGCTAATATTATTATTCATGTGGTTTTGGTTGTGTTTTTTTTTTTAAATGTAATGTTTTCATTAAATAAAGCTTTCATCATTTACATATGGATTTCTTCATTCAAAGCCCAATATATTTTGCTTTCCATAGATGCTGGCTCTAAACATAATATATTTTGATTTTCTTTGTTCTTTTGATGTTGTTATTTTAGATGCACTTTTATACAAATATATTGTGTTATTATTGAGGGCTCTTTGAATGGTTAATGCCACGATTAAGCAAGCAAAGGGAGAAGTTTGGTAACAGCATTGCTTATACATTTAAAGGAAAGGATTATAGAACATGTCTAAAAATAGATTAAAATTTGTATAAAGGTTTAAAACGCATAAAATGCACACAAACCAGTTTTCAATAGGACCGTATTCATCATAAGAAAGGTTATAATTCAATAGAAGGAAGCATTATTTCCCCAAAGAATTAGAAGCAAGAAATGAAGAAAATCTAAGTCCAGAGAGTGATTGGCCAAGAAAGAATGCAATCTATTTATTTCATTAGGGAAAAAAACAGAAACAGGAAGTACCTCTTCTCAAATGTTGTTATGACTTATTTGCTTGTTTCTAAATTGCTTAATTATTTGATTAGTTACAAAATAAATAAACAAATAAGAGAGTATATGACACTGATTTGACTTGTTTCCTGTAAATGTGGCCAGTTGTGGTGTCATCAGAAGGGTGCTTCAAGGCCTATTATGAGGTACTCTGCCAAAATGGTCCAATAGTAAATATTCTTTATGTCTCCTCAATGTTTTCTACCTAGCAGAGTAGTTCCACAGTTAAATTCTAACCTTGGCTTCGTGACCATCTTTTGGATGTTAGAGGTATGATTATTTTCTTTTATTTTGAACATACAGAGTCGCAGTAATGTTTGATAAAATATCCCAAATCATAAGGAATATTAGGGGTAATAGTATTTTGCCAGAACATGGTATTATCTATACAGTTGTTTGTCTTTTCTGTAAACAGCTTTTCTCAACTCTCAGATTTTCCTTAAAATAAATAATAAACAAACATAAGGAAATAAACAAATAAATAAAAAGTCTCTTATGATTAGGCCAGAAGGATGAATTTCATTTATTCCTGCAAGGTTTTGTTTTCAAATCCATAGTCAGCAAGTGAAGCTGAATCCTTCTTGCCTAAAGTAGCTATTATAGCTGTTAGGAAGTAGGATGCGCTGTTTCTCATCACATGCATGGCAAAAACAGGGCACTATCTAGTAAACCACTATGAGAAAAAAAGAGACTCAGTTAGCAAAAACAAATTATGGGTTTTCCTAAGCTGCGATATGCTCTTACTCATAGATAGACCCAGTGGTAACCAACCAGTGCAACCAATTAGGGCTTTTTGTTGGTTTATTTGTTTTTGTTAACCACTGATCAGCATATCACTGTACATAGCTCATAGGATATTTATAAATAGCTAATCACTCTCCAAAGTGCTACTTAATTGATGAGATTTTAGTACCAAGAAATCGAACATACATATAAAAGAAAAAAGAGAAAAAATGATATTCTGATTAAAATACATGGCAAGATCATTGTTGTGCATAATTATTTCTCCATGTGATTTCCTCAAATTGAAAAAAAGAGTAAAATGGTTTGAAAAGACAAAAAGTGTGCAAAATTTAACAACTTTTGTAGTATATTGTGGACTATACTCCAGAAATATTCTTGGAAATTTAAATTTATAATAGCGGTATGTCAGAATATTTATTTGAATTAATTCTCTCAAATTTCACCATTTTTCTCCCAAGTTCTAGCACAACTTACTGGAAAACATAACTTTTGTAGTGATATGGAATTCCACTTTTATTAGAGATGAAAGTGGATATATACTTGGATAGTTACTTGGCTTTCACTTGATTTCCATTACAAATGTGTATGTGATACATGTACACTACATGTATGTGTGTATCACAACGATACTGCTTTATTACAAGTTTGTATAGATAGTAGGAGTTTAGTTAATATTATAAAATGTTCCATATGTTGTAATAATAATAATGCAATGAGTGCATAGTTTCAAACTTTCTAGTGTTCTCAAGTTAAATGTTAGTAGCTCAAAAACCATTCGTTTTTTAACTGCAGGAGTGATAAACCCAAAACATGCTTAAATTCTGTTAAACTATTGGTAATACTCTGGTATGTCAAAATAATCCATATATATATATATATGAGTAACTGTGTTAATAATTATATAATTCAGTTTTAGAAGCTGCATTTTTTTGAACGGATGGTAAAACTTTTCTCTAAGCAACTGGGAATTATCCTCTTAAGTGCTATGTTCCTAGTGGGACAAAAAGCACTGGAGGGTACATTAGGCTCCATCTTGAAGATGTGAAAATGACAGGCATTTTTTTCTGAATGTATGCTTCATTGATCCTTTATTTAAGAAAAGCTGAACAGTAACTTTCCGTTACATTTTTCCCATGGCACATAATTTCAGCTGTGAGAATTAGTAACAGAATAAATGACAAATGATGGGGAAAGATTGACAGATGCTAGTAATTGTGTGTGCTACTTTGGTTATTCTATTCTATCCAGACTTCTATATTTCATTTTGTCATCCTTTATACATTAAGCTTACTCATCCATCTTGTAGAAAGATGGAAAATTACATAAATGGGTTATTCGGCTGTTTTAGCACTGATAGAATAAAAATGAGCATACCGTCAAAAGTATATATTAGAGCTCATCAGAAGTAATATAGTCTGCAATACCTCTTGTCTCCCAGGAAAGTCAGTATTTTCTTGGACGGAGTGTTCCAAATACTGAAGAAGAGTTCTTTTCATCTGAAAACTTTAGACAATGGGAAAAGTTAATAGCATGTCTACCTGCAGGAAAGTGTACATGTTAAATATAACACATATTTTCTAAATTATGCAACAGAGAGCTGACATTTCTGAGAAAATATTTCCCCGATTTAAGAATATTTTTTAAAAATAGGCAAAAAGTTAGCTGTTCAATCTAATTGGAAACTGGGACAACTAGTACTCTCCTACTTTATAAATATAAGAAAATAGAAAACTGCCTGTAGCGTGACCTGGAATTCTGTGTAATTACTGCTTTCAAAACATTTAGAGATCATAGAAGTCACATTCTAATCATTGTAATTCAGTGTCACTGATCTTCCAACCCTTTGTCAGAGTCTCCTTGCAACTATCATTAAGTATAACACTTACTATGAAAAAAAATTGTATCTTCCCTGATGATATTTGCCATTTTCCTCAAAAAGGCAAAACCTGATTTCATTGTTTTAGTGTCACTGACAGCCTTCCCGTATTTATCTGGTTAAATGGTAAGGTCTTTTTAAATATTGATAAAAATATTTATACAATACTACAGACTGCTTTTTTAAGGAAATGCAGGAAAAGGAAACACAAAATTACTACTTAACAACCTTTTATGTATTATACTTATTCAGTTATATCATTTGGTGAAATTCTTAGTGAAAGTGACATAATAAATCAGACACAAAGCATACCCTCCGGGATTTCAAATGCTATGAGTTTAGGGACAACATTTTTTATTTATGGATGTGCTTACACTACCACACTGCACACAGAAAGCGATTAAAACAGGTGTTCGGACTGGGCGTGGTGGATCGCTCCTGTAATCCCAGCACTTTGGGAGGCCGAGGTGGGCAGATCACGAGGTCAAGAGTTTGAGACCAGTCTGGCCAATAGGGTGAAAACCGTCTCTACTAAAAATACAAAAAACCTAGCCAGGCGTGGTGGCATGCGCCTGTAGTCCCAGCTACTCAGGAGGCTTATACAGGAGAATCGCTTGAACCCAGGAGGCAGAGGTTGCAGTGAGTTGAAATTGCACCACTGCACTCCATCCTGGGCAATAGAAGGAGAGTACATCTCCAAAACAAAACAAAACAAAAACAGGTGTTCAATGAATAAATGAATGGACTACGCATGATATATACAAGGCAGAGAGTGACAGGTGACTTTCAAGTACTTTTATTAAGGAGCTTGCATATATTAGGAAGAGGAAGAGATTTTGTTCTCTGCTGAGGGAGTCACAAGAATGATGGTTATATTGACATGCGCAGACATGCCCAGCTACTTCCTCTCATCTCCTTATCCTCCTCAGTCCTCTCCCACCTAATTGGATAAGTAGATTTAACTAGAGTTTCTCAGAGATGTGCTATTGGGTTTCTTCTTTTTGCTAAGACAAACTATTCTGTGGAGATGTCAGCTGAGAATGACTGAGTTAGTATAGAACTAACTGACTTCTAGAAAAATGCTAAAACAACCAGGATCTAGTACTACATTTTAAATGGAAGCCGTAAAAGAAGACTGATGTAGCCCCACAATAAAGGCTTCTGCTCCCCCGTAAGTAAATGAAATAGCATGATCTTAGCATGATCTGTGCAAGGAAATATAGCACTATCACCATGATCAACAGTTCTCATTTTATAGAGAAGTAAATAACTATTAAAAAGTTTTCATTACAATTTAAATCTTATGAATGTTGTTGTTCTGTTTTGTCCATATATTTTCTGGGCCTGATATAGGGTGGGAGGGTGTTGTTTTCTGTTATTTTCTCATATCATGCATCAGTGGAACTTTGAAAAATTACAGGCTGGGCGCGGTGGCTCAAGCCTGTAATCCCAGCACTTTGGGAGGCCGAGAGGGGCGGATCACGAGGTCAGGAGTTCGAGACCATCCTGGCTAACATGGTGAAACCCCGTCTCTACTAAAAAATACAAAAAGCTAGCCGGGCGAGGTGGCTGGCGCCTGTAGTCCCAGCTACTCGGGAGGCTGAGGCAGGAGAATGGCGTAAACCCGGGAGGCGGAGCTTGCAGTGAGCTGAGATCCAGTCACTGCACTCCAGCCTGGGCGACAGAGCGAGACTCCGTCTCAAAAAAAAAAAAAAAGAAAAAAGAAAAAATACATATATCACTGTATTTTTGCATATATTTGTAAATGCTTTTAAATACAGTTAATACAGGTAAATGCTGACTCTTAAGTTCTCAATTCCAAGCTTACTTCTTACTTTCTTTTTACCACCCATGCTTGCTCCAATATTGTTCCAACAACACACCATGCAGATATATATTTCTTCCTTGGGATTGGAGCTCTGCCCAAACTTGAGTCTGGAGCCCTGCCATTATCCTGTGTGACAGATACCCCTAATGCCAATAACCTGTCTGGATCTCTCCCAGGTTCCCTGATGCAGTGGTTGGCCTTCCCAGTGAAACTCAACTGACACTCATTAGGGAATTTAGCCCCTGTTAATCATCTACTTGCCTCTTACCAATTGCCTGTCACCAAACTTTAGGAATCAGTGGTTGTCAGACTTCAGTGTACATCAAAATTGCCTGGGGAGCTTGTCAGAGGTACATATTCTAGGGCTCCAACACATTCTGATTTAGGTAGATGGGGCTAAGGAAAGTGCATTTTTAACAAATTACAGACGGGCTGATGCAGATACAGATTATCTTCGGAAGAGACTTTAAAAACATCTCCTATTAAGAGTCTGCTTCAGCTGTTTGGGAAGACTTTGCTCATGGCAACTGTCCCCTCCACTAGCATCAGCCCCAGCACAGCCAGTATTGCCCAAGTCTCTGTCTCAGGACTCTTGGAATGTTTGGGCCATCACATTACCAACACATCTCACATGCTGCTTTGAATGTTATTTTCTGTCCTATATGTTCTGGAGATACTTTGAGTAGAGGGGTACATTCTAAAGAGCAAATAATACCATGATCTCATGACTCTTGAGTAGGCCTCATTTACATTTCAATTGTCACTCCACACTGCTCTTGTCTTGGTCATTCCCTGAAACTGCAATTAATTTTAATTCAACTTCTTCAACCTGGAACCATGACATTTTGGCATGCTAAGCAAAACATACTGGTCACTAAACACCTTCCAATCCAATCAGCATTTTCATTTGTAGAAAAGAAATCTAATTACATCGCTACAGCTCTAGGCTGTGAGGTTCAGCTTTTTATAACTTTTGGCAGAACATATGTGAAGATGGTGTGAAATTGCTTCAGGATATTTTCCTTTTGTGAGAAATCGCAAGTCTCATAATGCAAGCCAATTATTTCTCAGGGGTTATTATGCTAAAAGCAATAGTTATTCTATAGTATTTTTAATAGTCATATGATATGCCACAAATGTTGCTGAATTTATAAAGCTTTCTATTTATATAACTTATTCAATAACATGCTTACAAAGTAATGACGCAAATCAATATACTTATCACTTTAATAGGAAATAAACCAAAAAGAGGTATCCTGAGAATGATTTTTTCACTATTCACAGTACTATTAGTTGTCATGGATGTCAGGGGAAGAAAAGACTGTTTCAAAATTGACCAGTATGAAATACATCACTTTTGTCTATGAACAAAATAGGCAGCATGATGTATTTTGTTATATGTATATATTGGACTCTTAGAGATTTTAAATATTCTGTCCCTTTTACCCTGTATGCTCATGCAAAATTATCAAATTATGAATCCTGTTTTTGGAGTCATTTTACGTGTCATGGAAGGAAGATTGTATTGTGTGCCTGAGGATTAAATTTTGAGGTCTGCTTTGAGACTCACCTGTTGAGTGACGATTAACAAGTTACTTAACTCTGTGGGTTTCAATTTCATCTTCCTAAAATTAGTGAGTGGGGCCATATGATCTCAAAAATTGTTTCTGATTTGAAGTTACAGGAAAGTTGTCAGAAGTCCCAGCAGAATAGATATATTCTGAAGAAGACCTAGCCCATGAGGGGATAAATTTGAGACTTTGCATCAATTTTGAATTGTTTCTAATCCTCCATTTATTATTTATTGATTTTCTCCCTAAGAAAACGGAGATAGCGTTTCCAACTCTTGTGTTGGTTGTGAGGTTTAATGAAGATAACGCTGGTAAAACAAAAGGCAAATAGTACGTGATATATTTTGAGAATTAAGCAAGTACTCAAACATCATTACCAATATCTTAATCATCATCATCATCATCATCATTACCATCATTATTATTACTGTTAAATGTATTATTTTGTTGTCATGGCATTTTGTCATTGTTAGAAAATCATTATGGAAAATGCAAAGCTTGATTTAGCATGCACTAGATTGATGCAACAGTTACTGCAGTTTTTGCCATTTGAAAGTAACAGGTTCCAATGATTGGTTTTTAGCCAGCTGGATGTCCACTTGAATGACCTAAAATTTCTCTAAAGTTAGATCTGCTCTTACAACTTTTCCAGAGTTGTATTTCTTGGAGGAATTTTTAAATATTTGCCTCTAGAGGGAATTACTACCACCGTACATGCTTCTTGCATTTTTCCATCTCCTTGTCCATCACCAGCTAGTAACAGAAAGAACAGAAAATAAAAAATGAGATAGTTAAAAAAGTTACTAGAACTTATACAAGATAGAATAAGTTTAATTTGCAGGATGACTAGGAAAGAAGCAAGGTCTATGCTATTACTCCTTGGGAAACCTGACCAATCTGCACAAGAGACTAATTAGCTGTGTGATGAAGATTGATAACAAGGAGAAAGATGTCTTTAAGGAAGACAAAAAGCTTTAAACGTGTTTCCAAGTTCTAAAGAATTGAATTTCTTCAACTTTAAAAAGTGAAATAGACAGTAATACAACCTTGAATGTAGTATGTAGAGGAGAAGAAAGTCTTTTGGGAGGCCAATAAGGGCAGCGGTCTCTTTATTTTGCAATTAGCAAAGGCTAAATGACTGCAAGGTAATTGACAAATCCCTAGGCACTGACAGAGGAGCTAGGTTTTATTTAATACATTGACAACAAAGCTCTTGGATTGTGAAATCTTTAAAAGGAAGCCACAAATCAATGAGAAAGAGGAATCCACTTTAAATGCTTTGCTGAGCAGGAGAAGTCTTTGAACTCTGAAAGACTGGACAAGAGCCTGGACTATCCTCTTAAGAAGGATAGTTTCAGAGAGTGAGGATCCTTACCAGACAGTGTGAATTTACTAGACACCATGTGCTCATCAATTATCTTTTCTTCACCTGTCCTCTCTTCCTTCCACCATACCTTTCCCTCTCCTCTTCTGCCTATCCCCAAACAGAAGGGTTAACTAAAAGGCAAAATGAGCATTGGATTAAAGAAAATCTATTGAGAAAGACTAGC
This sequence comes from Colobus angolensis palliatus, assembly GCF_000951035.1. Taxonomy (NCBI): domain Eukaryota; kingdom Metazoa; phylum Chordata; class Mammalia; order Primates; family Cercopithecidae; genus Colobus; species Colobus angolensis. The sequence continues at coordinate 3,305,096 of NW_012115699.1, read as the reverse complement.
CTAGCTATTGAAGAGATATTTATTTTAATATACATACAATGTGAGAATACAAATAGATAGGTAGATGGATAGATACATAGATATAGAGGCAGCAGAGAGAGAAGAGGGAATGCAAAAGAAATAAAATGGGATTTTACTATATATATGTGTGTGTGTGTGTATATATATATATACACACTTTTGTATTTACATTTTACCAATCCTATATATCATGAGATTTTTAGATTAATTGCCAGATTTGCTTTTCTTTTTAAAAAGAATTTCCAATGTTGTTTTAATTTACACTAATTTGATTATCATTACTAAATTAAACAGATTTTATGAATGTCTTGTAAGCTCTGTTTTTTTCTGTGTAGGCTTTGCATAAGTGAATGCTTGCATATACACCAAAATGTTAATCACAGATAGATCTGAGTGATATAATTGAAGAATGAGTTTCTTCATTTTGCTTACTTACACCTTTAATCTTTTTAACATCCATTTTTGCCTTTTTAATCAAATGAACAGATGAACAGTAACATGCATGTGTCTTTATATTTGTTAAACAACTGTAATGCATTGAGAACTGAGCTAGCAACTGGAAACGGAAGCACCAGTAAGACATAGTGTCTGTTCACTTCAAGCCTACTAGCCAGGGGGAGAATGGAATGAGCATTATATATGTGAGTATTTACAAGTTGTTATTAAAAAAAAAAAAGTAATGCAAAATCATAATTAAAATCCTAATGGGAAGAATTGCTTCTCAAAGAAAAATAAATGAAATCTGAGCTGCAAAGAATGTGTAGGAATTTGACTATATATACGTAGCTGTGGAAAACTATATATGTAGCTGAGGGAAAAGGGTGTTCCAAGAAGAGGAATCTTCATGCGTGAGAGCACACGTTTTTATACACCTGGCAAGGCTGATGAATTACAAATGTATTTTGTGTAGTGGGATATAAAATAATTGATGGGAAATTTATTTTAGAAGACTTAAAACAGGGAGGTATGCAGCAGGTCAAAAAGCCCCAAGCCCACATTCCAACAGAACAATATTAAACTTGCTCTGTAGGCCCTGGGAGGAGGATCAGTGAGTGACCTTATGTTGGAAGTGACATGATCAAAATTGCAATATAGAAAGATCAACCCTAATGTCATGCAGGATAGCTTGGTGAGTGGAACTATATATAGTGTTATTAGTATCTCAACTGATAATGAGTATGCAACTGGAGAAGATTAAATCAGAGACCTATTTGGATACAATTTGAAGCACTTTCTGACTAATTGAATTTGAGCACGAAACTCAGAGAGGTGTCTGGAATAAATCCACAGTTACTCATTTAGTTGAATAGGTAAACGGTAGTGCCTCTCCTAAGAATTAAAAAAAAAAAGAAAAAAAGCAAGCAAGGGAATGCACTCATTCTGAAAGGAGAAACATATTAAGGCATAACAGGAAGAAACAGCTACAAGACAATAAACATGTGATTTCAGAGATTCACAGATGATATGTGATGGAAATAGTGACTTAGGAGCCAGTTGATGAGGTACAAATTTATTTATTTGATAGGTGATTTGGCAGTTTTAAAAGCTATAAATTAGTAATATTATTATACAAGAAAATATGTGAGAATAAAAATTCAGAGGGCTGAATGGGTACCTTAAGAAAATATTTAAGGGCCCAGATGGACGATGAAGCCAATAGAAGCAATCTGAAAAGTCGTCAGAGAGGTAGAAGCAAAATTCACAGAGAATGTTATTAAGAATCCCCAAAGAGGATTCATTGGCAGTGTCGACCACTGCCAATTAATACACTGTGTTGTAGAAGAATTGCAAAAAATTCATGTTGGAATTGGCAATTAGATTGTCATTAAAAGCATGACATTAGTATTTTTGGGAGAGCAAATTTGATTAAACAAGATTCTAATAAGTTGAAGAAGTGAACGGAAGACAGGAAGGTGGTAATTTTTCCAAGAAATTAGAAAAGATGGAGAGAAATAAAATCACAATGGGAAATGGAGAATTGAGGGATCTTCTTGTTGCTTGTGTTTGTTTGCTTGCTTGCTTGGTTATCTTTTAGAAGTGAAAGAGCCTTATGCACGTTTGAAATTTTCTGAAAAGGATTCAGTATTTTTTTTCTTTTATTACTAAGTAAACTGTAAATGTGAGGTCAGAGTCTAGAACAAAAACACACAACAGACAAAAAATACATGTAATTACTCCCAACCCCCTTCTTGCTGTCTCTCTTCTCTTTCTCTCCCACTTCCTCCTTTGCTCCCTGCTCCTCTGTTCCCCCATTCTTCTCATTTTCCTCTTTCTCCTATTTCATCTGATACCAGAATTCTTCCTTTCTCCTCCCCTCCATTTCTTTTCTCCTTCTTTCACTTTTCTTTTTGTTTGTAATTCAGTGTTATGTTCCAGTGTTCAAAGTATTTATTGCCATTTACTATAAAACCTGTTAGGGAAGTTGGTTTGGAAATTATAGCTTATTCTTTAAAATCCTTCATCTATCCTAGTATAGATTTCATCTTTCCTAAAATTGTTGTCATCTGATAGGAACTATTTGTAGCCAACTCTTGCCACTGGAGTAGATGTTGGGAAATCTCTTTGCAATTTGTTTTTGAAGCTGGACAGTGAGTACCTTGCTCCAATCAACCCCTACAGTTAGTATGAGGGTGTACAAAGGCAAATTCAGATACTCTCTTTTCACTTTATTGATATACCTATAGGGATGATAATTAGTACTTTCATTTGCATAGATAGTTTTTAATTGTCCTAAATGAGCACAAATAACTTAGGTAATTGTGACATTTTATCAAATAGTTTCATTTACATAAATTTGTTTTCAAGTACTGTGTATTTTACAGTTGGAACATGTTACAGTGTTTATTTGAAATGCCTTGTGAAAAGTATAAGTAGTAGAACCAACCATTACTGCATGTGAATTCAGCTAAAATCAACTTAAGTCAGTTTTGAATGCTGTTTTTTTTTTTTAACCTGTAAACAATAATAATTTTAAGAGTTAAATATGCAGGTATGTATTTACTTCAGGTCCCAAAACAATAAAATAGTTTTTGTTACATAGCCCCAAGTCAAATGTTTAGAAATGAAAGATGTTTCTGCTCATAAAATATATCAATTAATATAATCATATGATTCATTTTACCCTGTTGATACGTTGTATAACATAAATTGATTTTCATATTTTGAATCAACCTTGCCCAGCTGAAATAAATCCTGCTTGATGATGGTGTATAATTCTTTCTACACATTGTTGAAGTCAATTTGCTAATATTTTGTTGAGGATTGTTTGTATCTGTGTTCATGAGAGATATTGGTCTGTAGTTTACTTTCACTCTTCTATAATGTCTTAATTTGTTTTTGCTGGTAGGGTAATGCTGACCTCATAGAATGTGCTAGGAAGTTTGTCTTCTGTGTGTATTTTCTGAAACAGATCCTGGAAAATTGGTATCATTTCCTACTTAAATGTTTGGTAGAATTCACCAATGAAACTATGTGGATCTGATGCTTCATTTTTTGGGAGGTTGGAAGGTTATTAATTATTTATTCAATTTCATTAATAGATATGGGTTTAATCAGATTTTTTTTCTGATTGTCTCTTTTTCTTTGTTTGAATTTTGGGCATTTATATCTTTCCAGTAATTGTATTAATTTTACCTAAATTATTAAATGTATGGGTATAGAGTTGTTTGTTGTACTCTATTGTTATTGTTTAATGTCCATGGGAAAAGTACAAAGGGTCTATTTTTTATATCTGGTATTGATAATTTTGTCTTCTATCTCTCTCTTTTTATTATTATAAATTGTTTTCTATTTCATTGATTTTCTCTGTTTCCCCATTTTCAAATTTATTGATTTCTGTTCCAGTTTTAATTATTTCTGTTCTTCTGCTTGATTTAAGCTGAAATTGCTGTCTTATTTTTTTAATTTCCTAAAGTAAGGAAGCATAGATTATGAATTTTAGATGTTTCATGTTTCATAATATATGCATTACTCAATTCTAAAAGCATAATTTTATTTCAGTTTTCAATATGTAAAACAATTTGAATATATGACAGGGAGTACAGACCTCTGTAGAATTATTGAGCTTTACTTAGGAACAAGAAAAAAAAAATTGGTACATTGCAACACTTTTGTTGGAGGATGATGCAGAAGGATCAGAGGGACATTTCAGCTGCTCTGACTTTGGATAGTACAGGAATACTCTGTGTGCCAGACCTGAATTCATCTGTAAAATTATTTCTTCCACATATTTCATGTTACATTCATGGAAACAGACACTAGTTACACTCAACGAAACAGACACTATAGACAACTAATAAAGTCTTGAATATCTGAAGAGTTTTTTTTATTGTTTAAAATGTTAACAATATTTTCCAAATAACACATAACACTAACCCCATCTACCTCCAACTAAAGTGAATTGCTATTCGGGTCGCAGCTACACACATTGATTTTGTTTGGCTAATAGAGGTTTAGGCTCATTTTTATTTTAAAATTCCAGATGAATTCTGACTACTATGAAGATTTATTTGATGTCTATCACTGAAAGATATTTAACCTATTTAAAATTTGACAACATTTATATTTGTAGTATATTTCTGATTGCATATGATTTTAATGAAAAACATAATTTGTAATACAGTAGGCAATAAAAATATTCATTATTAAAATATCAATGACATGTTTTGTGTAATATACTTTCAGAAATTTAAATATTAACATAAAAATGAAATTTTTAAAATTACATAATTTTGGTATTATTCTCTTACTAAAAATACTTCCGTAAATGTTTATCTGCCACTAACCTATGTTACAAACTTCTTCTTATTATTAGATATTTATATTGTTTACATTTTTCACTATTATAAACAATATGTCAAGGGACCAATATTTATGAGAATGTCCCTGTAATATGTCTGAAATATGGAAAAGCAGTATGAAACAGTATGAAAATCCTAAGGCTTTGAAATCATAAAGCTAAATTTCCCCTTATCCCCAATTAAAAAAAAAGATACTTTTACAAGAAATATAAGAGTTTTTATTTTGCAGCTTAGATGATACTCATAAGAATCTTTAAATGTGTTTTCATTCTCTAGGAAGAAATAAATTTCATTGTTTATTAATTTAAATTAATTATTTCCAAATCAAATATTTTTTCAAAGGTTTGTTAGCCATATGTGTTTATATTATGTATTGCCTGATCATGTGGTTTGCCCATTTTCTGATGAGAAATCTGTTTTAATTAATCACTTGATCAATATACTTTTTCAGATTTTCCTTTACTTTTTTCTAGGGAGACAGTTCCAGAGCAATGATAACTAATAGTAATGCCTTCTTAAGTAAATCACGATTTACTTAAGAATACAGTATTTAGCATTTTATCACAATTTAATGGTGACCCTTGGTTTGTAGCATATAAAATTGTTATATTAATTTTACTTTTGCTTTTTTAGTAATCATTGCTCTTTCAGGAATAAGAATTAAATTTTTACAATACATTTTTTACATTCAGGTCATTAAGTTGAAATTTTTCATTTATTGATTCATTAAATAATAATTACATTGGATTATTTTTGAATTCTTAGATGAAAACTAAATTTATTATGTATAATTTATCTTAATATACAATTTGAATATTGTCAGAGTTCTACCTTTTGTTCATTTATAACCATGATTGAGATTTATTGAGATTGAGCTGACGGTGCACGTGTTTGTGTGTATAAGTATGCTAGTGTTAAATTTTCTAAATCAACGTTTGGCTTCTGAGTCATGGTGGCATTTAAAAATGTAAAGTTTAGCATCTTTTTAATGCTCTGGAAATGTGCAAATAGCATTGCAATTATCTGTATCTTAATGAGTTGAATGAGGTAACCTGTAATACCCTTTGAAATTTCTTTCGTAATAGTTGTTTTAATTCATAAGATATTCTGCCTATTTTTGAAACAGTATTTTATTTAATATTATATTAAAATTTATTTCACCAAAATTTGCAATTATATTACTGAGTTTGTTTATACATTTATTTCATTTATTTTTGTTTTAAAAAAATACATACATGGGCTTTAAATGGTGAGTAGCAAAAGTCACTTAACACAAAAGTTCAGCTGTTTATATTCTCTCCCTAGAGAAAAAAAAAATACACTTTCATTAGTTATTAGCATAATAGTAAATAATTATATACCTCTCTCTCCTCCATCTCTTGTTCATTTATCTAGACAGTACATTGTTATGCAAACAACAAAAATTGAGGCATGAGAGAGGGGAGGTGGAAGGTAATATAATTACATAAGATTGTGAGTTTACCACATTTGTAACCACTGCTACACATTTATCTACCAATACGTATTATTTTGTACTGAAATTTTTGTATGTGTCAAATCTTGTACATACTGTTTTGTACAAAACTGTCTTCTCAGAAATCTTTTTTGGTTATCTTTCAAATTACTAAGAAGTTATTTGTAGTGATATTTACATCGTATTTGACCTACCATTTAAAGTGTGTCCTTTCTTAAACATATAGTTTACCACTCCAAGCCTTAGTTCCATCATCTTTAAACAGTAGGCCGGGCGCGGTGGCTCACGCTTGTAATCCCAGCACTTTGGGAGGCCGAGGCGGGTGGATCACAAGGTCAGGAGATCGAGACCACGGTGAAACCCCGTCTCTACTAAAAATACAAAAAATTAGCCGGGCGCAGTAGCGGGCGCCTGTAGTCCCAGCTACAAGGGAGGCTGAGGCAGGAGAATGGCGTGAACCCAGGAGGCGGAGCTTGCAGTGAGCCGAGATGGCGCCACTGCACTCCAGCCTGGTGGACAGAGTGAGACTCCGTCTCAAAAAAAAAAACAGTTAGAGTAGAGACTCCATAAGGGCTTAGATTCAACATGTATGTGTGCATGAAGCATGCTCTGGTTATCTCCAATTTGAATATTGTCAGAGTTCTACCTTTTGTTCATTTATAACCGTGATTGAGATTTATTGAGATTGATCTGACGGTGCACGTGTTTGTGTGTATAAGTATGCTAGTGTTAAATTTTCTAATTTAACACTGGTTAATGGTTATGACCTATGGTTATGACCTATATTGAGGAAGAAACCCTCAGAAAACCAGAAATACTATATTCATACATTAAAAGGGGTTCATTGAATAAATTCATAATTGCAAAGATCACCCAAGTTCAACTGAGAGCTATCAATGTCTTATTTCTCAACTTTAAAGTTTAATGAATGCTTTAAAAATTGACAAAGCAAAATTTTAGAGTATATTATTGAATTAAAATTTGTTGAAAATCAGATACATATGTACATTATGTATCACCTAGAGCCTGGGAAATAAAATAGATTTTTGTCCTAATTTGGTTATAACCCTTCATTTTAGAAATTCAAAAGCTAAGGCTCAGGAATCTGAAGTGACTTCCTAATGTAAAAGTATTCATTAATAGTAGCCCTGGGAATCTAGCGCCATTCTTACTGTTGGCCCAGCATCTATTCCACTTTATACAGGTCTCTCTGTTTAAGTGCTTAGGTTGCCTGGGATGCTTCTTTTCTCACCATTCTGGCTAATGGTTCAATGATTAAAATATGTAATGAGATTCTGAAAAGTTGTTTAAGGTAGCCATTCCTGATAGAGCATTCCTCACATTAGCAGAGACAAAATTCAGGAATGACGATGATAGTTATTTTTTTCTTTGATGTGTAAAAATGTTGGCAAGCTAACAGATCTGTGATATTCCATCTCTAATATTTCACCCAAGCCTTATTATAACAGTTGGGAATTATAAGAGTCAGAAAACGATGATATGGACAAATCATTCATGTTTTGGCAGCATCTCCTCTCACTGCCCGAAGATTTCCAATTATATTAAATACTTATTAACATATGGCACCTGATAAACAGCGCTTTTTACTATGTTAGATAATTAGGAAAGCCTGTATATTATACCAGCCAATAAGGGGAAATAATTTAACCTGTTGTTGTAATAAATCAAAATAAAAGTAGATAATGAGTTAAGAGACTTACACTATCAGTGCTGATAGAAAAATTAAAAGTAAAACTTTATATTCTCTAATCTTTCACAAGTATTAATTGCAAAATTATACTGAAAAAATAAATTATCTTGTAGTAGTACTTTAATAGCCACACATTGCTAGCACAGTGTCTTATACATAGTTGTTATTCAACAAAAAATGATGAGCATTTGTTGTTTAAAATGTGCCAAAAATTCCACAAAGCTCTTTAAATATATTTCTCATTTTAAATTTTGTAAGAATGGTATGATTTAAGTCCAGATATTTAAGCAACTATATAAAAAGGCTTACAGTTTTTGTTTAGGGAAAGCAAAATGTATAGTGTTACAAAACAAATGACAATCAGGTTCAAAATTTAACGTCGTGATTCTAGAGTCCCTTTAACTTTTATACCATCTTAATCTTCAGGAAATTATGGTTGAATGACTGTGATATTGAAAATAATACGTGTGCATGCACGCACATGCATGTGTTTGCTAAAATGAGTATTTGAGTCGAAAATACCACATGCAGCTGGATAATAAGGTCTCAAAGTTTCTGTTTTTTTAAATAACTTCTGGAAGAGAAATAATAAAGAGATGGTACAAGTCCACATTGCTATAATGTCCCTTTATATAGAAAACCTTTAAATATTTTGCTGTTTGTGTCTTTTTAGTAATAATTATAATGCTTATTTTTATAACGTTAAAAAAAGAAAATCATAAAATAAAGAATAAAATAATGCATGTAATTCCACTGTTCATGTTTTATGTTTTCTGTGCAAATATATATACTGTTATCTCTCTCTTGTAGCATTGTTATAACTAACTGATATACTTGAAACATTTTTCCGTGAGATGGTTGTTCTATAAAATTATTTTAATGTGGAATAATAGTTTTATTTTTGAATATGGTAGAACATGATAAGTTCTATACTGTTTGGTAATTAGGATGATAGAGAGAAAGATGTGGCGTAGGCAGTCCTACAGGGAGACCTTGAGTTTGGTGTCCATTCTTCCCTCAGGTTGGTAAAGGCATCTTGCCCTTCGGCCCTTTTAAACAGGTACTTTTTGTTGTTGTTGTTTGGCCAAGTTTCCATTTTTAATACAGAGTAAACCAGTGGCTATGAAGGCAATGGTATTGGTAGTAACACCACTAGTAATGGCCAGCATAACTCGTAGAGATTCTAAAATAATAATAAAACTAAATAAGAGTTGAAGTTTTTAAATCACCATGCTCTGGAATTTTAAATAATGTCAATGACACAATACTCTTCTCTGCTGAGATGTGGACCGGTCACACCCACTCTTTGCTACTCACCGTTATAATCACACCCCACAGCCTATTAAGTTAGAGGAAGAGCTGCATCACACACTTCTTTAAATTCCGTAGCCAATACCACAAGCTTAAGTTAGCTTATTTTGCATGTTGTTTGCACATATTTCATGAAAATTTTTCAATAGGAGTAAGTCTTATCTGTTTTAGATACTGCCTTCTTCTTTATTCCTTTACTTTTTTAAAGGTAGATAATTTCCCCTTGGTTTTATTTCTGTCTGTTTTTTTTCCCCCAGAAATATTTTGATGTTTCTGATTTTGGTTATTAGATAGCAGCCTTATCACCCATCTCTAATACTGATGTGGTGTTTTTTCATATTTATGTGACTTTCTTCATTTCAGTCATTTTCTAAAAAGGGCATGCTAGGTCCCTATATTTAAAATGCGGTCCTCTCCACCATTACATTTGTTTTAAAATTGCTATCATGACTAAAACATAATATATTTTTAAAATTTGACATCTTACCAAGACTATCTTAAAGACTATTTTAATACAATACTGAAAGTGAAGATTACGAAAAGATTTGAAATTTAAAATTTCGGCACCAAGTAATAGAAATCATAACTAGCCAAAGGGATGCCCTGGGCTTAGAGGTTTGATTATGCTCATGATGCAGAAAATGGCCAAAAAGCAGTTCAGCTTTCTAGGTAAGAGACTCTGTTCTGAAAAACAATGACCATGTGGCCGCTTCCCTTTTCAGTACCAAGGACAGTCCCTTTTGGGCTTTAAACAAGCTCTACACAAGCGTTTTCCAAGTAACAAGCCTGGAAAAGTAGTCCAGCAAGATACTTGGGTGGTGGTGTTTGAGATTGCGAGGAGGTGAATGGAAAGGGGGTATATTTCAAAGTTAAAAATCTGAAAAAATACTGCAGATTTTACAGTAATTTTGTTCTACACACTTTACGGTAATTTTAATCCCACTAAAATGGTACTCTATGTATCAAGACACATACTCTATGTATCAGTTTAGTGGGATACCTTGATCTTATATTCATTGAAACATGAAAGTTACCCAAGAGCTATTTTCTTGATTCAAATGAAACAAGCTACATAAGTGAAATTCAAGAGTTATGAAGACCCTCCAATCTGCACATGAGGGATATTATGAGGCTTCAGGGCCTCATTGTGAGCCTAAAAGATCTTGTATGGAAATGGGCGCTAAGTTTACTTTTTAAAGAGTATTTTAACAACTATGAAACCACGCGTGTGACAAATTTAAAAGGGTTCTCTCTGGAACATTCAGCAATCTCACTGTAGGTATTTCTCCTCTGCGTAGGGGTGGGTGCGTTACAAGGGCAGCTCTTCAAGGTGATTATAGGGCTCAGTTATCTGTCTTCGAGTTGGAAAATTCATCAGCACACAATGCCAGAAAACATAGAGTCAAACTCAAAACTTTCAGCAATCAAAGTTTCTGTCATAGTTTTTTATTGTTCATATTCTGGATTCCTGGGAACAGATTGTGACAGTAAATTTGGCATTATGATGATGACATGGCCCTCTGCCTGGCCACTGAGTGCAGGTGGTTAGCCATGCTATAAATATTTGATGTCAAACTAAGGGAAAGCCAGGAAGAAATGTTTTATTCCATGGAATTTTGTAGTAAATGAAACCTCCTTTTTCCCACTTTGTGATTCATGTCAAGTGTTAAAGCTTATCTTACTGTCTCAAAGATACTTAAGGCCTACAGCTGAGAATAACTGAAATTGGAACCAATAACCATAAAGGACTTGATCTTGTTTAAAATTATATATAAATATATATATATATATACACACACACACCCACACACACACACACACATATATATATACACACACGTATATATGTATATATATAATCTTGAGGGAAAGCTAGTCTATATGGCAGAATTATTAAAGTCATATCATAAACACATATGTTATGAGAAGTGAGCATGTCAAAACCATATGAGTGTGTGCCATTATGAGAAACTTTGATTATTTTTCTTATATTCAAGTTTTTACACCCTGTTAATAGAAAGTGCATCAAATTTATAGCAATTTATTAGGTCACTTTCTAATAATGGTCCCTAAGGTACTATTAAATCCATTTGACAACATCATAAAAGGACAGTCAAATATGATAATCCAAGTTTGAGAAAGATTAAAAAATAATTCTGGAATAGAAAACAGGGATTCTTCTCGAAATTGTTAAAGTTGGATTTAAAATTTGAATAGAGTCTCCAGTAAATCTAAAATATTTTTGCCTGTTACTTTAGCAAGTAAAATCAAGTAAGGCAGGGTTCTTTTACCTTGAAATTAGTTGTGAGATGTCTAACTTGTTATCACTGTGGCAAAGGCATATAATAGGACATTCACCTTTTTAACAAATTATAAGTGTACATTAAAATATTGTTAACTATATACACTTTGTTGTAGAGCATATCTGTAGAACTTTTTCAGTTTGCATGACTGAAACTCTACCCATTGAACAATGACTTTCCATTTTCCCCTCTTCAGACGCTGGTAACCAGCATTCTACTTTCTGATTCTAAGAGTTTGACTACTTTAATACCTCCCATAAGGAAAATCATGCATTTGTTGTCCTTCTATGACTGGTATATTTTGCTTAATATAATATCTCTAAAGTGTATCCATGTTGTAGCATATAACAATATTTTCTCTTTTCTTGACAAATAATATTTCATTGTATGTATATATCATTTTTTTTAATCCATTTATCCATTGATGGACACAGTTTGTTTCTAACTCTTGTTTACCGTTAGTAATGCTGTGATGAACATGAACTTTTCTTTCCTAGGAAGTTTTGATCACTTATTCAACTTTCTTACTAGTTATAAGTCTGTTAAGAATTTTCTTTATAATTCAGTCTTGGTAGTTTGTAGGTTTCTAGAAATTTATCCATTTCTTTTAGGTTATTCAAATTTTTAACAAAATTTTTCATAGCAATCTCTTGAAATTCTTTTTATTTTGTGGCATTATTTGTAATGTCTCCTCCTTTCTTTCTGATTTTATTTATTTTGAATCTTCTCTCTTTTTTTCTTAGTTTCCTAAAGGTTTGTCAACTGATTGAGTTTTCAAAAAATCTCCTTAATTTTGTTAATGTTTTACTTTTTCTATTCTCTGTTTTTTCTTATCAAGTATTTATTATTTTCCTTTTTCTGCTAACTTTATGTTTAGATTATTCTTATTTTTCTAGTTCTTTGAGGTATAAAGTTAGATATTTTATTTGAGATTTTTCTTCTTTTATAATGTAGGCATTTGCTGCTATAAACTTCCCTTTTACTATTGCCTTTGCTACAGCCCATAGATTTTGATCTGCTGTGCTTTATTTTTGTTTCTATCAGGATATATTCTAATTTCCCTTTTGACAAATTGTTCCCTTTAACTTTCCCTTCTTTGACATATTAGTGTCCGAATGTGTTTAATTTTCTTTTATTTTTTATTTTTTCAGTTTTTATTCTGCTATTGATTTCTAGCTTCCTTCCACTGTGGTCAGAGAAGACACTTGACATTATGCCAATCTTCTTAAATTTGTTAAACCTTGCTTTAATGACCTAACAAGTGATCTGTCCTGGAGAACATTCCACGTGCTCTTGAGAAGAATGTGCATTCTGCTGCTTTAAATGGGTAGAATGTTCTATATATGTCTGTTAGTTTCATTTGTTTTATCATACTTATTCAAGGCCTCTGCTACCTTATTGATCTCCTGAAAGTTACATCCATTATTGAATATGGGATATTGAGATCTCCTATTATTATTGCCTTGCTTTCTATTTCTGCTTTCACTTGAATCAGTATTTGCTTCAAATATTTGGGTGTTCTAATGTTGGGTCACATATATTTATTATTGTTATATCTTGTCTTTAAGTTTATCTTTTTATCATTATGTAATATCTTTCTTTGTCTCTTGCAACAGGTTTTGACTTAAAGTCTATTTTGTTTGATTGAAGTATGGCACCTTTGTTCTTCTTTAGTTATCATTTGTATGGGATATCTTTTTTCATTCTTTCACTTTTGGCCAATGTGTGTTGTTAAATCTAAAATGAGTCTCTTCTAGAAAGCCTGCAGCTGAATATTATTCTTTGAATCCATTCGACCTCTCTAGGTTTTTTATTTAAGTGGGAGTTTAATCCATTTACATTTAAAGTAATTACTGATAGTAATAATTTACTTTTGCCATTTTATTCAATGTTTTCTTACTGTCCATCTTTGTCAGTTTGGGCTGCTATCACAATTTACCATAGAGTGGGATACTTAACTAATAGATATTTATCTTTCATAGTTTGGAGACTGGGAAGTCTAAAATCAAGGTACTGGTAAATTTAGTGTCTGGTGTGGGCCCACTCTTAGTTGCAGAGGGCCGTCCACTCATTGTACCCTCCCCAAGTGGAGAGTGAAAAGTGAGATCCTGCATCTTCTTCTGTTTTTAGGTGGTCATTAATTCCATTCAAGAGAGCTCCACCCTCATGACCTAATTACCCCCCAAAGGCCCCACCTCTATATAGCATCGTACTGGGAATTTAGAACTCAACATATGAATTTAAGAAGAACATAGACAGTTCATATCGCTGCCTTGTAGCTTTTTTACCCTCTCCTCTTGCTTCTTGCTTTTCTGTTTTATTGATTCTTAGTAGTGACATACTTTGATTCCTTTCTCATTTTATTTTTCATATCTTATGTCTATATTTTCTCATGGTTACCATGGGGATTACATAAAACACCTTATCATGATAACAATCTGTTTTAAGTGGGTAACAAGTTAAATTGAATCACATACAAAAACACTACACCTTTTTTCTCCCAACTGACTTTTTAACACTGATGTCACAAGTCACATCTTTTTATATTGTGTGTCAATTAACCTATTTTAATAGTTGTAGTTATTTTTATATTTTTTTGCTAACTCCTATTTCAGAATTAAAAGTTATTTATACATCACCATTACAAGATTACCATATTTTTATCTATCTATAAATTTAGCCTTATCAGTAAGCTTCATACTTATATATGCTTTCATGTTGTTACATTGTGTCCTTTTATTTTAACATGAAGAGTTCCCTTTAGTATTTTCTGGAAGGCAGGTCTAGTGCTGATGTATCCTGCAGCTTTTGCTTTCCTGGAAAAGTCTTTATTTCTCCTTCATTCCTGAAAGATATTGTTGCTGGTTATGGTACTTATGGCTGGCTGGCGGGGTTTTGTTTTGTTTTGTTTTGTTTTGTTTTTGTCCCCAGCACTTTTACTATATCACACCAAGTCTTTCTGGCCCACAAGATTTCTGCTGATAAATCACTGATAGTCTTATGAATATATATGTAATGTGGTGAGTTGTATGTGATGAGTTGCTTTTCTCATATTGTTTAGAAATTCTCTTCATTATTTAATTTTGACAATTTCATTATCGTGTATTTCGGTATGTGCTTCTTTAGGTTCATTCCAGTTCTAATTCATTGGGCTTTTCAAATCTGCAGATTTTTCCCCAGATTTCAGACCATGTTAGACAATATTGTCCAAGTAAGTTTTCTGGCCCTTTCTCTTTTCTTCTTCATCTGGAACTCCCATATTTGTTCATTTGATGATGTACTTTAAGTCCTTTGGCTTTCATCACTCTTTCCCATTATTTTTTTCTTTTTATTTCTCAGGTAGGATAATTTCAAATGACCTATCTTCAAGTTTGTTGATTTTTTCTTTGGATTGATCTAGAAACTGCAGTGAATTTTTCAGTTCAGTCATTGTGTTCTTCATATCTAAAATGTTTGTTTGTTGGTTGCTTTGTTATTAGTTTATATCTTGCTAATATTCTCATTTTGTTCATGCGTTGTTTTCTGAACTTATTGATCATCTTGTTGACAGTTATTCTGAATTCTTTGTTATATAATTTATATACACCTATTTCCCTAGAGTTTGTTTCTAAAAATTTATTTTGTTTCTTTGATTAGGCCTTATTTCTGTTTCTTTGTATGCCATGTAACATTGTGTTACATGTGTCCATGCACTTGAAGGAAGCTACCTCTCTGAGTCTTTATGGACTGACTTCATTCAGCGAAAGACCACCCCGAATCTGCCTGGCTTCTCAAGTCTTTTATACATATGAGGGTTTCTCAAATCTTGTATACATATGTCTTTTCTCTAGGCTTGTGCATGTAATTTCTCTATTGCAGAGACTGGTCAGTTTCTTTCTCAGGAGCTTGTAGTCTCTTTCTCTGGTGTCTGTCTGTGATATTGCAGGTTCTCCGGTACTGTCATAAGCTACTGACCTCTCTTGTGCTCTGTAACCTCCAAGCATACAAGTTATGCCAGCCCCCCGTCAGGACTCTGAGTCAGATAAGGCAGTAATCAGTACCTCAAACAGTCCCAGAAAAGCTGAATATCAGATGCACATTCTACTCTACTTTTTCCATCCCAAGAGAGAATCCACAAACCCAGCATTTAATCCCAATTGTGGTGAGTTGTGCTGGTTTCTGTGTGGTATGATGTGTGGTCCAGTGCTTCAATAAGCTGCTGAGCTCTCTTTTGATCTCTGTGGACCCCAGACATTCAAGGTATACCAGTTAACTCTCAATGCTCCTAGTCAGTCCCTTGGGCAGTTTCCCAAAATGATGAAATATATGATGTATGTTCTACTCTTCTCTTTTCTCTCACAAGAGAACATAATGTGTGTGTGTGTGTGTGTGTGTGTGTGTGTGTGTGTGTGTGTGCCTACCAATTGTGAGCAGTGCTATGTTAGGAAAGGTGCTCTCTTGTTTGAAATAAAATAGCATTTTTTGCCCATTTCAAAGCAGCTATTCTCGGCTTTGCACTTGCATGGAGTACTGCCACTTCCTGACTGATTTCTGAAGTACTCATAGAGGCTTTTTGGTCCATATATTGTTAGATCAGTGTTCCTGTGGGGGAAAAGGTCTGGAATATTCTATTGTGTTATCACAACATCCCTAATCTCTTCTTATTTGAAGTTTTTCTTTTTTTCCAGGTATGCTATTTTTTTTTTTTTTACTTTACTTGTTTTTTTAAATGTTATTTTAGAAACGTACATATGAAGATTTGTTACACTAGTATAGTGTATCCAGGTAGTGAGCATAGTAGCCAATAGGTAGTTTCTTGAACCATTCTCCCATTCTTTTCTTTTCTTTCTCGTCTTGTAGTCTCCAGTGTCTATTACTCCCATATTTATGTCCTTGGATGCTAAATGTTTAGCTCCCACTTATAAGGGAGAACAGGCAGTAGTTTTCTTTTCCTGCATTAACATATTCAGGATTATGGTCTCCAGCTCCATTTATGTTGCTGCAAAGCACATGGTATCATTCTTTTATGACTGCATAGTATTCCATAGTGTATGTGTACCATACCCAGTCCCCCATTGATGGACATCAAGATTGGTACCATGTTTTTGCTATTGTGAATAATACAGTGATGAACATACAAGTACATCTGTCTTTTTTGTTGAATGATCTATTTTCATTTGGCTATACATTCAGTAATGGGATTGTTGGGTCAAACGGTAGCTCCATTTTCTAAGTTTTTTGAGAAATCTCCAAATGGTTTTCCACAGTACTGAACTAATTATTTCCACAGGGTGTAAGTCTTTCCCTTTTTGTGCAAATTTGCCAGTATTTCTGCTTTTCTGACATTTTATTAATAGCCATTCTGACTGGTGTGAGATGGTATCTTATTGTGGTTGTGACTTGCATTTCTCTGATGATTAGAGATAGTGAACATTTTTTCATATTTGTTGGCTACATATATGCCTTCTTTTGAGAAACGTCTGTTATGGCCATTTTCAAATAAGGTTATTTGTTGTTTTCTCATTGATTTGTTTAAGTTCATCATAGGTTGTGGATATTAGAGCTTTGTTGGAGGCATAGTTTGCAAATATTTTCTCCAAATCTGTAGGTCGTCGGCTTATTCTACAAGGGAAAACAGGAAAATAAGTCAAACTATCTCTTTTCCCTGACAATATGATCCTATACCTAGAAAACCCTAAAGACTTTGCCAAAAGCCTACTGTAGCCTACTATAGCTAATATCTACTATAAAAACACATGCACACCTATGTTTATTGCTGCACTATTGACAACAGCAAAGACTTGGAACCAACCCAAATGACCATCAATGACAGACTGGATAAAGAAAATGTGGCACATATACACCACGGAATACTATGCAGCCATAAAAAAAAAAGATCTCATGTCATTTGCAGGGACATGGATGAAGCTGGAAGACGTCATTCTCAGCAAACTAACACAGGAACAGAAAACCAAACACCACATGTTCTCACTCATAAATGGGAGTTGAACAATGAGAACACACAGACACAGGGAGGGGAACATCACACACTGGGGCCTGTCAGGGGGAGGGGAGCAAGGGGAGAGAAAGCATTAGGACAAATACCTAATGCATGTGGGGCTTAAAACCTACATGATGAGTTGATAGGTGCAGCAAACCACTACGGCACATGTATACCTATGTAACAAAACTGCACGTTCTGCACATGTATCCCAGAAATTAAAGTAAAAGAAAAAAATTATCTATTATCTGAAGGTTTGAGCAGCAATTCCTTATAGTCAAACAAACCTTGAAATTTTTAAGGTTCACCTCTCTTACTGTGATGATAAAGGCTAGGTAAATATTATTTGGAACAAACAACAAAAAAAGATGTGCTCCAGTGACCTGTTTTCCTTTAATTAATAGAGAAAAACATTTTGTCATTATGAAGAGTAGAGCTGAAACTATAAGTTACCAGTAATTATCTTTTAAAAGAAAGAAATTGTACTTTTTGATAGACTGGGATACCTAGAAAAAAGTGACTGAAAGAGAAGCCATCCTTAAGAATAGCAGTTCATACTCTCCTAATCATTACAATTCTTTCGTATTTACCATTAAATTTCATACATGTTGACAAGTTAAATCACAGGGCAGATATTTTTATTCTGCTAATCACTTCAGCTTTATTGTTACTTGATGCTTATAATTTTACTTTTAAAATTTAGAACAAACAGAAATAATTTTATTATATGCATTTTCTCTTAGAATTTTTTCCAACTATTATTCAGAGCAGCCAATCTATCATCTGACTTTTGTATAAACCTTCTGTGAATAACATCATCATGAAATTACATGTGCTACACTTATTGTATTTATTTCCTCCTTATTATAGAAAATATTAATATGCAGATCTACTCTTGAATCACATTGATGTATTCCTCCTCCAAAGTGTTGAAATGAAGTAGAAACAGGCTGCACGTGAATGCACCTGTCTGGTTTATTTGAAGACACGTTACCAGGAAAACAATGAGGGTTTTCTGACATCTGGGAAACTCTAGTTCATTTTAGTTTCATTAATGATATACATTTAGATATTGGGCAAAACAGCTCCTGAATAACTCAATTACACTATGTATAAATGGTGATAGCAAAGTTCTTTCCAGGAAGGCAAGAGAATATGTCTCTATTACCTTAGCAATAGCCTGAGTTTGAACAGTTTCCATTCAAATACACTAATGTACTTCCAGATAGCATGTCATTAATTCCTAATCAAGAAGCCATTAACAACGCAGAGGACATTGTTATTAAGTAATCCAAATCTTATACTTTCAGAAGACTTTTTTTGCTTGTCCTTATGATAAACTTTATAATTGTCCAGAAATAAAAGAGCTAAACTATATCCTGAGTGTATCAGTAAATACATAAATGTATGTCTCAATCAGAAAATATTTCTCCTTTTCCTTTTAAATATAAACAAAAACTCTGGAAGCAATAAATTAATGTATTATGGTTTTCAATGGTATAGAACTATTATTGTTTTACCACCAAAAGTCTACTTTAGGAGAGACTGCAGCATCTGGACACTTAAAATATTTGTCTCACTATAAAGACAACTGACTCTCAGGCCCCAGTTGTGGTCAAATTTAGAAAGTTTTATCAGAATTTTAAAAAGGAAGAGTAATTATTAGAAATTCATTTGAAATAGTTGCATACTTTTTCTGAAGCTTCATTTAAGATGCCTGATCATTATCATAAAATGTTGTCTATACTTCTGCTAATTGAGCAAACATGTTTATTAGCAATGAGCAAATGAACAAAATAAATTTCCTGATTTTATGTGATTTAGAATTTAGCCTTAATATGGCTGAGCCCTTTCTAAAAAGTACCTACAACTGCTCTTGAGTATCTGTTTTATTTTTGAAAGTATTAGATCAGATTTCACTATTTCCTCTTTTTAACATTAAAAATACTTTCATAAAGCCCTAATTTAGCCAAATGCAGAATGTAGTGTTTGTTTACAACTGTTTGTAAAATATGTCATCTGAAGTTTTGAGCAGCAAATTCTTATAGTCAAAAAAATCCACATTAAGCAGAGTGAGTATTCATTTTGATTCACCAGAGGACACATTTTTTTCTAACCTTTCAATTCAGATACAATATTCATTTTTCCTGTATTGAAGGTTAATAAAATTTTCTTAAATAACTCCCTTTACTTTGCATTAGACAAAGTTTGGAAAGTACAAGGAGGGATGATTTTCTGACATATGCTTTGTTAAGTTGAGATGCATAAGTGTAAGTGAGGTTATACTGTATTTATGGCTGACTCCATCTCAGTACCTGAAATGCCCTAGTGAATAAACCTTTCAGGATATGTGAGATAAAATGCAACATTATCATAGAGACCTTTGAGGTGACTTTTAATATATGTATTTAGACTAATTTCAGAACTAGTGGCTGCTCTTCTTTTCTGGTAAAGCTGTTTAAGGATTACTGAGTTCCCAGTGAAATGCTCTGAAATGTTTGGGAGCGCTTGTTTAACTGTTTTTCTTATGGATCACCATTACTACCACTGTTTTCATAATTTGTGAATTCAGTTCTCTTTGTCTGCATCATGGCCTCTACTTTCACTCATTCATGTCCAAGCTTATGCATCTTACTGTTGTCTTATTACTTTTCACCAATTTTATATATTTTGTCTTCCGTCTTATCTCTTATTTTTCCTACATTTTGCTTTCCTCATAACTCCTAATTTTGGCTGTAATGGTACTTAGCCTGTGACCTTGACCAGTCAATTATAATGCTGCTTACCTCTTCTCTGTTGAAATAATCGTTGCATTTTCTGTGTTTTCTTAATGTCATCATCAAAATATTTTTACGCCAAAATCAATAATAAGGTGATTTAAACTTCTTGGTAAATTATAATTACAGAAAAGTAACACATTTTACAGATACATTAATTGAAACACAGAGGAACTGGATACCAGAGAAGAGTTTGAGATCTTCCCACTGTATCCTGTGGCCACTGAGCAACACCACTTCTCTGCTAGTATTTTTGGCACGTTTTTCATGCCACCTTCAACAGCTGAAATTTCTCTCATCTATCAAGTCTGGCTGAAAATGTTATCTCTTCTATGAAGTGTTCTGTGAACTATTCAAGCAGAATGAATTGTTCTCTCCTTGGGGTACTTTATTCCATTCCCTAGTAGAACAGGTTTTACCTTGTGTTATATTGAGCTCTATATTGCTCTGCATCTACTTTATTGGGAATTCCATGAGAGTGAATTCCCAATAAAGCAGCCTGACTTCTTCATACTTCTTCATATACTTCATCCTCACATACCAATGTGAAAGAGCCAGAAACTTGATAACTATTCATTTATTTGAACTCATTTTGTAATTGTACCTATGTTCAATGTTGAGTATTTCTCCGATAACTGAAGATAAATAGATGTAAGCTAATTCTGAAACAGGGATTCTGTAATGTAAACAAGAGAGGATTGGATGTTTCTGTATTTTTATTAGCTAAAGTACTCTTTATTTTCCTCAAAGGACCCTGTTTATCTTAATTGTAAAAAGAGGTTGGATTTTGGTGCAAATACGGAATATTCACTAGAGAATTACATCTATCAGTCGTTTAAACAAATATAGCTTTTGTAAAGACATAATCACTATGTGATCCAAATCTCACACATACAGCTTTATCAAAATCATTAAAATATTTAAATAAAATCCACCAAATATATATTCCTTCCCATAAAATGTACAAAATCTAGCTATGATTAATAGTGTTATTATGAGTCCCAAATCTCATTATTGAGTATTGCTGAATTTACTTGCAGTTCAATGTTTAAATGTAGTAAGATTAAAACTATTCAATGAGTCCTTATAACTTGTGGCAAATCATTATTACTTCCTCCAATTGCTATTGTAATATTATTAATCATAATGAATTCTTTGGAAATTCAGTGGAGCAGCAATATATTATTCCATATGCATTTCTACTCTAAATTAGCTCTGGTGGTTTAGATATATAAGAGCTATTACTAAGTTACCATATAACACCTGCAGAATCATAATCAGCCCAAGGAATTCATTCCAAATGAAATTACTCTTACCAATTCTACTGGAAATGGAAATAAAAAAATATGAAAAGTGATGAGACATCCTAAAATACACTATTTCTAAATAGTATAAGACTGTTACATTGTCTTTGCAAATAAGACCAACACACTTCAATGAAAAAACACTAAATGGACATTTGGGTTGATTCCAAGTCTTTGCTATTGTGAATAGTGCCGCAATAAACATACGTGTGCATGTGTCTTTGAAGTAGAATAATTTATAATCCTTTGGGTATATACCCAGTAGTGGGATGGCTGGGTCATATGGTACATCTAGTTCTAGATCC
>NW_012115699.1:3147244-3281666 GCF_000951035.1 Colobus angolensis palliatus | reverse complement strand
AAAAAAAAAAAAGAAAAAACACTAAAAAGCAAGACATTTGTGTTCACCTGACAAAACCCACATGAGTTCAGTCATGTTGGTTACACACCTCTCCAGTCTAATTAAACATTGAACAGGATTTATGGGGACAAGATTTTGACGTCAAGGTAAATTTGTCATCACTTCTATCTATGAAGTTTTCTGCTCATAACAAGTCATGTGGGAGAAAGAAACAAAAGACAGTCCTACATTTTTTGTCGTTGAATAGACTTTCCACTTTGTGATGTGGTTTACGTGCTGTTGCCATGAAACTTGTAGATATGATACTATTTGGGAACCTCTGTCTTGCTCAGAGTTTCTTTCTTCTCCATCCTGTTATGAATAAAATAGTTTGAGGATCTGCAAAAAGAGAAAAATGTAAAAGCCCAGCTCAGAGCATGCAATTAAGAAAGATGCTTCAGTTCAGAGCAGAAGGGAGGAAAATCAGGATATTTGGTCAGCTTCTAATTTCTTTTCGATTTGGGGAGTCACCTTGCAATTTCTTTCTTTTGCTTGGTCTCTGATAAGAATCTGCTGTAAGTGTGCCTATTCCCTTGAGCCAAATAATAAAACACACATTTTCAACGTCAAATATAAATGATTTTATGGTTAGTGGGTGTATTGTATTAACCATACTGCTATTCCTTTCTACTGAACAGCTGCCATTTAAAGTAGGTTGTGAAAAGTAGAATGCTGTTCATATGTGTGCATATGTGTTATCATACTTGTATGCATGGGTGTGTACAAATATCTATCCATTTACATGTATGTTAACAACTTTCACATTTTTGTTTTTATCTATATGTTGATTCCTACAAAAAAGAGTTAGATAAGATGGAGTTTAACATATATTATGAGTGAACACTAAATAGCACAAATATTTTATATGGTATTAATAAAACAGAGCTTCACAGAACAATTCATTATTCCCACATTATTGTATTTAGTGTATAATGAGTACTCCACATAACAACCTGGCTTCAAATTCTTTCATGTCCACTTTACTGTCTTTGTTTTTCTAGAGAAGTTACGCAACCTATCAAATCTAGCTTTTAACTCTCTCATCTTAAAATGAAGAGAGTGTTAATAACACAGCTACAATGAGACTTCAATGAGAGAAGGCACATGACATCTCAGTGTAGTCTCAGGATCAAGTGAATTTAAGTAAACATTAGTTCTACTTCTACTGCTACTTATTATTATCAGCTTATTGCTCCCTTATTCCTTCTGGTGATGTTCAGTTGACAAGGGCACTTAGCATTTTAAGAACTCCATTATTTTCCCATCTCAAATCTAAATACTTCCTTGAAATTTCAAGAACAGGAACTGAGAGTTTAAAATCCTTCCCTCTGCATCTTTATTTATTGTTCTATAATTGTTCTCTTTGTTCAGGTCTTCCCGGTTACATTGTAATGTTTTCAAAGAAAGGAACTTGGCCTTTTTTCTTTTTGTCTAGCTATGTATGACAAGTGTAACTCATTGGACAAACCAGACATATTTCAAATAATGGTGCATAAATAATTTCTTCCATATTGAGTGATGCTTCAAATGATATGTTAATAATTCAATAAAATTTTACAGGAATAAAAACTTGCACTTTTTATGTTGTATAATTTAGAAGATTATAAACCAAATTCTTACTCTAAGTATGAGTTACGATGGTATGTAACATCTGTTACATGTCTACAGTGTTGCGAAAAGTGGCTAGGCTTTGGGTATTCAGTTTTACTTATTTCTTCAACTGAAGCTGGCAATGCAGAAATTATTATCCCTATTTTAATCATGACAAAATTGAGTTGCCCATTGTGCATGACCTTTAAGTCTGTATTTGCCACTTCACTCTAAACTTTCTTTAAACATCAAAAGCCTGACCTTTGATTTTATATCTAGTCTATAGCATCATTTCCAAGCACAAGCTGGAGTACTGGACATCTTTCCGAGAAAGCAAGAATAATGTTTATATTTATTATATATTAGTTCTTGTTTGAATGTGCCACTATGATTATAAAAATCATGAAAATGGGGATGTCAGCAAAATGGCAGAATAGAAGACTCCTGACTTTTCCTCTACCCACATATGCACTGAACAAGCACTGACAATACCTCAATTCCCTCTAAAGATCATGCAAAAGTTATATAAAAATGTGTTGAGTCGTGAATGTATATTATATTATGTCCATTTAGAATGATTAGGACTGTGATTTCCTTGAAATACTTACTCTGTAGAAGGATTTCTACCCTCTTTCAGGAAAGCATTTAAGTCTAGGGAAAATATTGACTTTTAAGGCATTATCATCCATAGAGACAAGATATAATGTGCCTGTGTGTATGAAACTTGGCAAAATACTATAATGATACTGCATTGAGATTTCAAGAAGCTTGAAAGGTTAAAATATCATGGCCATTTTAAGAGAAACTTATTGTTTAAAGACAATTAAGTGAAGAACAAGAATGAGAAGGGATATACAGATTTCTTTCTACAATTTCTCAGTGGATAAAATTATTTTTGCATACTTGAATGAATTTTAAGTCCTAAACCAGTTTTGTTGTTGTGATTACAAAAGTCTACTTTTCTGTAATGATGTTTTGAAATAAATACATACACATACACACACACACATACACACTTCTACACACTCAAATTCTTATTGCTTGAAATATTTAATTTTTTTACTCCAAATTGTTTTTCTCTTAGATTAATATTTCATTGTTTTCTTTTTCTCTTTGTTCTTGAATTTTATTGCAAAACTTTGAAAAGGGGGTTACTATATATACACACACACACACACACACATATGTATACACACACACACACATATATCTATATATATATATGCATGTGCAGGACATTTTCAGTCTCTAATATATATTTAGGTTAAAAAGACTTCGTAATCAAATGCTGCTTCTTTTTCTGTGGAAAGCTATTTAATATTCTGTATTGCATCATAAATCCCCTTTCTGCCAAAAATTCCATTGCACGTTTGCCATGATAGTTTACTCTTCATTTTCACCAATATTGCCCCATGCCTTATAGGGCCATTTTCAATCTGCTAAACTAAAGCGTGATACATTTCATGGTGGTGGCATTTTCACAGCAATGAAAAAGTTGTTACTCTGAGACCAACAAATAAACATTGAAGCAAATCCTATGCTCCTTAGGAAAATATGAAAAGTGTCATTTAGGCATACTAGTTGCTTTATTTTGTGAACAATTTCTCTAGAGTTGAGGTTACTTGTTTATTCTGTCTTATTTTTACAGAGATAAAAGGAAAACTATTGTACAATTACATTTGGTAAGATTCCCTTTACATACTTACCCTTTGTGTGTAATATGCTGATATTTACTATATCTGTGACCTTGGCCAAAAAACACACACCTGTCCTAAAGCTGAATTAAAGTTTTTGAATTCTCGGATTTGGGTCCCAAATCCATGGGATGATTTCCACATTCTTGAAACTGTGTAGTTTCTTATAGCAGCCCTGGACTCCTAAAACCTTCCCAGGGAAGCTCTGTCATCTTCCTTCTTATACCTGAGCTATAGAACACTGGTAAATATTCTTGAGTAATATAGATTTATCCTTTACAAATAGATTATTCTGATTGCTTTCTAAATCACTCTGAGACTCTTTTTACTTGTCATTCATAAATTTCCTTCCCATTAATCTAAAATGAACACTAAAATGAGAAGGACACTACTCAAGTTCCCGACTGAATTTCCCTACAGTCCTAATTTTCAGTAGATAAATATGACGATACTTTTAGGGGAAAAAATTGAAGATAGTAGACTTAAGTTTTAAAATTTTCTTTTGCCTTCTGCCCCTCCCCAGTAATTTCTCTCTGTAGGCGAACCTCCTTTTTTACTCCAAATTATTTTTCTCTTAAGCTAGTTAATGTTTCATTGTTTTCTTTTTCTCTTTGCTCTTGAATTTTATTGCAACACTTTGAAAAGGGGATGTCTATATTATATATATATATATATATATGCAGGACTTTTTCAGTCTCTAATATGCATTTAGGTTAAAAAGACTTTGTGATCAAATGCTGCTTCTTTTTCTGTGGAAAGCTATTTAATATTCTGCATTGCATCATAAATCCTCTTTCTGCCAACAACTCCGTCACACATTTGCCATGATAGTTTACTCTTCATTTTCACCAATATTGCCCCATGCCTTATAGGGCTAATTTCATGATAAGGTGTCATCTGTTTTCACGTTCAAAAACAATATGATCATTTCTACTCATTCACTCATCAAGAATTGGTTGGGTAACTAATACTTATCAGGTACTGGGGAAATCACTGGAAACATAGCTGAGAACAAGATCAACAAGTTTTACTGAAAAGCTTTCAATATTCTTGAGTAAATAAATAAGTAGATGGATAATTCAATGTGTTTTTTTGGTGCTGTGATAAGGGAAGTACAGTACCATGAGAACCCCTAAGAAAAAAATTTTATACAGATTTGAGTGTCAGAGAAGGCTGACTGAAGGAGATGACATAAGATGAGTCAGGAGCATAAAAGAGAGGAATTAGGAAAGTATGATTCCGGGAGTAGTGACAGCATGTTCAAAGAAGAAAGAACATGCAGAAAACAGAATGAAAGTTAGTGTGACTCGAATATCCGGAGTAGAGTGAGAAGAGATGTGAGAGGCAAGCAAAGGACAATTATGAAGGACATCACAGGTCACATTGATATCTTAGGTCGGAGAGTAGGGCGATCATATGCTTTTGGATGGCTCAATATAGAAATTGAACTGATAGTGGGCAAGACTGAAATCTAGGAGACCAATGAAAAACTTTAAAAATAGTCCAAACAAGATAGGATAATGGCCCCAAGTAGGAAAAGATACGGCCAGGTACAGAAGATGAGTAAGAGAATATGTGGAACTTTTGGTGTGGAATTGGGTGCAAACAAAGAAGATAAGCAAGACATTAAGGCTGATGCTTATATTTGTGGCTTAAACACATGAATGGGTTACATGCTAATAACTCAAATGCATAATAGAGGAGAAGTAGTAGATTTGAGATAAAGGTACTAAATTCAGGGTGTGTTGTTTTGAGGTTTAGATTCCTGCAAGGTTTATAACTGATGTCATTCGAAAGACGGTAGGATATAGGAGTCTGAAGCTCACAAATGTGGTAGGGTAGAGTCAAATTGTCATGGAGAGAGGAAAAAATTGTAATGATACCGTATAGAGCATAAATGTAGACAACTCTTTATGGCACAACTATTTCCAGTGAGTCTTTTAAGTGATGCTCAAACATGTCTGCATATTAATCATCCAGACAGTTTTTAAATTTTTATTTATTTATTTTTGTTTTGAGACAGAGTCTTGCTCTGTCGCCAGGCTGGGGTGCAGTGGCGCGATCTCTGCTCACTGCAAACTCTCCCTCCCGGGTTCACACCATTCTCCTGCCTCAGCCTCCCCAGTAGCTGTAACTACAGGCGCCCGCCACCACGGCCGGCTAATTTTTTGTATTTTTAGTAGAGATGGGATTTCACCATGTTAGCCAGTCATCCAGGCAGCTTTAAAAAATATTGGTGTTCTGAACCCATCACAGAAAGAGTAAATTGGCAGTTGAGGATTTGGAGACTTCAGGCTCCAGGGATTGGTATTTTCTAACAGCTTTCCAGGAATTCTAGTGTGAAGGCAGGGCTAAAAACTATGATGTACAGTTGATGTACAGATTACTATTTTATGGTATTTCATAATGTCCCTGATTTATTTATGATTCTCAAAATCATGTTGCTCTTGTTCTTTTGCATAGAAAGGGAAAAGGGCAAGGAAATTTAGTTTATGACTAAATGATATATAATCTTGAATTACTTATCACAACATGCCAACCTTAATTATTGGCAGTATCAATTACCTATCTTTACAAAAGATCATATCAACTTATGGATACATTCATTTTGGAATTAAAAGCCATAAGATAGAAATTAATACATATTTAGTACCTAGTATTCCCCACATTCTTATTAAGAATGTTATGTAAATTATATCATACACTAAAATCTTAAAAATGTATATCTACTTTGTACAGATTTAAACACACACACACACACACACACATTCTGAATCCTAGAGGTTGGTTAATTGCCTGGGTTTCCTTTGTAAATTTAGTAAAAGATAGACGCAGTATTCATAAATATTGGGGTTGAAACTTTTTGACACATCATTGTTGTAAGAAAAATTTACACATTTCCTATTTTATCTGGCTGAAACTCTGAGAATGTTTTTATCGCAAAAAAAAAAAAAAAAAAAAAACCTTAGCACAGAAGTTTAAGCATCAGAAATACCTATTCTTTCACCTGTTCCCTTCAAGGGGCAAAGCACCAATGATCTTTAAATCTTAATACCCTATCAGTTGACACATACTATGTTTTTAAAATGTATTTAACCAAAAACAATTGCAACAAAAGCCAAAATTGACAAATGGGATCTAATTAAACTAAAGAGCTTCTGCACAGCAAAAGAAACTATCATCAAAGTGAACAGGCAACCTACAGAATGGGAGAAAATTTTTGCCATCTATCCATCTGACAAGGGGCTAATAGCCAGAATCTACAGGAACTTAAACAAATTTACAGAAAACAAGCAAACAAACAACCCCATCCAAAAGTGGGCAAAGGATATGAACAGACACTTCTCAAAAGAAGATATTTACATGGCCAAAAAGCAGACGAAACAAAGCTCATCATCACTGGTCATTAGAGAAATACAAATCGAAACCACAATGAGATACCATCTCACTCCAGTTAGAACAGTGATCATTAATAAGATAGGAAACAACAGATGCTAGAGAGGATGTGGAGAAATAGTAATGATTTTCATTAGTTCAACCATTATGGAAGACAGTGTGATAATTCCTCAAGGATTTAGAACCAGAAATACCATTTGACCCAGCAATCCTATTGCTGGGTATATACCCAAAAGATTATAAATCATTCTACTATAAAGACACATGCACATGTGTGTTTATTGCAGCATTATTCACAATAGCAAGGACTTGGAACCAACCCAAATGTCCATCAATATTAGACTGGATAAAGAAATGTGGCACATATACACCATGGAATACTATGCAGTCATAAAAAGGATGAGTTCATGTCCATTGCAGAGACATGTATGAAGCTGGAAACCATTGTTTTTACCAAACTAAAACAGGAACAGAAAACCAAAAATTGCATGTTCTCACTCATAAGTGGGAGTTGACCAGTGAGAACATATGAGCACAGAGAGGGGGGCATAATACTCTGGGGGCTGTTGGGGTACTGGGGGCAAGGGGACAGATAGGATTAGGACAGATAGGATTAGGATAAACACTTAATGTAGATGATGGGCTGAAAGTATAATTTAAAAATATATAAAATAAAATGTGTTTGACACAAACAGCAACTTTTTGCCTGAGAAGTAATCAAATATGACTCAATATATAAAATATAATATGTGTGCATTCTGCTAATGAAGATTGCTGATGATATGGCTTTATCTCCTTTCCTTTTTGTTTCTGTTTTTTGTTTGATCTTACTTCCAAAATAATATTTTGCATATATTTTACTTTACCTTCTTTATTGTGTCTCACCTTCATTTTCATTGCCTTCTCATATTCTATTGAAAGACAAATCAAATTCAAGCCACAAATTTAAAAACAACGATAATCACCAGACACTTGAGCTGCTTTTACTATGGAAATAAATCTAAATTCTGAAGATAACGAAAGTGTTAAGAGGGCAATAGGTGCTGAAATTGTCAACAAATGTTGACTTACTAGCTTTGTAGTCAACAAAAGAAAGAAAAGAGAGAGAAGAAAAAGAATCCTGAGAGTGGTGGTTTTTTTGCAAGGACTAGAATATTAGGTTTAAATTCCGGGTTTAAGAAGGGAGCTCCGGTGAGCACAGTGTAGTAGGCGAAGTGGAGACCTCATTCACACACTCACTTTCAAACCTCTTTCTGAGGTCTACACAACACATAGAATCTAGAATTGTTACATCTAAGAAACAGAACAACAACAACAAAATATTTGTTTGTTTTTAACTTTTCTTTTTAAGCTCAGGGGTACTTGTGGAGGTTTGTCCTATAGGTAAACTCGTATCATGGGGGTTTGTTGTTCAGATTATTTTGTCACCCATGTATTAAGCCTAGTACCCATTTGTTGTTTTTCCTGGTCCGTCCCTCTTCTCACCCTCCACCATCAGGTAGACCCAAGTGTCTCTTGTTCCCCTCTATGTGTCCATGCATTCTTACCATTTAGCACTCACTTATAAGTGAGAACATGTGGTGTCTGGTTTTCTGTTCCTGCACCAGTTTTCTAAGTATAATGGCCTATAGCTCCAAACATGTTCCTGCAAAGGACATGATCTCATTCTTTTTTATGGCTGCATGTTCCTTGGTGTACATGTACCAAATTTTCTTCATTCAGCCTACCACTGATAAACTTCTAAGTTGATTCCATATCTTTGCTATTGCAATTAGTGCTGCCATGAACAAACATATGTGTGTGTCTTTTTGATAGAATTACTTACATAGCTTTGGGTATATGCCCAGTAGTGGGGTTGCCGGGTTGAACAGTAGTTCTGTTTTTAGCTCTTTGAGGAGTGGACACACTGTTTTCCACAAAGGTTGAACTGATTTACACCCCCACTAAGAGCGTATAAGCATTTCTTTTTCTCTACAACCTCTTCAGCATCTGTTATTTTTTGAATAAAAGAATATTTGAACCAACCCCTTCTTGGACTCAAATAATGAATAATTGTCAGTAACATATTCATTTAATCACAGGATTAAGTGATATCAAGCAAGAATAATCTGGGAAAATTCTCCAAGATTTTCATTTTGCAAAATTTCCTGAGAAATGAAAAGATTTATGAATGATCTATATATGGCAGTTAGATGCCCATAAATATTAATATTGCCAAAAGGATATCACTTAAACATTAGAGCATGTAAGACTAACATAAATACCTTTAATAATTGTGGACAATATTTGTTCTGCTAATTTGGGGTCAGATAAAAATTAGTTATTTAGCATAGTCATTAGAGAAGCATGGGCATTTTTCATAACAAGTAAAATATTGGTTCTATTCCTTCAGTACTAAGAAGGGCCACTAGAGAGCAACTAAAAATCTGTTTTATCTTCCATAATGTAAATGTATCACTGTGAGGGAGCTTTCCAACCAGGAATTGCATTCTCAGTCTTCCCTTTAATTCTGGTGAGATGATTTTTCACCAATGGAATGTGGACAAAAAAAAAATTTGTGTAATTTTTCAATTTTTAAAGAGAAGACATGCTTTTACTACTTTTTTGCCCATTTACTGTTGAATTTTGTGGATTCCGAGGCCTTCAGGAGTAGTGGAGTAACAAAGTGAAAGAAAGGTGGCTTATGACACTTCATACAGATCGAAGACTCCCAGAAAATTTGCATTGAAACGTTATCTGAGCAAGAAACAAATTCTATTGTGTTAAGCCACTTAAAATCTAAAGTTTACTTGTTATAGCTGCAAACATCAACCTAAAAATACGATCACCATTTTTTTCAGTAACAGTACCAATAAGAGAAAATTGCTAAAAAGTATTATTCCCACTTTTAGTAAATAAGAAAGTTGTTGGAGTCTGAATGTTTATCTAGAAAGTAGAATATGTGGGAGTTTTCTAGATTCCCCTAGCCTATTCATAATCTGCTACTCACAAACCTCAGAAATAATTCTTCATAGAATTATGGTGAAAAAAATTATCAGAGAACATCACAAACCTATAATCTTTGACATCTCATAAGACTAGTTTAGCACTACATGTACAGAGCATAAATGTAAAAGAAACACCTGCTAGAAATAAAAAACTTTTATATAAGACATGAATAATTTGAAATATTTTGCTATTTGCTTTTCCTATTACATATACTTTTCCAGCGATATATTATAAAGAATAATTTTAAAAATAAGCTTCCATAATAGTGTTTTTGCTTGATCAAACAATTATAGAAGTGTATTCTAAGACCTCTTCCTGAAGAAAACAATTGGTTAGTTTTATATCTAAACTTTTTCAAACGATTTGCTGAAAAATGAGAAAAAGAAAATTACTTGAAATGTACTATCTCATTTTGTTCATTGAAGCTTATTATAATTCAGCTCATTAATTCATATATGCAAACATAACAGGAGTCAAATCACATTTCCCAAAACATAACTACAAACAATAAAAAGCAATTATGAAGTCCTTTGTAATGAAATTATGCAATTCATCATCAGTAAAATCACTCTAAAAGAATCATTATAATTTGATTTAAAATTTTAACAATTTATATTCTTTTGTCTTCAAAATGAAAATACATCATAATATTTTTATCACTAGTATCTAAAATACTAGCAGAATGATACTATTAGCCAGATGCTTCAGTTTACCAGACAGTTAGGACCAAATGATGCATTTTTGATTAACTCAAAATATCGAGACTAATCTCTGGAGTCTCTCTGTACTTGCCAGTAGATGGATTGAGAACAGATAAATGTAAGGAGAAAAATAAAAGTTTTAAAAATGAACTGATAATGTGCAACTATCAATCAGTAGAATTTTTTATCAGAAATTATTTTATAAAATAATAGAAGAAGAGAGGAAAAGGTAATTATTTGATATTCATAAAATACTTGGGAAGGATAAAAGGAGGATATTTAAAAGGAAAATCAATAAATGAAAACTCCCAAAACTTTAACTAAAATTATATTCCCCTTAGCTCCTCCATTTTTCATAAGTTATACATTGATCTAAGGATGCTATGCAATTGGTATTAAGGTTACGGTTTTTTATAAAATATATATAAAGATGGCCGGGCACGGTTGCTCATGCCTGTAATCCCAGCACTTTAGGAGGCCGAGGTGGGTAGATCACGAGGTCATGAGATCAAGACCATCCTGGCCAACATGGTGAAACCCCGTCTCTACTAAAATACAAAAGTAGAGCCCGGTGTGATGGCGCGCCTGTAGTCCCAGCTACTCAGGAGACTGAGGCAGGGGAATCGCTTTAACACGGGAGGCGGAGGTTACAGTGAGCCGGGATCGCCCCACTGCACTCCAGCCTGAGTGACAGAGCAAGACTCCTTACACACACACACACACACACACACACACACGTAAAGATTTGGTAAAGATAATTAAGATCTACCTGTCACCTTGCCTAATACCTACATTAAAATAGCAAAATTATGTGATGCATTAGCTCAATCAAGTTTTAAAAAGATGGACAAGTTCTAAAATTAAGGATTACCAGACTGATTCTGGTGCCAATTTCCCATCACATCACTATCAGGAAAAGAGTTGTCAAAGTGCTGCCTTCCAGTAGAACTTCCTAGAAACCCCCATTTTTCCTCCATATCTGATTATGGCTAAACACTGAGATTTTTGATTTGCTTCAGTTAGTAAACTTTATGGATATTTTTGCCATATTCATCCTACTTACGGCTAAATCTTTTGGGGTTCAATTTTGGTCCATAAGCAAGGAGTACCAGTCTCATTTTATGCTGTGTAACTTTTTCTCTTTAGAGTTGGGTGATAAAATTACTATGACCAAGACTGTAGTTTTTTATATCTCTGTATAACTTTCACCCTCAGATGCTGCTTATTAAAGGCCTTCTGTGGCTTCCCGTTGTCATTGTCACCATGGATCTACTGATAAGATGATATGTTTTCACATATACTTACGTACTCTTTCTTTCTCTCTTTCTTTTTTTTTTTTTGTTCTTTTTTTTTTTGAGACGGAGTCTTGCTCTGTCGCCCAGGCTGGAGTGCAATGATGCCATCTCGGTTCACTGCAACCTCTGCCTCCCAGGTTCAAGCGATTCTCCCTGCCTCAACCTCCTGAGGAGCTGGGATTACAGTTGCCCGCCACCATGCCCAGCTAATTTTTCTACTTTTAGTAGAAACGGGGATTCGCCATTTGACCGGGCTGGTCTCCAACTCCTGACCTCAGGTGATCCACCTGCCTTGGCCTCTCAAAGTGCTGGGATTACAGGCATGAGCCACCATAACCGACCAGGGGGATCTCTGAATGAGAAACTTGCCAGTAAAGAGTGAGTGTCACTGCAAAGCTTTTCCGTTTTCTTTCTTTACCACTTTTTTTTTTTTTTTTAATTATACTTCAAGTTCTGGGATACATGTGCAGAACATGTAGGTTTTTTACATAGGCATACATGTGCCATGGTGTATTGCTGCAACCATCAACCATCATCTACATTAGATATTTCTTCTAATGCTATCCCTCCCCTAATTCCCCACTCTCGACAGGCCCCAGTGTGTGATATTCCCCTCGCTGTGTACATGTGTTCTCATTGTTCAACTCCCACTTATGAGGGAGAACATGTGGTGTTTGGTTTTCTGTTTTGTGTTAGTTTGCTAAGAATGATGGTTTCCAGCTTCATCTGTGTCCCTGCAAAGGCCATGAACTCATCCTTTTTTATGGCTGCATAGTATTCCATGGTGTATATGCGCCACATTTTCTTTATCCAGACTATCATTGATGGGCATTTGAGTTTGTTACAAGTCTTTGCTATTGTGAACAGTGCCACAATAAACATATGTGTGCATGTGTCTTTATAGTAGAATGATTTATAATCCTTTGGGTATATACCCAGTAATGGGATTGCTGGGTCAAATGGTATTTCTAGTTTTAGATCCTTGAGGAATCACCACACTGTCTTCCACAGTGGTTGAACTAATTTACACTCCCACCAACAGTGTAAACTCATAGCCAATATCACACTGTATCAGCAAAAACTGGAAGCATTCCTTTGAAAACTGGCACAAGACAAGAATGCCCTCTCTCACCACTCCTATTCAACAGAGTATTGGAAGTTCTGGACAGCACAATCAGGCAAGAGAAATAAATAAAGGGTATTCAATGAGGGAAAAAGGAAGTCAAATTGTCTCTGGTTGTAGAGGACAAGATTGTATGTTTAGAAAACCCCATCGTTTCAGCCCAAAATCTCCTTAAGCTGATAAGCAACTACAACAAAGTCTCAGGATATAAAATCAACGTGCAAAAACCACAGACATTCCTATACACCAATAACAGACAAACAGAGAGCCAAATCATGAGTGAACTCTCATTCACAATGGCTACTAAGAGAATAAAATACTCAGGAGTACAACTTACAAGGGATGTGAAGGACCTGTTCAAGGAGAACTACAAACCATGGCTCAAGGAAATAAGAGAGGACACAAACACATGGAAAACCTTTCCATGCTCATGGATAGGAAGAATCAATATTGTGAAAATGGCCATAGTGCCCACAGCAATTTATAGATTCAATACTATCCCCATCAAGCTACCATTGACTTTCTTCATATAATCGGAAAAAAACTACTTTAAATTTCATATGGAACCAAAAAAGAGGCTGCATAGCCAAGACAATCATAAGCAAAAATAACAAAGCTGGACACATCACACTATCTGACTTCACACTATACTACAAGGCTAGAGTAGCAAAAATTTTTCATACATAATATACAATTTGGCCTGAAAGAATATGTGTCCCGTTACTTAGACTACACAATGTCATTTTTAATATTTTGTCTTTCTTGCTCTTGAATCTAATAGGCATGTACTGAGACCATTATATTGATTATATTATTACTATTATTTTCTTTTCTCTTTTTGTTGAAATGATATTGAATTCAGAAAGTTTGATAATCACCATATTTAATTAAAATTCCTATCTAAGTCATCTTTCTTTTTCCTCCAAAGAATATGGAATTGGGAAAGAAAGTCCTCTAAGTATTTTCCAAAGTTTTACTTTAATCATAAACTACCTTTACAGAACTGTTAGATTAAGCTGAGACACTGCTGAATACCTTCTTTGTTTTTCCTTTCTGAGTAAATGTCCTCAGGATTTCATCACACACACATTCATTCAACGAAGATTTAGTGAGCATCTGCTTTTTGTGAGACATACTACAGGGTATTGTCACCTATGTTTTCCATTGGGAGCAGTGGTGAGCTGTTCCCAGCTCATGGCAGTTTATGAAACCTGATTCTGCACATATCTTCCCAACTCCGTGTTCAGGGACATTGTATTGACACCTTAAAACTGGCCACGGTGGGAATATTTACTCAATGCAAATTGACAACTGCTATAGATCAGGTCTTTTTTATTTTTATTTTTTTTGTCTGGAGAGATGGTTGTTACACATTTACCAGCACACCATTAAATTGAAACCTTGCAACAGCTGTGTGAGAAAGGCACAGTAATCTGAATTTTACAATGGAGACATCTAAATTGCAAAATTGTAGTTGTTATGCCCCTAGTCACATTACTGTCATATGTACGACTGGATCTAAATGCTGGTATTCAGACTACCTTAATCACTTTTAACATCCTTCAACATAATTACTCCATGTCACTAATCAATTGCCTTTCAATATAGTTTATCTAGCTGGTAAAGTTATACGTATGTGTGTAAGGGAATATTTATATAATGCTCTATTTTATTAATTATCATATTCAACATAATTACATTATAGTGATATTTCTGAAGAAATTATTTGAGTGACAAGGATAGAGACCCATTTATTTAGATTCTCATGAGATTTTTCTGCAGAGTAAAGTTCTTTATTTCCATTCAACATAGAGTCCTACTTTGAGAGCTAGAGTACTGATGCAAAGTGAACACTGATAAATCAACATGAATGTTATCGACATCTTAGCCACTGACTTGAAGATGTTATTTCTCAGCATGGGTGTATCTGAATAGGACAGACTATTACCAATATATTTTAAATCTCTACTTTTAATATTGAAGTAAAATTGGGAAGGAAAGCATGTAACTTTGGGGTAAAGGGTTAAATAATCAACTTTTCCAGAAATGTCGTGACTGACTGTAAAGCTAGTGTTTCCACAGCTAATGAATAATACCCAGCAAGGATAATTCATTGATTCTGATACTAATGCTGCACTCAGCAATTTTCTTTTTTATTTATTTAAATCATCAGTCTCTGATCCAGTCAACACCTTGTAACTGAGAAGAGAGTTATCTGGCAGCTTACAATCAATATAATGGAAATTGCTAGTACACCAGTGGATCAAAACCCTGTATGTTATTTTTTCAAAACATAATATTCTAAATGCAATAATTAATTATAAAATGCAATTTTTAATACCTGAGGCTAACTTTAGTAAAAAGTTCTAAAAAATTAACAAGTACTTCTCTCTTTTTACATACCCCAATTCTATTTATCTTTTTAAAATTACTCTTAGAAGATAAACATATAAAATTTGATCCTTACAGCAATGCTAAAAAAAAAAAAAAAAATGTACCTCTGCAGACAAGCAGGTATTTGTATGACAGCATGAGACTAAAAACATGACTATTTTTGCACATAGAAACACAGTTTTAACATATAGTGATTGGCAAGTTATACCATAGTAGAAAGGGGTAGCATATAATTTTATTGTTTTAGAAATAGAAACAATTTTGTTGATCGTTTAGAAACAATTTTCATTGATTATTCATTGATTTTTTGATACGAAATTCAGATGAAGAGAATTGAAGACATTTCACATATTTTTAAAATGTGCTATTTATATATATTTATTGTTATCATAACTTGACTTACTGTTGTATTCAATATTATCTGTCTTAATGGTTAATGCTTATGCATGAAAAATATAGGATGTGAGGAATTGAATATTAATATTTTTCAAATGATTTTTCTATGTGAACTTCAACAGTGTGAAAATTTATAATTTCATACCTAATGTAGATGACGGGTTGATGGGTGCAGCAAATCACCATGGCACGTGTACACCTGTGTCACAAACCTGCATATTCTGCATATGTACCCCAGAATTTAAAGTATGATAAAACTTAAAAAGTTAAATACCAAGAAAGAACGTTTATCATTTCAAATTAATTTCCTTAAAATAAGTATTTTCCTGTCTTTTATGTGTATACACACTTGTGTATATGTATATATAGACAGAGCACATGTGTATCTATGATTATATAAACACATTCATATATATAACATTTCATGTATATACAAATATATAGAAAATATTTTAGAAATATCTAGCAACATTTAGAAAATACTATAATATATTTTTCTATTTACAAGAATGAAACATAGGTTCAGAGTACAGAAGAGACCACATTCCAAACTGGATACAGACTAAGGGTGTGACATCTTCTCCTGTAATGATACTTTTTTGCACTCTCACTCCTAACTTTCACTCACATTCCTTTCTTACAATTTACTCCATTGGCTAGACATTCCTGTGATGAAGATAGGGGAATGCCTTTATTATAGGTACCTGTGTACATATCATAACATATAGATATATATATATAAGATTATACTACTAGGGGAAAGAAAGACACAAGGAGTTATTGGTGGAGGACTATATCTATCTCTCCATACTTGATGCTTTGACCACTCAAATAATGGTAGAACCGTTTTTGGCACACATAAGCAAATTTTCCCCCTCCCTAGTAACTAAACTCAAAGTTCAGTCATTTCAGGTTTTCAGCTTAAAGTCTAGCTACTAGGGAGGTGATCACATCTGGATTTGATGCTCCATGGCTCAACATAATTTTTCCTGCCTCATCCAATAAACAATACAAAGGAGGAACAGGATGAACATAATAAAATTCACATTAAAAAGGCAGAAGATGGGGGTAACATAGCAGTTACTGATCGAAGTCATCAATTCTCAGGTTAAAGTAACTGGAGCCACTATCTTGTGGAAACACATTTTTTTGTTTAGCCTTAAAACATTGTTTTTACTTCGTAACCTCCCTGTTCTGCCCACCCTCCTTTCTCCCAAATTAATGCACTCTATCATAATATTGAAATTATTAGTAGGAATTTTTAGGGTTCTAATTAATCACAACTGCCTTCTTCAATGGTTTTGGATCATTTACAACGAGGGTATGGTTGGTAGCAAAATATCAGCTTTATGCTGGTAAACCTGGACATTGGAACTGAGGGCCAAATGGATTTTTATACTTTTCTTCTTTAAATCAAGACCTTATAATCCATCTATAAAGGCAGTTAGATCCATAGAGAACATGTGTACCCAGCCAGTCGATTGGATTTCATCCCTCCAACTTTGAGGGCAAGGAAGAATTGTCCTTATCAGTAGGAAGACAACTAGGAGACACTGAGTGATGAAAGTGGTGGAGAGAGAGTGTATCCAAACACATTATGGGCACAGCAGGGAACCTTGTCCCACACTCAGGATTAAAGGAAGTCATTGTGAGAAAGATCAAGGAAGACAGTACAACCAAAGGCCAAAGCAGGAATTACAAAAGAATAAGGAAATGGCTTCTCCTTCTCTATTTTGCTTTATTTTATCATACAAGGTAATTTTCACATAATCGTTGATAGCCATGAGTATTTTTGCCAATATGCATTAATGTATGCTCACATTTCTCCTAAAAACTGTCCAGAATATAAATAACCACTTCTGTTTAATAACTTTCTTGTTTATTTGATGGAAATTGGATATATCAATATATCAGCATTAGTTCTGACTTGATAAAAAAGTAAATATGTTTCCTATTGAAATTTTATTATCATATGATCTTTTCTCTTTCAATTATTTCATTCCATCTTTCTTTCTTTCTCATTGCTTTTGTTCCATAATCCCATAGCCTTTTGCTTGCATAGGTAAGATAACTGCTATAAAACAAATTTCAAACAAAAGTAAAATACCTCAAAAATCGTATAAAGTCTATGAGCCGCAAGCAATGTTGACACAATTTTATAAATATCACTAGGATTGGAGTGAAATATTCTTTTTGGGTAATAGAAAATGATTTGGCTACCATCTAGAAAAGTATAAAAAATGTAATTCATTATAATTTATTTGTAAACAGTGCTTCATAATTCCTTGAGAGTTTCTAATGTTGTCTCATTTATTCATCATTATAGCTCCTAGGCAGTTTTAATAATCATTTATCATTATTTTACAGGTTAGGAAGTTAAGGTCAGGAAGGACACATGACTTTATCTAGTGAGGAAACGAATCCAGGCTTCTAACTCTGGCCCTCTGCTTCCATATCCATTGCTCCTTCCACTACAGCGTGCTAAAGTCAATAGTGAAAAAGCACTCCATATGTCACACAACATGCTGTAAGACTGTCCAACTATTTTGAAGAAAATCTCCCAGAGAAATCAATGACCAAGAGAGAATTGCAGAAAGCAGATGGTGCCATCAGCACACTTCTGCTGTGGCATCTGCGGTTACTTCTGTGCTTCTAGGTTGGATTGTACTTACATCAAAAGAGCCAATATGTGCAAAAGGAAGAAAATAATAGTAAAATAAGAACAAAACCCATAGCACAGACACATTTACTAATTACAGAACTGCTGATGGATATTAACCATATCACGCGTGTGTGTGCACGCATATGTGCACACACACCTGAGCATCATGAGACTTAGCTAATGCTCAGTGAATGTTGTAAAGCTTGGAGGCCCAGAGGCAAAAGGGTCCCCAAGAGACTTACCTGGAAATCACAGTAATAGAGTTGTAGTGGAAACCCCCTACATAATTACAGATGGTACTCAAGGCAAAATCCCATTAAGACAAGTTTTATGGGTTTGTTGTGGATTGGCTGTTAGAAGTTACACCATTAGTACTCAGAGCCTGAAACTGACACAATACTGATCTCCAATCTTTCTGCAGAGAAATACAAAAAATAAAAATAACCACCAGAGATAGTTTTTCAACTCAAATTGGATTTCATTCTAAGAAAGTATTCTATAAATTAAATTTAAAACACACACACACAAACTCTAATGGCAATTATCACAGTTTTAGAATTTTAGTACAAAACATATTCACCTACTTTTTAAAATATTTATATTCTGAAAACATGCTCTAAAGATAGGATAGATGCGGTCACTTTGATTTTTCTCTTTGAAACAATATTTGTTAATCAGATCACCGATGCTAGGATATGTGGTTTGGTGGAGGCAATGCCAGGTAAACACACTTATTATACAGGAAGGGCTTTGTCATAATCCTGTAAAGTCTGAAGCCCTGGGGAATTATGCTGGACCATGTGTAGCCTAAGGACTTCACTTGTTTAACTTAAAGAAACATGTCTACTCTCTCACTTTTTCTGAAGTCTGTAGTAGGATATTTAGACTTTCTCACCGTAAGTGCAAAGGAAATTTCAGAGGGAACCTGAAGTTAAAAAAATACTAACAGCAACAGCAGAGCAGGTGTAAAAGTATCTGTTCACACTCCTTATTGAACCCAACTCTGATGGTTGGACAAATATTCTTGGCAAATGTCCAGATAGCATTATCGGCCATAAGACCTCTGTTGAAACTTCTCGATTTTGCCATCGTAGCTTGAAAGCAGCCATGGACACTAGGGAGGCAAATGGGCACAAATGTATGTGTTGTACAATAGGCTGGATGTGGCCAATGGGCGTTAGTTTGAGAAACACCTAGGTGTTTAATGTCACCCCACAATGAAACAAAACAAAGCAAACAAAACCTCTTCTTTCCTTCCAGTGATATTTCTGGCCCTAAACTCTGTGTCCTAATTTAATTTTATTTCCTTGAAGCGCTCCAGAGCTCCTCCTAAGAGGCTGAGCTTGTGGGCTTGAGCTTGAGGTTAAAATATGTAGTCAACATTATCATAGTAATGTTGTAGTAAGATAACTACAGCAGTAGTAAATTAAGCCAATGTTTTAGTCATCTGTTCACCTTTGTAACAGGAATGCTCACACAACCATATTTAAGTCACTCTGAAAGTAAGAACATACTACATTACATAGAACTTTGTAATGTTCATTAAAATCAAATACAGTAACATAGAAACAATCACAGGAAATATATTTAATATGATTTTATATTAAAGTTGACTACATCACATTCTTTTTGTATTCTTTGCTTTGCTTAATTTTTTTTCACAGTATAAATCAATAAAGGAAATTCTCACAAATTATATAGCAAACTTTACAAACATTTTTTAATATCATGAACTGATTTAAAGTCATTCTGTCAACTTGAAAACATTGAGAACTCAGTATTCTGGGCTACAGTTTTATTTTCCTATTCACGTAAAAAAATGTTGGCTTCCTTGAATGTCCATCTCACCAGCACCAGCAACTTTATCCTATGCCCTGAAATTATTTAAGGCACGGCTGCCTTTAAAATGCATGAACCCATATTTGCCCTCAATGTTCAAGCCTTTGATCTTTCACCACTGATTGTTCTACATCATCAAAAATCCTCAAAGCTCCTCCGTGGATAGTGGTCAGGCCCATAGGCACACGGCAGAATTTGATCTTGAAACCACAAAATTGAAAGTCTTTACATCTCAGCCTCTAGTCCTGCACTTGTTTAAACATATTCATAACACTTTGGAATGGCTTTCACTGTTATTCAGTAAATTATACATGATACCACTTTTAATGTTTTAAATGAGAGAACTGACAGTCAAAATAGAGAACTCCAATTAACACTGAATTTTTATTTTATCAATATTTTAAAGGATTTTAAACATCAGATATGAGATGTGATTCTAAAGTGTGACTTTTGTTGCAAACCTAAATTTTCACATCCACATGGCTCCTGTCCTTCCGTTAAATTCAACAAACATTTATTATGTGACTATTATATGTCTCATGTAAAGCCATATAAAAATTGGAAGGGCACATTCTCTGCCTTACAGGAGCATGAAATTTAGAAAGGCAATTGGGACATGTATTTTACAAAATTATTCAGCTTATTTGAATCATTTCAGTGTAATTGAGCTTTAAGAACAAGTCTTCTGAAGCAATAAGTCACATGAAAAAATAAATCATATTGCTTTCTAGTTAGAAAAGGGCTTGATTTAACCTTTGACTGGGCATCATTTTTACCTCTTTTTACCTGCTTAACCTCATTGTCTCATGTCTCAGTGTTGAGAGCCCTACACAGAGACCTACACAGAGATATCAGTACTTTTAAATGGAAGGTTTCTTAAGAATACCAAACATCATATTGAATTTTTAAACTGAGGACATAATACACGATCAAGGATACTAAATGATATATATTCATTTATTTG
This sequence comes from Colobus angolensis palliatus, assembly GCF_000951035.1. Classification (NCBI taxonomy): domain Eukaryota; kingdom Metazoa; phylum Chordata; class Mammalia; order Primates; family Cercopithecidae; genus Colobus; species Colobus angolensis. The sequence goes on along the minus strand of NW_012115699.1, from coordinate 3,260,585 downwards.
CTACCTCTTAGTTTGTTAATTAGGATTTCATTGGCTGCAAGGGACAGAAACCCAAGTAGATTAGTGGATGGGAATAGAGAAAGGTTTTGGCTTTTTACATACATGACTATTGGAAAGCCAAACAATAGGAAAGGCAGTAGCTCCGAGAACAAACATCTACCAGGAAGCCTTTCCAGTTCTGTCTTTTGTCTCTGTTTATGTATGGCATTTGCTTTATTATCTCTCATACTTGACCTGTAAGAATGATGGGTATCAGGAAAAACAAAAGTTTACATCATAGAACCGTTATACAGGCAAGGCCTTTATAGACTTCTTAATCCCCTCAAGGTCTAAAATTCATAAGGAAGGAACAAAATTGGATCATTTTGGGACAAGTTTTCATTCCAATCCAAGTCAACACTGTGGATACATATGGTAATTCCTAGGGTGGTCATATAAGAATATGGTGACTCCTAAGATGGTACTATGTAAGTAAGTCTGGCAAAGGGAGGGTTCCCAGGGAATAGGTTAGATAATCACTTATAAAGATCTCTATAGAGATCTACACCAAACACATGAACATAAGTTTTGCAAATGGCTAATAGCCGTAAATGCAAATGTCATAAGCAAAATCACAATAAATAGTTGCCTATTTGCAATTTGTATGCAAAAATAAATTAAGCAGATGTAAAATATTATGTCCCCATTCACTATCTTGACACATGTTCATATATCTTTGCTTTGGTCCTAGTGAAACCAGGAGGATGTTTCATGTTTTCATGACCTTTTCAAGTAGGTTTTAGGGAACTTTAGGGTAAGGAATAGTAAGTACATGCAGGCAGTCTTAGTTCGTTTTGTGCTCTATAACAGAATACCACAGACTGGTAATTTACAATGAATAAAATTTTACTTGCTTACAGTTCTGGAGGCTTGGAAGTCCAAGAGGGAGTGGCTGGCATCAGGTAGTAACATCTCATGGCAGAAGGACATAAAGAGGGCAAGAGAGAGCAAGAAGGGGCCAAACTCATCCTTTGATAAGGAAACCACTAACACCATAACAAACCGTTCCTGCAATACCAGCTTTAATTTATGAGGACAGAGCCCTCCTGGCCTAATTACCACTTATAAAGCCCCCAACTCCAAACACTGTTGCATTAGGAATTAAGTTTCCAATATGTGCTTTTCGTTAGACACATTCAAACCATAGCATTTCACCTCGGACCCAAAATGTATCTCCTTCTCATATGCAAAATAGGCAACGATAGGCTTTCAATAGAGGAAGAGACCTAGGGAATCCATTTATTATATAATAAAGTTTACTGAATCTAATATAGGGTAATTTGGTACTATTGTTTATTGGCAATGGTGTATTCTTGTTGACACTGTTTTTCTTTGTAAGACAATTTATTGTAGTCTTATTTTCTCTATATTTAAAAAGTAAATGTTTTAAAGTTCTTTGTTAATCATTTATAAAAGTACTCCTAGACACATTTCACATTTCATCAATCCCTTTAAATATTGAATGAAAAACATTACAACCCAAAAGAAGGAAACAATTTTATTCATCAATTTATGAAAAGTAGAATTTTGAACAAATTCACTTAGAGTAACAAACTCCTAAATGAATTGTCAGGCTGACCATGAGTCGTTTATAAGCATAGCAGTTGGAAAGAAAAGACTAGTAACAACCTGGTTTTATTCTTAAAGAACTTATAGGCTGTATATTACCTTTAAAAGAGAAAGGGGAGGGCAACTATGACAACTATATTGAATGCCATTTTAAAAATGTTTTACTCTTTTTAGGATGTTTGCATTATAAATACCGTGTGAGGCTTTCTCCCCAAATCTTGGGAATACAGTTAGTTCTAACATATTATGACATATATATTCTGAAAAAACCACTTTGCTATGCAAAATTGCACAGTAAAAATCACAAGACCTGTGGAGTAATTGGGATTGGGTCATAACACTAAGAAATTGTATTAATGAGACATTTAAGAAAAGATAGGAACCTAACAAAAAGGGTAGCACACTTTCACGCAAAGTGAATGGTTAAGAAATTCATGAATATGGCCAAAAATTGAAATTTACCTTGAAAATGGCCTGAAGCTTGTTTGTGGCTATGGGCATCAGAACATCTATTAGTTTTCTGTTACTGCTTAACAAACAACCACAAGCTTAGTGGGCTAAATCAACACTCATTTTTCATCTTGAAGTTCTATAGGTCAGAAAGCCAGACAGAGCTTAAATGGATCCTCTGCTAAGAGACTCAGAGGCTGAAATCAAGGGGTCAGCTGAGGCTGTGATTTTTGGTAAAGCCTTGGCCCTCTTTCAGGCTCATGCAGGTTGTTGGCAGAACAGCCTTGGAAGGTTGAAGGATTGAGGCTCTCAGCTTCTGGAAGCCAACCCACTCCCTGGGCAGTTCGCAACATGGCAGTTGCTTCTTCATGAAGAGTAAGAAAGCATCTCTAACTTCTTCTTCCACCTCTTCTACCCTCTTTTAAAGGGCTCACCTGGTTGGGTAAAGCCCACTCAGAATAATCTACCTATTAACATAAACCCAGCTGGTTAAGGAACTCAATTACATCTTCATATTTTTTCTTACATTTGCCATACAATGTATTATAATCATGGGAGAGACAGCCCATTGCCTCTCCAGGTTGTATGTTTAGATGTAATTTACAAGTTTCTCTCACCCAAGAACAGGGGATAAGACAAAGGCATGTGCCAATAGAGGTCATCCTGGAACTGTTCTTAAGTCAGAAGAGTTCCAGCTTTTAAGTTACTGTGAAGAGGTAGAAGTAATGCTATATGAAATTGGATTAAAAGTTTTAACACAATGTATGAATCCATGGGGTTTATAACGCACCTGGTGAACTAAGGCAGGTGGTAGATATTTGAGGGGTGTGTGTATGTGTGTGTGTGTGCTTTATTATTCCTACATGGTGGCTCAGTTCAGCTGGGTACAATTTTCTGCATTCAGCTAGTGTTTCTCACAGATGAAATCATGCATAAGCCATTGCAAAATTTGTATTATGCTCAAATTGTTTCATAACGTATCAGTAGTGTTGAGACTAATGTGCATTTTTAAAAGAAGCATTATACCAGATTGAACTATGTGTATTTATTCTTCTACCACTTTCAGTATTTAGAATGTTGCCATACAGTGGAAGTTTAGTAATATCTTTTAAATAAAATAGAATTGAATTAGACTGTGGAATTGGGATAAATACATGGATAGGGCTTTAGCTACATCTATCAAGTTCTTCCTAAATTGTACTCCTGGCTCTAATGAGCCAAAGAAAAAGAGAAATGGGATGAATATATGGTTTATCTACATAATCAAATAGAACTCATAAAGAATAAAAAGAGAAGAGTTGAGGGAAATCATTTACAAGGCAGGTTGGTGCAATTTCAGTACCTCAGTTCCAGTTTAAAGATTATGGTTATGAAATCTATTATTTTTTTTTTGCTTTAGTTTTAAAATATGTGTTTAGATAAGTGAATTTCTGAAAGGAGATGAGTTTCTATAATAGAACTTTTCAGAAAGACACAAATAAGTTTGTCTTCATTTCATACGTTAACTATTTGTGAAATGCTGGCCAGGTAATTAAAGAACCAGTATATTTAAGAAATTTCAGCACATATTCCCAATAAAGTTTCCTCAACAAAGAAACCTAAATGAAGACACTGTCGAAAAAAGCCCTGTAAGAAACACTCCACACCTATGCCACAGTAATATTGAGGATGCCTCATATATAGAGCCATTTGAGCTACTATTTCAGGAATGTAAACAGAGGCAATAAGATATTCTCTTTGAAGATAATGATTTGTGTCTGTATACTTAAATCAAGTTTTGCCACCCAAATTACCACTGAAATAGCTAAGGAAATATAAAATACAAATATTCCTATTTGCCTTTGTGAAATACAGTAAGGAAATAGCATAAAAAAAACAAAATCTGAGGTTTTTTTGCAAAATACTAGTATAGTGGGGTTTGACTAAAGGAAGTGGCAAAGAAAGTATAATTTTAGAAAATGCACAGGAAGAGCTTTCCTAGAATATATGGGATATGTGTGGAGGTAAGAAAAAAAACTTTGTGATAAATGGAAAAACAATGTAGAAAAAGAAAATAAACTCCATGGCAAAGGAATATAATAGTAAACATGAAAATAAGATCTTGATTAACAGTTATTATAATAAAGGTAAATTTTTTAAAAATGATCACAATGGAAGTCAGTAAATTCCAGAGTGGTTGAAAATCAAATAAAAATGAAATGTTGCTTGCAAAAATTATATCTATGAGCAAATACCATTAAAACATAACAAAGAAATGGATAAAGTTGCCATCGGCAAATATAAACAGAAAAAAAAAATGCCAGTGACAATAATAAATATTTTGGGAAAAGCACAATTCTGATAAAATATATTTATGATTTATTCAACAAATATTTATATAATGTCTACTGGAATAGTGTTGAGTGTCTAATCTACCAGGTGTAGACAAAATACTTTCTGGTTTTACCAGTCCCCCAGACAGGTCTTACCTAGGGGTTTGTTAGTTGAGCTTTATCATTTCTGTCTTTTCTTAAAAAATCCTGGGTATATTTCTGCCATATTGGCCATGAAGTTATACCATAAGCTCTCAAGAAGTGACTATGATTATGGAGACATGTAATATGTGGATCTAAAAATTACAAGTTGTTTTTTCTTTTTTTTTAACAGTCACTAGAGAAGAGAACTCATGGCTATAGAGCTTAAGCAACTGACTGGCAACATAATATTCTGTTGACCCATACCTAAGGCTGCTGTGTAAATCCTGGATTTTTAAAAGACACTTAGGAAGTGTATTAGGGTTCTCTAGAGGGACAGAACTAATGGAATAGATCTATATACAAAGGGGAGTTTGTTAAGTATTAACTCAAACAATCACAAGGTCCCATAATAGGCCATCCACAGGCTGAAGAGCAAGGAGAGCCAGTCCGAGTTCCAAAACTGAAGAACTTGGAGTCTGATGTTCAAAGGCAGGAAGCACCCAGCACAGGAGAAAGTTATAGGCTGGGAGACAAGGCCAGTCTCTCTTTTCACATTTTTTTTGCCTACCAATCTTCTAGCTGTGCTGGCAGCTGATTAGATTGTGCCCACCCAGATTAAGGGTGGATCTGCCTTCCCCAGCCCACTGACTCAAATGTTAATCTCCTTTGGCAACACCCACAGACACACCCAGGATCAATACTTTGTATCCTTCAATCCAATCAAGTTGACAGTACTAACCTTGGGAAAAAACTCTAAAAATATGAGACAATCAAAATTATTTTGAAGCCCACTGTTGTTTGGATGCTTTTACAGAATTAATTTTTCCAAGTTTGATAGTGACATCATAGTTATGTAAAAATATATATATATTTGGAGCCACTGTACATCCAGTGATAATGGTACAAGGGAAACCTCTGGAAGACAAGGGCAGAGGAGTATATGAAACAAGATTTTCTTGTCTTGGTAATTGTTAAAATGGAGTGAATCACTTTGAATGATTCAATAATTATTCTTTTTTTTATACATTTGAAATTTTCTACGACAAAAATGAAAAAGGACCCAGTTGCAATGAACATATTTAGCACCTTTTCTTTTTTGCTCAGTTTTGAGTGTTTGTTACCTTCATTTATTTATATAACTTATTTAATTATAAATTTATGTAATTTTATTTTTAATAATGCCTCTGTTTAACAACCAGCTCACCTACTTTCTATATATTTAACAACTGGGCCTTCCAAGCTGATAGAAACCAGCTCCAGTATACTACTGGTTGCAAGAGGTTTCATGAACTTTAGACAAATGTTTAACACAAAAGATAAAACAATCAAAACTAAAGACTTAGAAATGGAAATATAGTTAAAACCTATCTCTTTTTAATTTCATTAACAAGAAAGTGTACAAAGACATTGACAGAAGTTTAATTCATTAATAAGTCAATATATTCATTTTTCTGAATGTATCAAATTGTATTTAGTACTTCCGTGTTTCTTCCCAATAAGACATAATGCTTAATACATAACTCTATTGTGTTTGCCCCAAATGAGCCATTTTATAGTAAATGAGTAGTACCAAGTAATTTTTATATTAATATTTTCCAAAATTTATCATTTTAGTTTCCACAATACTTCAATTTTATTTAGCAATTTTCTCCATCTAGGAGATGAAGATCACTCTAGCCTTGTCTCTGCTTTGTTTTCCTGCTGGCTTCCTGTATAGTTACATTATGGCTGTAGCATATGTTGGTTACCATTTGTGTGTGTGGTGAGACTACTTAAGGTTCACTTTCTTAAGCAACTTTAAGTATACTTTATTATTAGTTGTAGCACCCATGCTGTACATTAGGCCTCCAGAACTTATTTATCTTATAATTAAAAGTTTACACTTTGACTAACATCTCTTTACTTCCTTTACCTCCCAGCCCTTGGCACCTACCAATCTACTCTTTGCTTCTGTGAATTCAAATTTTTAGGTTCCACAATGATACGGTTTGGGTCTGCGCCCCCACTCAAATCTCATCTTGAATTGTAATCCCCATGTGTTGGGGGAAGGGCCTGGTCGGGCAGTGATTGAATCATGGCGGTGGGCTTCCCCCCTGCTCTTCTGACAGTGAGTGAGTTCTCATAAGATCTGGTTGTTTCAAAGTGTTTGGCACTTCCCACTTTGTGCGCTCTCTCTCCTGCTCTGCAATGGTAAGATGTGCTTGCTTCCCCTTCTGCTTCTGCCATGGCTGTAAGTTTCCTGAGGTCTCTCAGTAATGCTTCCTGTTAAGCCTGAAGAACTGTGAGACAATTAAACCTATTTTCTTCATAAATTACCCAGTCTCAGGTAGTTCTTTATAACAGTGTGAAAACAGACTAATATACATGTATAAGTGAGATCAAACATTATTTGGTTTTTTGCATCTAGTTTATTTTACATAGAAAAATATCTTCTAGATTCACCAACGTTGTTGCAGATAGCAAGATTTCTTTTTTAAGACTGAATGATATTTCATTTATGTATATGTCACATTTTTTTACATTCATATGTCAGCAGATAGCAAGATTATTTCCACAACATGTTTATTGTGAAGAATGCTGCAATGAACGTGAAAATGCAAATATCTCTTCAGATAGTGATTTTATTTCCTTGGATATACACACAGAACCCCAGATCTTAGTTTCTTATGCCATTCTAAATAACGGACTCAGGGCTCCATTTAAAAAAAATGGCTGATTTCAGAGCTTGTGCAGGGAATACACAAAATGAGCCTAGAACATCTTATAGTTCCAGAAAGTAAGGACATCTACAAAAATCAAACCAATGGGGATATATTAAAGGGATATAGGAGCCAACATAAAAGATAGCTAACTGCCAAAACTGCAACAATTTGAGCAGCAAAATAAAAAATATATGCCTATTATATAACGTCCTTAATGATATAGAAAGATTAAATAAATGAGAGATAGAAACAAATATTCCATACAGAAGAATTCTAAATAATTTATATAGGTACTACCTGCTATATTAGGTTGGGCTTAACTCCTCACATCTTGAATGTGGACTATGCTAAATTATTTGCTTTCAAAGAATAGAGCATGAAGAAAGGGGGAAGGTAACTTCACAGTATAGAAATCAGTCAAACATTACCTCTACCAGGTGATCAAACTATTAACACCATTGGCAGTTGGTCATCTTAATAGCATGTACATTTCATATGATAACTGAGAAGGGTACTTCTGGTCTTCCTACTAAAAACACAACCTCAGCCTAATCGTCAGAAAAACATTAGAAACATCCAAAATGAGCAATAGTCTACAAAATACTTGACCAGTGCTCCTTAAAATTGTCAAGTCATCAAAAACAAGCAAAGTCTGAGAAACTGTCATAGCCAAGAAGCACCTAAGGATGCTGGATGACTAAATGTATGATTGTATTCTGGATAGAATCCTGAAAAAGAAAAAGGACATTAGGTGAAAACTAGTGCAAAGAATAAAGTGTACCAAGGCTGGCTTTTTAGTTTTGACAAGTGAACCATTCTAATGAAAGATGATAAAAATGGGAGAAACAGGGTGAGGGGTACATGGAAACTCTGTATAATCTTTGCAAATTTGCATTAATCTAAGATTGTTCTAAATTTTTAATTGTGTTTAAATTGAAGAAAACAGAGACAGAGAGACACTAGGAGATAATAGTTTCAGTGAATTATTTAATTAAAATATAGTACAGATAGGACTTATGATAATGGTACTTTAGCGAATGAAGTGGAAGGCAAAGAACATTTCTTGAGAATCTACTATGCACTACAAGTTGTTCTGAGTGCTTTGTTTTATACACTACATTTTATTTCTTGTTGTAGCATTATTCTATATTTAGACACACAAGAAAACACCTCTAAACCAACAAATCAGCTCCAAATATCTACTAGCCGAGTCTCCCAAATTACAAATAAATCAAATTGACAACCTTTGAATGTCATTAAGCCCTACATATCACCTAGTGTGACAGGTATGAAAATGAAGGCTTCTCAAGGTTCCAAAATAAATCACTAAAATCTCAATGTCAGTCTTTCACACAAGTGAAAAACCTTCAGAATTCTATAGGAAATTATACCTTTTATTTCAAAACCAAACATTCCAGCCTAGAGAAAAGGTATCTAATAATCTAAAACTGTGCTGAAGGACTCAAGGTATTATGGAAGGAACTACCTGAAAGCTAGGATTTAAGGTAGCTTATCTGAGGCTAACAGAGGTTTACATCAATGTTTATACATTTTGGTGAAAATATTTATATATCTACAGAAAAAGAAAAGCAAAATCGAAAAGTATGGAATGGCTACAAATTTGCTATTTCCATCAAGATTACCATGTCGTAAATATCTCCTTCAAAGTGATTTTTATCACCTGTAGATTCCAGGGAAGGATCTCATATTACGTTTTGAAAGAATTAGATGGCAAAAACTCAGTGAAAAACTATCTGAAATTCAAATAGAACATTCAATACATTTATTGAAAGTTTATTATGTAAAACATTGGGCTAGCTTAATAGAAGTAAATAGCATTTCCAAAAAATCAAAAAACAAAACAAAACAAAAAAGCAAAAATGCATAAAAGATGATGAGAATGTCTTCGAATTGTTAAAAGTGGGAACGGGAATATTGCAGCTGTTGCATCTATTTAGAGCTGGAGAGAGGACCAGAAAATGACAGAACAAGAAGACAGACCTTCTGTCATATGTAAGACTTAATTCTGTCAGAATATATATTTTTTAACCTTCGATATATATTTACATGCCATGATGTGCATTGGATGCTGTGTCAGTTAAGATTCCTTTAACTGAATAAAAGAATAGCCAAGTAAAATGGCTGTAAAAATAGAATTTATTAACATATTTCACATAAAGGCATTCACGGGAAGTTGGTTCAGAAGTGGTAATTATAAGTTCAAAAATGTCAGGGCTCTTATCAGCTTTCACAATTTTCCCAACTTTCCCCCATAGCCACAGAATGAGGACTGCAGCTTCAAACATCATGTCCTCACATAGTCAGGTTAAAAGTTTGCAGGAAAGTTTTAACTAGAAGGCCTGGGTTGCTCAAACCTCACATATTCTCAAGAAAGGTCTGTCTTCAGTACTGGCCCTTGGCTACCTCCTGGAAGACGAACTTTGAGTCCTTGGAATATTCTGCCTCATTTTTCTTTTAATTTTGTTATTTTGTTTCACATTTCTGAGGCCTTGGGCCGTGAGGTACCTGTTTAATCACCTAATTTATACTAAAAACACGATTTACGGTAAATATCTGTTTTTGCTTTGGGGAACTGAAGTCTTAAGAGCTGAGTTTAGGCCGGGCGCGGTGGCTCAAGCCTGTAATCCCAGCACTTTGGGAGGCCGAGACGTGCGGATCACGAGGTCAGGAGATCGAGACCATCCTGGCTAACATGGTGAAACCCCGTCTCTACTAAAAAAAAAAATACAAAAAAACTAGTCGGGTGAGGTGGCAGGCGCCTGTAGTCCCAGCTACTCGGGAGGCTGAGGCAGGAGAATGGCGTGAACCCGGGAGGTGGAGCTTGCAGTGAGCTGAGATCCAGCCACTGCACTCCAGCCTGGGTGACAGAGCAAGACTCCGTCTCAAAAAAAAAAAAAAAAAAAAGAGCTGAGTTTACTCACAAATGTGTTAGGTGCCTACATGATTGAACCTTCACTGCCAACCTCCCCCAACCAAAAATATCCTCGCACATTAAGGCTCTGGTGAATTTCCCTGTATGGCAACACTTTGCTTCTGTCCATACATATTTTCTGGAAGAATTAAGCATGTCTGTGTGACTCTCCTAGGAAAGATTACCTGGAATCTGGCACAGAGTTTCTCCTGAATTTAGTCCTTTGCACTCTTTCTCTGCTGATTTTAATCTATATCCTTTTGCACTGTGTCTATATCCTATGCGTAATCTGTATCCTGTGCTTACTGTAACCAGGAGCATATCAGCTTTTCTGACTCCTGTGAGTTTTTCTAGTAAATGGTTGAGCCAAAGGGTCGTCTTGCGCGAAGTTAGTGTGAGATGTGGAATACGTCATGGATGACATTGTTACTCATGCTCTTTTAGTCACAGAGGGAAATCTCTCTAAGGATTTCTTCTGAAGACTTCTTAAATTCCATTGGCCAGACCCTGGGCCACGCTTAGCTGCAACTGAGGCTAAATTGAGAATGTGGCAGTTTTAGCTTCTATCATGTGAGGTAGGCTGTTATTAAAGAAAAATGGGAAAGAAAATGGCTGTTAACTAGGACACCAAGAGTGATGACACAGATGCTTCTGGGTTCCTCTGTATTTTTAAATTTCCCCCCTTATTTATGTGAAATGCTGCTTTTTAAAAACATTTTTGCATGGGGAGAAGTCTCATGTTCCTCATTAATATGATTTATGTTATGAGCCAGATATATTCCTAGACAAAAGTTAAAACTACTGGACAAATGTATGTTAATGGTGGAATTCTGCATTATATCAAATAATTTAATCAAAGTTGATATACAGCTGTACATATGAGATTTGATCTAAACCCGAACTGACAGAAAGTAAATTAATATTATTGTTCGATTACACCTCAAATAAAAACTTAAGGATTAAATAAAATTCCTATACTTGATATTTATTTACTACAAGTTTGTTGCTATTCTGATTTTAATCCTTTTTTAGCAACTAAAGAATTTTCATAAGTAGATTAAGAAGGCAAACTTTTTCATGAAAGTATATTTCTCATGTATTAGTGTATTCTTACAATTTTTAGTATCTTCTTTTGTTAACATAATTGTTATTGTTTTGTGAAAATTTATGAACTATTAATATTGGAAAAGCAACTAATACTTTGAAATGTCAAATGGTGTCTTCAGCCCTCTTCCCTGCCTGAATAGGGATAGGGTGACTTATTTTTTACTGTTATAGTCAAGATTGCAGAATATGTTCCAGATAGAAGACACTTGGAAGAATGTTTCTCTTCCTAGCATGCCCATACCATTATAAAAAGGAGTGGAAGGCCGGGCGCAGTGGCTCATGCCTGTAATCCCAGCACTTTAGGAGGCCAAGGTTGGCTAATAACGAGGTCAGGAGTTCGAGACGAGCCTGGCCAAAATGGTGAAACTGCATCTCTATTAAAAATACAAAAAATTAGCTGGACATAATAGTGGGCATCTGTAATCCCAGCTACTCAGGAGGCTGAGGCAGGAGAATCACCTGAACCTAGGAGGCAGAGGTTGCAGTGAGCTGAGTTCGGGCAACTGCACTCCAGCCCGGGCAACAGAGTGAGACTCTGTCTCAAAAAAATAAAATAAAACTAATAATAATAATAATAAATAAATAAAAATAAAAAAGAGGGTGATAGGAAACACTAGTTAATATAACGGAGACAGAGTAAAAAAATAGGGGAAAACCAAGAAATCAGAAGTGAGGTATAACTTACTTCTACTCTGTCCCACAGAGGACACAACTGGAGTGAGAGTAGTGAGAAGGATGAACAGGTGGGCTAATGGGTTGGGATCTGTGGGAGAGTATGTATCACAAGAATCCTACTTGTGTCAGGGACACAAGAGTGGGGAGGAGAGTTAGGGGAATGACTGTCCTTTATAGTATAGGGAAAATGATATGTCCTTTGTGGGACATACTGCTTCTCATTTCTTCTTTTTCCTCTACTTTTTACTGTACTTCCATTGTCTTAACTAGTGCTTGCTATCTCCTTCATGTGTGCAGTAGTATGGCAAGAGTGAATTTGGAACTTAATTTTATCATCTTGATTTACAGTATTCGGTGACCTTGCAGAGATGGGAAAATGGTGATATACTCACAATAAGGAACCCCAAACACCTCCCTGAGTTTTCTACATAGGTAAATGGCCTGAAAGAAGACTCAACAGTTTGGTGTGATTCTGAGCAAAACATAGATTTTAATAGAGGGAGTTAACTCCTCCAATGGAGATGTGCAATACATGTACTTTTGTTTGTGAGCACATGGGACTGTTTTTGAGAATGACAGTGCTAGGAAACCCAGTATTTAAAAAAAAATTAAAGGATTTTAGAGAGAGTTCTGTGAACTTTGTGTATCAGAGATCATGCAACTACAGCCCGCAGGCCAAATCAAGTCTGCCTCTTGGTTTTGTAAACCAAAATTTAAAACAATGTAGCCATGTTTATTCATTTGCATATCATTTATGGCCACTTTCATGCTAGAATGGTAGAGTTGGGTTGTTGCAACAAAGACTGTACAGCTCACAATGTCTAAAACACTATTTCCTGGCCCTTTACAGAAAAAGGTAGCCAACCCCTGGTCTACACCAAAAAGGATATATTAACAAAGGGCACCTGCAAATGGCACATCCTCCTTGAAAATAATATGGACACAATTCCTCAGATGCCATACATTTCGTACTGTAGAGTTAGACTCAAGGAAGAGAGAAAAAGAACTCAAATATGAAGCTGTTATTTGCAATGTGATGGTTTTATAAATATCTTAGCTGGAATTAGCTGGACTTAAATTAGCTGGAAATAACTAGATGAATTTGCCTGCTAAGAAGCAAGCTGGGGTTCCAAGTGAGATATTAAAGATAGTTCTAAATATATAATTATATTTTTGTACATCTGAGTTTTGTGGATCTAAACTTTTAGGTCACAATATTTTTACCTCAAAATATCATGGCTTTGAAATTAGTAAGGACACAGTCACTTTTAACTTCCATTGGTTTGTCTGAGGCTTGAATTTGTGATTTTTTTCCCTCCATTCTTCTTTTCTAACTGGAGTCACACAAAAAAAGGAAATAAAGAATATTTTTAATTGCAAACTGCTTATTTGATTTATTTTCTGTTGATACCAGTGCCTTTCAAGTATTTTGGGGATTCCAACTTTAAAAAATTATATAACTTAAAAAGCATGGACATGATCAGATGCTGGTAATTTTACGATTTTTCCTGACCATACATATTTTTTAAAACTGTGTTCATGTTATTATAGCACTACTTTTGTTAAAGTATTATAATTTGTCTCTTAGTTTTTTTCTTTTATCTCTTCTGGAATTTATATTCTATGTATATTTTATCTCCTGCATCTGTTCTTTGTGTCATTTTTTGTTCTGTCTCATCACTTCAATTTTTATTCTTAATCTCTGATTATCGAGAAAATTTCTCTGTTTATCTTCAAATGCACTGATAGAGCTTTTCCAATAGCTAATCTATGGCTCACTAGTAGATTGCCTTTTAAAAGGCAAAGATTACCTTTTTGTTCGCCAGTAAATATTTCCTCACAAAGTTTATTACTCATTATTTAATAATTGTTCTACTTTTATAGAAGTAGTATGCTATTGAATCTTGATAAGGATATTAAAAAGGTATTTTATAATTTTCTTTACTTTCTTATAACTATTTTAAACATAAATAAATTCTCAAAATATTGCTTTATTTGAAATTTGTTTCATATTTTAATTTTTTTTTTTTTTTTTTTTTTTTTTTTTGAGACGGAGTCTCACTCTGTCCACCAGGCTGGAGTGCAGTGGCGCCATCTCGGCTCACTGCAAGCTCCGCCTCCTGGGTTCACGCCATTCTCCTGCCTCAGCCTCCCTTGTAGCTGGGACTACAGGCGCCCGCTACTGCGCCCGGCTAATTTTTTGTATTTTTAGTAGAGACGGGGTTTCACCGTGGTCTCGATCTCCTGACCTTGTGATCCGCCCGCCTCGGCCTCCCAAAGTGCTGGGATTACAAGCGTGAGCCACCGCGCCCGGCCGAGAATACTTTTCTTATCTACTATGTCCTAGAAAAGTTGACACGGTTAAGATAGTTTCCATCAGATATGACATAAGGTAACTGGGTGACTCTTTTGTGTCTTGGTAAAAGTATAATAAAAAAAAAACATTCATATTTACTTCAGTGACAAAGGTAGAACCAAGAACATCGGGTAGATCCAAGAACATTCAGTTTAACCATTAACTCTAGTAATATGTCAGAAACCTTAGTTTTGGTGGCAAAGGATGTCACTGTAACCTGAGATGGATGAAGAAAACAATCTTTGCCTATTACTAAAAGTAAATCTTGCATATGTGCCCGAGGCAGTGTCCCCAAACTGCCACAGCTTTACCCAGAACAACCCTCAAGGAATGCATCTATTGTGATTGGTAGGACTGAATCCCATTTTGATATTATTTGCACTTACCTGATGAACTTTCTAGAATGATTCTTGTGATACATACTCTCACACAGACTCCAACCCATTAACCCACCTGTTCATCCTTCTCACTACTCTCACTCCAGTCAAGAGGATTTTATCCAGCTTGCTCCCAGGGTTCACTCTTATTCCCAAAGCAAATTTTTTTTGCATATGGCAAGTAACCTATTGATTGTTTCTTCCTACCTTTTTGTCTCATTTTAAACATTTTCAAAGATTTCTAAAATTTTCTGATGTTTGAATGGCACTCTTTTCCTGATCCGATATCAGTTCATATTTCTTTCTGTGTATCTCAGTGGATTTCAACAACAAAGAAAAGGAGTACCATTTAATTTTAATTTCAAATGCATAAGATAACTGACATTTTCTTTCTGCTCTTAATAAACTCAAGTTATTCGGTCATCTATAATCTTTGCTCTTTATTAATAATTTAACTGTAGCCAGATTATAATAGAGAAGTAACTATGATGGTAAGAAACAAAATTAGGTAAACTTGAAAATTAATCTAAGACTTGTGATCAAACAGTGGTTTAGGTTAAACAAATTTGAGAAATAGAATTATACAAAAGGAAGCACCAATTTAAATATTCCATTTAAGATCATTTTAAAAACAAATAGAAGTTTTTTGTGTCAGATAAGAGGAAAAATGCATCACACGTGCAAGTCTCTACCTTTTACTAATACACTGCTCAGCTTTTTAAGTTGACACAATATGATAATATCTTTAATAATATATTTATAATCCTGATTTAATAAACATATAGTTTTATTTTATTACATACACAAAATATGCACTCATTCACATCATCTTTGATACTTTACAAAAAATATAATCAGATCAGGAAGTGAAAATGAACCCCAAATATAAAGAAAGAGTGGAGGGAATGCAGTTTATATTATTTATTGACAATGCAAATCAGAAAAAAAGTGGAATATTAAAGAAACAGAAATAAGTCAAGCTTCTTGCAAATAAAATAAAGTTAAAAGTGACATAGCCATAGTTATAACATATATTAAAGTAATTAACAATTCATGTATGGTTCTTCATTAATAATATAAAGTTATTGATATGATGGATGGAGCTTTAGGGGAATATCAATTAAATTTAACAAGAAAAACAAAAAGCCAGGAAGCATGAATAGACTACAAAGATCAGCTTAAAAATTTAAAGTTATCTAAAAATAATCCCAGTAAAAGATAGTTATATAAATAATACTTTCAAACTTTGCTCTGTAAAATATTATTTTATATAATTATACTTTTAAGTTTTATACCTTGAAGTTTAATTGTACATTATACTTTTTAAATATTAAAGAGATATGTGTTTCTACACAATATTCAAACCAAGTGCAAAAGTCTAGAATATGCTCTAAACTAATAAATACAAAGAATAATTGAAATAGCAGCTGGGCATGGTGGTTCACGCCTGTAATCTCAGCACTTTGGGAGGCCAAGATGGATGGATCACTTGAGGCCAGGAATTTGAGACCAGCCAGACCAACATGGCAACACCCTGTCACTAATGACAGGGTGTGGTGGTGTGCGCCTGTAGTCCCAGCTACTCGGGAGGCTGTAGTACAAGAATCACTTTATCCCTGGAGGCAGAGGTTGCAGTGAGCCAAGACTGCACAATTGCACTCCAGCCTGGGCAATGGAGCAAGAATCTGTCTCAAAAAAAAAAAAAAAAAAAAAAAATTGAAATAGGATCTCTAAATATTTGGAAGCAGGTGACAAAGTGTACCCTTATTTGCAGATGTTAAAAATATCCTCGTGAAGAAAAACATTTTCAATGTAAAGGTTTCCAATTAACAAGAAGACTCAGTAATATATTTAAATAAATGAGCAGATATCAATCATCCTATATCAGCAATAATCAGAGAAACACAATCATAAGAAAACTATTATCAGTCACTTTAGAAAAAAAAAAAATACCCAACATACCCAGTAATAAGCTTAACATGAAACATGTAAGACGTAGGAAAAATATATTGCTAAATTTTCCTGTTTCTAATATATAATATCTATATTTCTTACAAATTAATAAATATAACAATATTTCAAACAAATGGGTCAAGATTACAGACAAGCAAAACAGGAAAGACATAGATGTAAAGATATATTCAATGTGAATAGCAATAATGCTAACAGAGTAAATTTAAGACTTTTAATTTGCAAAGATTAAATCATAGTTTGATAACCAGTGTTGTCTAAGGTAGGAAAATGGGGCCCTGTCTCAGTCCATTCTCACCCTGCTATAAAGAAATCCTTGAGACTGGGTAATTTATGAATGAAAGAGGTTAATTGGCTCTTAGTTCTGCAGGTTGTACAGGAAGCATAGTGACTTCTGCTTCTGAAGAGGCCTCAGGAAGCTTCCAAACATGGTGGAAGACAAAGGGTGAGCTAGGCACCTCACATGGCCAGGGCAGGAGGATGAAAGTGGGGGAGGTGCCACACAATTTTAAATCACCAGATCTCACAATAACTCACTATCCTGAGGACAAAACTAAGAGGAGATGGTGTTAAACCATAGGAAACCACCCTCATCATCCAATAACCTCCCACCAATCCCCACCTCCAACAATGGGGATTACAATTCTTCATGAGATTTGAGTGAGGACACAGATCCAAACCATATCAGGCCCTATGATGTCATTTTTTTTTTTGGTTACATATAAATTAGCACAAGTTTCATAAATGATGTTGTCTCTAATTGTTTTCATAATCTTGGAATTCTGCATTGCCAATTGCTTGTGATTTTGCTTCTAAGAATTTATTCTAAGAAAGTAATTAAAGTAGATCAAATTTTATAACAAGAGACTTATCCATGCACTATTTCTAACAGCTAAATATTTGTAAGAAATCTAACTGAAAATAGTACTGAAGTGAGACATACCCTAAGATGGAATATTATATCATTTTTACAGGAGTACATTTATTAACATGAAATGAGTCTTGGTAAAGAAAACAGGTTATAAAATTCATATATAGTATGTTATTTTCTTATATTCATGCACCTAATTTAAAAAGCACATACCACAACTCACTCTTTCTAGTGTGTATTAGTAGGGTTGTGGAGAATTTCATGCTACACACACACACACACACACAAATATACACACACAGGCACACAAACAAATCACTATGTTTTAATTATTCTTTCTGCTCTTCCTTGAGTGTGTATATTACATGTCATCAGAAAAAAGTGATTGGCCTATTCCATTTCTACTGACATCTACCTGTCTCTCCCTTTCTCTTCCTCTCCATCCTTCCCTCTCTTTCGTTCTCTCTCATTACCTCTTCTCTCTCTGGATCTTTCTCTCCCATATTTGATTTCTCCTGTTTGAATGAGCATGTCAGATCCACAATGACCCATTCAAGGACACAATAATTAACATCCCAGTGCCATTATCTTGAACCTTACAGAAAAAGCTGTAACTCTGATGTACTGGATTTAAAAGTTTTGAAACTCTTGATAGAAATACAGAAACGAGGAAATTTGTACCAGATTGATGTAATTATTTTGGGGAAACATTAGGTTCTGTCACAGTAACTGTTCTTGGCTGTCTAGGAAATATTTTCACTTTTATTTTTAAGAAATCCTTAGTGAACTGAAAACAAATAATTGCGAAAGTCCTAATAACAATGATTGCATTAATAAATGCTGTGATGGGGTTAGCATCTTTGTACTCTACTGGCTTCACAGTACATCTATCTGTAATAATTCTTACTGAAGGTTTCCTTTTCAAATTCAGTACCTTCTTGACCCTTATTCCATGCTTTCAAGAAAAACAATTCTTCCTAAATGATTAATTGTTAAACCAAAAAAAAGTTTTAAAGATATTTGTTTCCTATTATTACCTAAGTAAAATGTGTAAATTTATGAATCAAAATGGAATTCCTTGTGTTCAGCAAAGTTGGCCACTTTAGATGGTTTCACTGCATTATTGTTCAGCAATTCACATCTTCTTCTGAGTAAAGACATTTTATGTAAATGAGTTTATTTCTCAGTACCATTAAGGACATCAGCATCCTTTCTACTGCTATTTAGTACAGACTCAGAATGCACAAGAATGGTCAGAAAAGACAGATAGGCTCTAGTGACATAATCAAGATATATTTCTATTTGAAAGAAAAATAAGATAAACTGGAAGAGAAAATGATACAAGATCAATTAACATTTCACACCATGGTTGCTTTTATATAACAGAGTATTTCTGAATGAGTGACCATCTAGCATCTTTCTGATTATTTTATTGCAATACCTCTTCAAAGCCACAAAGTTATTATTTATGGTGGTAAATAAAATACTTAATACTAGCTCTATTTTTGGATACATACATTCTTTATGGGAAAGATTCCATCAATCCCTGACATAATGAGAAACAAATATTTGTTCGTAATGATGGGGCTATAAGAATGATGCCTCTTCAAAGCACTTTTGACAAGTGAATAGCTCATGTTATTTTCACCGTAACACTTTGTGGTAGGTATTCTTATATATTATATATTATACCTCCCTTTTCATTGTTTACATATGTTACATTTGATGTTGCCCTGGCATACAAAACTTGACAGTAGTGTATGGAGTTTGAGTGTGAGTCTGCTAATTTCAAAGGCAATGTTCTTTCCACTCTGCCGACACCCTTCTAAAACATTGATGCTGATTCCTCACTGCTCAGTTATATAAAAATGGCTTCTTTAAAAGTTCTAAAGATCTTCTATACTCCAAGAAAGATTTAGATTAACACTGACAGAGATACATAATGTTTCAGTCAGTCACATTTCTCAATCTTTCTAAGAAGGGGCACAGAATGTTTTCCGCTACACAGATATTCCTATAATAATACATGAAATTGTAAAGCATAAAGTCAGTGTATAGGACATACGTAAGCCCCAGCAAGTCGGAAGGATTTCATGTCCACTCTATCAGTGATTGTTTCTTCCCCAAATAACAATCTCTGAATCAAATCTAGTGTGGCCGGTAAAGGTTGTTCATTTTATATTCTTTAAAAAACATGGTTACTCAAAGAATCAACTGTTATCCTTCTCATATGTTGGTTAGTTATATAACAGAAACTTCGTAGCTTCTTCCATCATGGCCTATGCAAATGGGTAAAAGTAAAAATAATATTTGGCAACTGAAGCATTGATTTTTATCATATAACTTTTAAGTAAATAGGTATTTCCATATTGATATTCCTTGTGGATAAATAAAATTATAAATAATTATTATTGGACGAGACTTGAGATATCCACTCAATTATTTCTTTACTGCATGAATTCTGTGTACAACATCCCAAACAAATGGCTCCCTAGTCCCACGATGAAAACCTCCGGCTATGGTTAGTTCGTTAATCTCATTAGTTTGCCCACTTCATTTGTGTGTAGGATTTAAGTTTGGGAATTCTTGCCTTCTATTGAAAAAATACCTTCTTATAAATTTGACCCAGAGACGTAAAAATTCCTTCATACAATAAGGTTTTAAATCTTTGAAGGCACTCTTTTGAGTATCTCTGAAATCTTCAGCATTATTTTATTATTTTTATTATTTGATCATATCTTCTAATGGTCACTCACTAATGCCTCAGTCTTCTTTACTTTTTAATGTAAAAATAGTTTTCACAAGTTTTTAGCTGTTTAGCTGTACATTTTTCTTGAATTTTTGTAAAGTTCTATTAACAGTAAATTGATGTATGAATTATTTCCATCACCAAAGTTTTCCAATAGCTATATCATTATTATTATTAACACTGTGAGCCTTAGATATAGGATTTTATTTATAATTTTATAAGATTATAAATATATTTACTTAACACTCCCATTGCAGTGACAACATTATCATTATTATTTTGAGAAAAAAATGTAAGTTATTTTTAGTTAATACCCCTTTCTGAAATATTGTTTGACAGGATGTTAAATGTTGAGCAATTGACACCGCATGATCCCTTTGTTTATCTCAATCTTATAGGTTCATGTCTACTGAATTCGGGCTAGCATTTTAAGCCATAAATTCTATGTTGTTTTCATATGTGACATAAATTCTATGTTGTTTTCATATGTGACAGGTGGATTATCAAAACAACCTTGTAGTGTAATGAGTAAATAAAATACATGAAATGCTTGGCATTTGTTGATATAAAAGTTTATTTCTTCTCTTATTCTGCTCTTTCATAAAGGCAGTATTTTTCCTTTTGTTCCTTTCTTGTTTTTGTTTTTTCATTAAAAAGACATCTATTCCATCTTCCCTACAAACAAATACTTTCTCTCTCTTATAATTTTCCCCCAGATATTTCTCCAAGAATACTATTCTTATTCCCAACAAACTGTTAAGAGTTCATTAGGCAATTGTTTGATACAGCATAATTGGAAAATAGGAATTCTGCTAAGCAAACTTCAGTCAGTCTAAAAGAGACATCCTATGAGGTTGTCACATGCTACTTTGTTCCAGGACAATTGTAATAGAGCAGAACAAGCACTGAATTTAAAGAGTTGTGTCTGAATCTCAATTATACCATGCTTCATGAACCCTGGGAAGTAACTTCTCTCCTCCATTTCAGTTGTTCTAAGTAGGTGGGAGTCAGGGCTATCACCAGTGTTGCTGCAAATATTAAATGAGTTTGAATGTGAAGCACTGGGCTTTCAACATTTTCACTAAATTGGATTCCTACAGTTGAAGATTAGTCACTATCTTGATGCTCATTCATTTGAAGTGTTTTCTTTAATTTCTAAAACACTTAAGTTGTTAGTGAATAATCTATCCATCAAGGGTTTCCATTATAGCAAAAAAAAAAAAAAAAAACATAATTGAGAAAAGAAGCACACTACCTTTTCTGGATACGACCTTTCTATGATCAGCTCATTAGTAACTGGATCTATAAATACTATTTGTAACTCAAAAGAAGTGTCATTTCCATTATTCATTTGTAATAAAAATGCTTTATAGATGTTTCTCCTTTTGATTTATCCCAGCTACAAGAGTATCATCTTATTGACTACTGCTCAAAGTCCTAATTTCTCTAGATAACAATGTCACCAACAAGCACCATCAAACTTAGATAAAATAAGCTTTTGTAGTTTTTTGTGTTTTTTATTTTTTTTTTTATTTTGAGACGCAGTCTCGCTCTGCAGCCCAGGCTAGAGTGCAGTGTGGCGATCTCGGTTCACTGCCAGCTCTGCCTCCCAAGTTCACACCATTCTGCTGCCTCAGCTTCCCCAGTAGCTGGGACTACAGGCGCCCACCACCGCGCCCAGCTTATTTTTTGTATTTTTAGTAGTGACGGGGTTTCACCATGTTAGCCAGGATGGTCTCGATCTCCTGACCTCGTGATCCGCTTGCCTCGGCCGGCCTCCCAAAGTGTTGGGATTACAGGCGTGAGCCATCGCACCCAGCCAGTTTCTGTAGTTTTAATTAAATCTGGTTGAAAGATAAGTGAAACAGTTCAACATATATTAATGAATTAAGAAATTGTGGAATTTGATTGACAGTTTAAAATTACATTAACCTTGACCCACCCAATTTATTAGTTTATTATAGAAAAAGTTACTAAGAGTCCCTGGAAATAGAGCTAATTAAGACACACCAGGAAATGGTAAAAACTCAAATGAACATGATAACATTTTCAAAAACTTCCTTCAAATGCCCTAGGGAAATCTATCAGTTTGGGGCTATCTAATGTACAACTCAATAGAATATTTTAAAACTAGGGCAGTTTGATTCTAGACAAGTGCTCAGTGAAAAATAAAATGGTGATGCATCGCAGAACTTAGCAAGTCCAGGTAAAATTTAAAATACGCAAAATGTGCTAATGGACACAATCCTTCATCCAGGAACAGTCTCTTTATGTTGTCCTTAGGGCCCCCACATTACAGCCTCTGGTCTTACAAGGCTCCCGTTTCTGACTACCATCTTCTAGTTCCATCCCCTAAATTTCTAACTTTCCAGATTGAGATCCATCATCAAGGTCATCAAAATCCACATGGCTCGTGTTCTTTTTTTCCTGACACACAAACTTTTGGTAAAGCATAAATGAAGGTAATTGCTGAAAATATAATGTTTCAAGTATAATTGGATAGGGGCTGGCTAATTATTTTTTTAAAATCGTGGTTATTTAATTTTTTAAAATGTTGAATTAAAAAGGGAAAAACCCAAATGACTTCTGACATGTTTACAATGTGGCAGTTAGGAACAGAACTATCTGGGTGTAGCCAGAGGGCCAGAGTGCTGTAGAAAATAGACAGTGTATTTTCCAAAAGACTTGGAGATGGACTGTTAATTTTGAGTCACTTAAATAGATATAGTTAAGTGGGCTTCTATTGTATTATTTTCTCTTTCATAAAATCCACATTTTAACAACTTTTCTTTATTCCCTCACCAGAGGAACTTAGAAATCTAAACATCTCTTGCATTCTGAGCAAACTTTCTTGCTCTTTTTCATAGGAAGGATAATGATACACCAAAGAGGCACATATCTTAATTTCTGGAACCTGTGAACACTTAGGCCACAGGGCAAAGGAATTAAGATTATATATGGAATTTAGGTTACTAATCATCAGAAATTAAAATGATACTCTTCAAAGGCACACAGCGTACCTACTTGTTCTATGTAAATTGTGCCCATTTCTTTCAGCTAAGTCACTGCCGGATCCAGTGTTCATGTAACAATGCATGAATTTTGGTGACCTGGGAACCCCCACTCAACAAGGAGAGGAGATAGTAAAAGAGTATGCAAACAGGATCAAAGGAGTTGTTTTCTGGTCTCAGACACATATCTACAGACAGTGACATGTCATCCTGGGCTTTGATATCTTTTTCTGGGTCTCAATTAAACAGAAAAGTCTTTAAAAATTTTTTTACAGTGCTTAGAGATACCCTAAAAGCACTAAGAGATTTTCTCTGAGCCTTCCATGGTCAGCAAAATGGGCGGGAATGAAGAAACTCAACTTAACACTGCCCTCCCTTTTTTCTGTCTAAGTCACAATGGCTCCATTTTAAATGATAGACTAGATAAAGAAAATGGAATACTATGCAGCCATAGTAAGGAATGAGATAATGTCCTTTGCAGGGACGTGGATGGAACTGGAAGCCATCATCCTAAGCAAACTAACGCAGGAACAGAGAACCAAACACTGCATGTTCTCACTTATAAGTTGGAACTGAACAATGAGATCACATGGACACAGGAAAGGAAGCAACACACACTGGGGCCTATAGGAGTCTGGGGTGGGGGAAGGAGAGCATTAGCAAAAATACCTAATGCTTACCTGGCTTAGTACTTACGTGATGGGTTGATAGATGCTGTAAACCACTATGGCATACATTTACCAATGTAACAAACCTGCACATCCTGCATGTGTACTCTGGAACTTAAAATAAAAATTAAAACGATTTTTCTCATTGGGCTTCCGCTTAAAAATTTCCTTGATTAGGAGAATTTACACTCTCAAAAAAAAAAAAAAAAAAGGAAGAAAGAAATGTTAGAAAATGCATGCATTGGTGTATTTTTAGGTCTTTCAAAATTCTAAATTTTGGTACTTCTAATCAACATTATTCAATTCAACGAGTGTTAATTAAATGTCAGAGGACTCAGAATTACATTGTTTTTACTTAGCATATTGTGAATATTTTCCCATAATATAAAATGTTCTTTGTGGAGATGATTAATTCCAGTGATATTCCATTAAATAGATATGCCACCGTTTTAAACTATATCTCGATTTTTATGAAAGTGAAGTGTTCCATTTTTTTCAGTTACTTTAAATGATGCTTAAATGAACATACTTGTACATAAATCTTTAACTGCATTTCATATTTCAATCGAATGATTTTATAGAGGGTAATTATTCATTTATTTATTTAAGAAATCTTTATGGAAAGCCATCATATACCAGGAACTATTTTGTGCTTTAGTACACAAGAAAGAACGAAACAAACCCATTGCTCATTAGATATATTATAAGAAAATAAATATATAATTTAATGTGAGGAATGACTATTGCTTTGAAAACAAACAAGATAAAGTAATAGAGATAAGAATGAAATAATACGAAGTTTTGAAACCTGTGATACATATTGCAAACTAATTATTTAAAGAAATTCATGTTTATATCTACAAAAAAACAATGTATATCAGTATCCCACACCCTATACTTCTACTAGCATATTTTTTTGTTTGTTTTTGTTTTTTGTTTTTTGATTATTTTTTGAGACAGGGTCTTCCTCTGTCACCTAGGCTGGTGTGCAGTGGTGTGATCTTGGCTCACTACAATCTGTGCTTCCCAGATTTAAGCCAACCTCCCACCTCAGCCTCCCAAGCAGCTGGGACTAGAGGCATGAGCCATCCATCATGCCTGACTAATTTTTGTATTTTTAGTAGAGACTGAGTTTCACCAGCTTGGTCAGGCTGGTCTCAAACTCCTATCCTCAAGTGATCCACCCGCTTTGGCCTCCCAAAGTGCTGAGATTACAGGTGTGAGTCAACGCACCTGGTGTCTACTAGAATACATGAAGTTATTAAGCAATATTCAAGATTGATATAAGTGTGTATGTCATGCAAAAGGCAATGTTGTATGCTTTGGGAATTCCATAATGAACAAAGAACTTGTTCTAGCTCTCATAGATCTAACTATCTAGTGAATTATTTTTTGTTATAATTTTTACCAATAATTCACCTGTTTTTGCCTTTTATCTTTGTATTTAATGTTCAGAGGTTGTAAATGCATATGTAATAAAATCTATCAATATTCCTAGTAATTCCATCTATACTTTAAATCATTTTTCTATTACTTTTCCCTTCCTTTCCTCCCTTTCAGCTACACTAACTCCCTTACTCCTCCCACGTGTCAGACATGAATTCACATTAGGTCCTTTGCATTAGCTATTGCCTTTACGTAGAATGTCTTCTCCCATGCATCTGCAGGGTTTATTTGTCACCTCTTTCTATTCTTTGTTCAAATATCACCTTCTCCATAAAGCTTAACATAGGTAGTCAATCCTAAAATCATTTACCTCCTACACTTTTTGCCCTACCTCTCAATAGTATTTATGTACTATTATAAAGTATAGCTTACATATATATGTGGTTTATGCGTCTTTCTCTCCCTGCAATAGAATTTAAGCTTCATGAGGGCAGATGTTTGTGCAGTTTTGTTCACTTCTGTGTCCCAGCATCTCTCTCTATATATATATTTGTTAAATAAATTGTTAAAGATTTTTCTTATCTTGAGGTATATACATTCTCATGTATATTTCATCTCAATTTTTAGTTTGATCTTTTAATCAATTGTTCATTTTGATGTAAGGAGTTACATAAGTCTCATATTTCTTCAACTGTGTAGTTTACCAATTTTACAACACACTTTGCTCATAAACATTCTTTTCTCTACTGATTTGTGAATGCAAATTAATCAAAGAGAACATCCTTTTATAAACTAGGTTCTGTTCCTGGGAAAATCAACCTTTCGAAATATTTGAACTGCTAAATTAACAAATGGTCTACAATGTATGTAAAAAATAATAGTGCAACTATATATATAGTTTTGTATTTTATACAGTCAGTATATATAAAATACAAAATATATATTATATATAATATATAGTGACAATATTTTATATATCTTCTATACCTTTTCTAACACATCCTAGAACTTTTTAAATATATATATAGATATTTTCCACAAAAATATAGATATTTTCCACAAAATTTAATATGTCCAGATGCTCAGGAAACTCTATGTGACTGTGAAAAATAAAAACATTAATGCATATTTGAATAGAGGACATTCATTAAGTTATTTTGCATTACCACCCATTACTGTACTTTTTTTTTTAAAGACAGAGTTTCACTCTTGTTGCCCTGGATGGGCTGCAGTGCAATGGTGTAATCTCTGCTCACCACAACCTCCACCTCCTGGGTTCAAGCGATTCTCCTGCCTCAGCCTTCCGAATATACTAACTTTCGTGAATGTTTTGAGTTATTCTTTTCTATAGATGTGAAGTTTTTATTGAAGCATGCAAATGAAATTATTTCAATGGCTGTTTTTCACCTTTCAAATAAGCTATGTAATCTCCTGATTTCCAAAAATTTGATAGGATAAATTGGATAGCAAAATTCCATTTAAAATTGCTAATTGTTAAGCTATTAAGAGAAAAGAAGTAATTTGTCAAAGCATTCTCATAAATTTAAAAGCAAATACATAGTCTCTAGATAATGAGCATGTATTTTATTTTTATGCAGAGTTTAAAAGCAGAAAAAAAACAAGGATATAACAAGATGTGTATAACTCAGTAGATGGTTTACCATTCCTTTTACTCTCACCCTCTTCAATTATAAAGAGAAACTCTAATAGGAAACTGTGAACAAAGGAGCAAATCTGGGCCATTCTGTTAGGGACTGCAGTTTACATTTGGAAAAGCAAAAAGATTAAATTATTTTTCATGTAAAGCCTTTCCTATTTAGATTGTCTTCCTTTCAATGGCTTAATTCTACCAGTATGGAAAATGTCTTATTCTTCTGCCCTCTATGGAATGAGTGGTACTGCTGTTATTAATTGGCCAGGCAGGAATGGAGGTGGGGCTCAAGGGAAGAAGACTACAGAGCCAGTAACAATCCTAATTCTGTGCAATGGGAATTAACCTGCCTCCAAGTTCTGGTCACTGAAGGAAATTGCATTTGGAACGTCATAGCCCAGCCAGTGATTAAAAAATAGTATTTGCCTAAGTGTATTACCTTTTAGTTGTATTCATTGGAATTGCAAATTGATATAGGAATGACAACAGCTATAATGGCTCCTGCAAGCTCCGCCTCCAGGGTTCACGCCATTCTCCTGCCTCAGCCTCCGAAGTAGCTGGGACAACAGGCGCCAGCCACCGAGCCCGGCTAATTTTTTGTATTTTTTTGAGTAGAGATGGAGTTTCACCATGTTAGCCAGGATGGTCTCGATCTCCTGATCTCGTGATCCGCCCACCTCGGTCTCCCAAAGTGCTGGGATTACAGGCGTGAGCCACCGAGCCGAGGTTATAATGGCTACCTTTAACAAAGACCTCAGGATTTGAGACTCTCTCTTACTCCTTTTCTCTTTTCATTCATCACATCTAATATTATGCCTGTTTACCAGAGATTAATAATAGGCACATTCGTCAAAACGTTATATACTTTATAGAGCATACCATAGTGTAAACTGTGCAAGAGAAAATTTAGAAAATTGAAGTTGATTCATTTTTGTTTTATTTATGCCCAATAGAGTTGGTAATAAAAATAGCTATTCCTTACACACACGCTCTTACTTTTATTTTAGATATGAAGACAAAATTTGAGATGTCACAGGTGTTATAGGACCGTATTTTTTTCCTCTATCCACTCATGAGTTTAATTTCCAGAGAGCTAAGTTTTCTCTAAATGCAGCATGGAAGGTGATTGCGTTATTGACACTGCCTACTCTGCACGGGGTAAACAAGTAAAATTCAGTGAAAAGCATGCCTTGTCATCTCAGGTTCTCAGAGTACATGGACTGCTTTCAAGCTCACTGGAGCAGTGACAGTAGAATTGTCTAAACAATCATCTCCTTTCTGAAATTTAAATGAACTATGAGTGTCCATCTTACAAAGTGTGCTGGGCATCCTCATCAGAATATTCTCATTCCCAAATTTAGAACAATTCAAGGTAGAGATTCCAGATTTCTTCTAATTCCCTTGTGTCAAAAATTAATAACTCACAATTCTTGCATAATTTTAATTAGTTTGACAGACGTTGCATTATATGATTATTTAACTTTACCGTTTAGATGTATCTAGTATCACCAAACAATGTGTTCCTGGTATGAGGAAACATATAAATCTCATGCAGACTTCATAGCCATTAAGACAGTGCAATCAGAAAGTGTCCAATAAACTCTTGCTTATTTGAAACAAAAAGATTTAAAAATAAGACTTACTCTTAAATATTTAAGTAGATAACACTTTCATTAACTAAATGAAAATATAAAAAGACCACAGTTTTAAAGTAATTTCTTCTGAAAAAACTCTCTAAACAATTGAAAAGTAGCCTGTAACTTTAAACCATATACACTTTTGTCAGTTCTAGTATATTTAATTTTTGGAATCTTTGCCATATCATGAAAAGTTGCTTCTGACATAAGCCACATGTATTGTTTAAGCTTGATGATTTTTTTTCATAGAATAGGGCAAAATTTGCAATACTCTGGATCAGGGTCAGGTAGAAATTAAAATGTGTCTATATCTGATGAAAACTATCATTTTTGTACTTAGGTTGAAGCACTTTTTCACACGATTTTATTTTTTGGCCCTGATTTCACAGTTTGAGTGTTTATTATCTGAATTATTTTTCAAGTGATCATTTGGACACAATATGTGGGAAACATAACCAAGAGACTAAATTCTCTCTTTCTCTCTCTCTCTTTGTGTGTGTGTGTGTGTGTGTGTGTAAGAGATGGAGAAAAACTCTAACCAGTGTAAGATACTTTAAATACTTACATTAATTTTATGAAATCTTCCCATAAGGAATATTTTGTGGAGTTCATCTATGTAATAAATAATGTTCTTTAACATCTATGGGATAAAACTAAAGTGTTTTTCCAAGGACATAGACTTTACTTGGCACAAAATTGCCCTGTGTTCATACACACAGTAGCACACAAACCTGCTGAGTGCTTTTATTCACCCTGTAAACCTGACAGATGTGATCCCAGTGAGGTTCCACCATCTTCCACAGCTAAGTGGAAGCCCATATGTTATTGAAAAGAGAAAAAGAAAAGAAGAAGATTAATTAAGTTGTCAATGTAAGTAACTGGGGTTGTGATACCACCCTCCACAGACTGCATAGAAGTTAGCCATTTTCTTAATTTTTTATAAAAAATAGAATTGGGCTCATCACCACCAATGTATTTTTCACAGTATGTTTATCACTGTGGCTCATCACATTCAATCCCGATGGAGTGATGAAGGCACAGATTGTTGTCTTAATGGCACAACCTGAAGAGTTTCCTGGATTTATGGGCAGATAATGGACAGATCTAGAGTTCAAGGTAAAAGTAGAGGAATATTTAAATCTCTAGCAGTCTGGCTGTTTCCTTTTGCCAGAAGCCACAACTGGGAGAGATGAGCAATTCTGAGGCTGTATTTGCAGTTCTATGCCTATTGGTGTAGAGGATAGATGATTTTAGCTTGATATATCTCATAAGCCTACTTTTGTTCTGAGACTCTATATCAAAATTAGATAATATTTTTGAGCTTGATTTACAAATTTTATAGGCTACACAGATATGGATGAGGCATCATTTTTATTATTACTACATTTTCGTTCTCATGGATAAAGGGTACAGCAATTGGAGAGTACACTCACTAGTAAAGAACTTAGAGGTAATCTATTTATGAAGCTTATTTGAATATGAAGCACTTTTATTCATGGTAAATCGTCTTCCCCAAGTTTTTTATAAAGAGAATTAGAAATTAACACAGGATGCTATAAATATTGGATAAGTTACAAATAGAAATGCAAATGAAGTGTCAAAATTTTTTAATAGAAGAATACCTACTTGGGATTGTTCTACTAAGATTGTCTTTTGAATTTCAAACAAGTGAAATGTTTGCTGAAGTATTTTCCTTTGTTTCATTTAAAAATACAATATAATTTCTAATATTTAGTAAATAAATTTTCTAAGAAAGTGAAAGCTGCTATATTATACTTTATTGTTAAGATATAATGCATAAATTATTAATGAGTTGTATCTAGTGTAGCTATGTGCAGGTATGTGACTATACATTGTAAATAACAATGTGTGCATGTGTATATATGTATTGCAACAGATGTATTATATATATACTGTAAATGTTCAAATTGTATATTTATATGCAAATTATTATATGTGATAAATATACAAATACAAATATTTGGTGAGCAAATTTACAATCAAGTCAGTTTTCCAGGGTTGAATAGCCAGGTCCCAAAAGAAAAAGTCACTCTGGTTACTCTCAAAAGATTTCTAATAGTGGCTTTATTTATAATACCGTCACTTGATATAATTCAGAGCCTTTCCCCGTCCTAAAAATAGAAACATTAACATGACTTTTCAAAGTATTGCCATGTGATTAAAAGAATCATATGGATAATCAGCTGATCTGTTGTTTTTGGCTATTGTAGCAACCTAACAGTGTGAAAGTTTCAATTGATTACAAATGAATTTATGAAATAGTTTAGACATTGCCTCAAAACTGGTCAATTTAGAAACTATAAGTAGAAAATACATTTTAGCTGGATATAGTGGATTATATGAGTCAGTATTTTTACAAACAGCATGCTGGTATCTTAGGTCCAAGGGGACCTACTATGCCACATTGTCAAATTACGCATTAGCTCTTGAATTCTCATGAGTGCATAGGTATCATAAGTTTTCCTAGCATGTGCTTGAATGCCTTAAGTAATGGACTGTCAACTGCTTTCTGAGGGAACCTACTACATTTTAAAAGAGATTTAATTTTAGAGAATAAAAATTTTGAGTACCAAAGTATTTCTTTCTGTGAATTCCTTCCACTGGTACTCTGTATATTTGTAACATCATATAGTGATAAAGATCATGACTACATGCGATTAATTAACAGATATTTTTCAGTATAATATGCACATTTGACTTTAATTGGGAATGTTATCGAATGTTGCCTTAACTGTGTCAGACTTATCCTTATGTGACATATCTGCTCATATTTGTTAGGAAAAACTTGTATGCTACAAAAAGTGACTTTCTCTTAATGTTAAACATACGAGACATGTACACATAGAATGCACCCAAAAATGTACAGAATTTTGAGTTTTCAGATCTTATTTAGAGCTTTTTTTATCCTTGAGACACATAGATGAGTTTCTGATTTTTGTAAAATATAAGAAGGGCAGGATGCATTGAGAAAGCTGAAATCTTTTCTACCTCTGACCTTGAGATTTAATTATTGGATCAAGCTTGCCAGGCAATATTCTCATCTTCTTAGGATGAATTCTCTTTAAGGAAGTTCCCAAGTGTTTTCATTAGATTCTTGGAGGACACATGCCTTAACTGTAGCAGAGGACTCAATTTAGACTTACACAATTATTTAGAAACCGCAAGTAGAAAAAATCTTTTGGCTAGAACTATCTGTATTTTAGCTAGAATTATCTGTAGCAGAAATAGTCTGTATTTAGAGCCATTTGGTTGTTAGTTATTATTTATCATTTATGTACTTATTATTTTTAACTTTTAAAATTAATGTTATCGAAGTTATCAGAGATTATTAGGTTATTAGAAATGTGTCCACTTCTACTAAAATTAATCATGGCTTTTTACAAAACACCCCTTTCTTGGAAACTTACCATTTTTATTTGGATATAACTTTTGAAATTTACAATTCCTTGTACGTCTTGCAAGCAACACATATTACATTTATTTTAAAGATCAAGTGTGAGCATCTTTTTCCTTTAATACAAAATGTAACTAATGGATGTTTTGTGACGAAATAAGAGAATAATTTTACTTCTTTAATATCATGTGGTGGTTGCTTTATGAATTCAAATTATATAGTCAGGTTTCCTTTAACTTTTGCCTATTGATTTTTTAGCTTGTTTTCTGCTAACAATGGTAACGCTTGTTTCTCTGAGGTTCAAATTAAGTAATACTCCTCAAATTGTGATTTCCATGTTTTCACACTTTGGGATTTTGACTCCATTACTAGGAAAGACTTAAAAATCCCCAAAGCATTAGATGGAGTGCTGTTTCAATGTTTCTTACCACATTTTCATCTAAGTCAATATTTCCAAATAAATTTTTGAGGAGCACTAGTCCTTGAAAAGTAGCTCAGGGAATAAATGTGTTAGGGAAATGATACATACTTCATTTCCCTTATGGAGTGTCATGATGAATATTAAAATTGCAGTGACTTTCTGAATTTAAAATACACATTAATCACCCAACTTTTCCTAAGTGCATTTTACTTTGAATCTCCCTTTCCCCCACTGATTATTATTTTCTTGAAAATTAAACCTATTAACATTCATTCTCTGGCTCCTTGGAACATGTTTTGAGAATTCCTGATACCACTGTCTTTGGGTTTACCAAAAAAAAAATTGCAATTTACACTTAAATAAGTTTTCAGAAAGCATAAATTAGGAGAAACTATGCCTTATGGTCCTATTAGTTATTCCCAAAATCTGTTCCAGAAGCAATAAATACATGGAAAGCATACAAAACGGTGCAGGGCACATATTTCTAAAATAATAGTAATTATTTATGTTGTTCATATTATTACCAGTATTATGAGAGTTTAAACGTATATAAGTTCTCTTTCAAATAACCAAATAGCCAAATACCTTGTAAAAATTTTTCTAGTGGATGCAGCTTCTTACTACTGGAACTTGACCAGTGAGACATGTGAGTTGTAATTTAACTGTCCTAGGAAAGTTTTAAACCATTTCTATTTTGAGACATGAATGAATTCTTCATATAGTAAGTATATGAATTCTTCATTGAATTCTTCATAAAATAACTAAGACTGGACTTAAATTTATTTTATTTTATGTGTTTAAATTCAGTTTTAGTAATATAACAACAATATTCAAATTACTCATTTTCTACACAGTATACCAGATAGAGGCTAGTCTGTATTTTTTGTTTTGTTTTGTTTTTAATTTGCCAATCTCCTGTTTTAGTTCTTTATATATTAGATAAATTATTTTTTCATCTGTGACATATACAGTATTTTTTCCTTCTCGATTGTATTTTGACTTTTGCCATTTTTTTGTGGTTTAAATGTTTTGTCAAATTAATGAATATTTTATCTTTTTTGCATCAGAATTTTGAGTTGTAATTAGAAAGACTTCATCTATTATCATTTATAAATCAATTCAGCTATGTTTTCTTCTAGTACTTAGATGGATTTATTTGTTATGTTTAGCTACCTTATTCATTTGGAGTTTATTCTAATGTGAGGTATGAATCCAATTTCATGTTTTTCCAGTCTAATCGTCTAATACGTTTTACATAAAAAGTCTGTATTTTCCCCCAGTGATTTGAAATGTTACTTTTATCATGCTAAATTTTCATTAGTATTTGGATTTATTTTTTATATCAATTTTAAACTATTTTATCAAGTATTTTACCTTTTTCCGTGATATTACAAATTTGGCTTACTTTTCCAATATTCTAACTGGATCTTATCCATGAGTAGTTTTGTAAAAATTTTCTCAATTCCAACATCCAATTGCTCAAATTCTTAATTTTTTCCTTCCAATATGTTTTTAAGGATGTTGCCTAGTCCTTTATTTAAATAAAGGACTTTTGAAATTCCCTATATTATTTCAGACAAGCAACAACAACAGGTGATTCTTTTTAGGAGGAGCAGGTGATTAAATTGGTCAGCTATATTTCCTTGAGAACCTCTCCTCTTATTATATTTAACTAAAGACTTTTTGTTTTGTTTTTTGTTGAGCAAAAATCTTGGGAGGAAGAATGTTGGGAAGGGTTTGATGTGTCTTTTTACTTTGTGTCTTTAGTTTCTGTAGATTCTTCAATTTTCTTCTTTTCCTCCTCCTTTCACTTCATTCTTCCTCTTTTTCTGAAGTGAGACCTTAAACTGGCTATTTTCATTCCAGTAAAATGTCAAGACCTTTTGTTGCCATGCCAGTAATCATTCCTCTGACCCACCAATCTCAGATCTCCTCTAATTTCCCCCACTAGACTGTGCTTCACTCTTTCTGGGTGTGATTTTCCCCCAATTTCTGCCACTGTTAGGCGTCTGTATCCTTATTTTATTCCTAAACTATCTCTGTCTAACCCTCTATTCTGGCATACAAGTCACCATTGGCTCTGCTAGTTTGACGTTTTATTCTCCTAGTCCTATATGAATTAAACTTTGTAGCATTCTCTTTCCACCAATTATGTTTTGGGTGTAGATGTTGTCAGTTATGTTAGTTATTTTTGTTGATATGCATACTTTTTGGAAAGTTTAGTTGGCTGCTATTATTTTAGAGAAACATATTTACTGTTCATACAGTTTATTGTAATACAGTTGACATCTATAAAAGCCATTTGCTATTTTTTTCTCGTTAGATGTTTATTTTGTTAAGGTATAAATTTCAATGTGCATAAACATATTAAATGTGTTAACTGAGTCTGAGAAAATATGAACATTAAACAGTCTTAGAAAATGTAATCAACATGGACAAGATCCTACAACCTCTTTTCGCCTCTGAAGCAACTTTTGATAATTACATAAATCATTCTTACCCGTGCTTATAGAACTTGTAGAGTAGATTATTAAGATGGTCAAGACATAATGTCATTTGTTCCCAAATTGGCACATCCCTCTTTGCATTTTTTATTTGTAGGAGTAATAGCCTATGGACTAAAAGTATTCTTGAATCTGGAATCATAAGACCTGGATTCTAATTCACACTCAGTGCTAGACCACCAGCTGTGTGGCATTTCATGATCATGAATCTTTTCATTCTCAGCATAAAATTATTGGGTTGCTATGCAGGGGTGACGAAATCCAACTCCAAAACTCTCAGATTCCATCTTGCTTTTGATAGTGTGTGTGCTACAGTTATTTCTTTTCATTGATCTTGGATGGGACATTCATCCGCAAATGACCTCAGATCTTTTTTCTAGTTACAGAATGACAGAACTCCCTTATGTATCTCCCTGCACTGCACTCATACATCTACAACTAGGTCACAGAACAGAATGTCCTGAGATAAACAGTGTTTCAGTACCTGTGGCCATGGCTGGCAGTTCCTGATTGCTTGCTTTCTCGATCATTCTACCTCAATCTCACCTCTCTCTCTCTCTTCCTTCTTTCTCTCTACTCTGTTATTTGCCTCTTTTCCTCTCTTTTATGAAAAAAACTACAAAAGAAGAGAAAAACAGGTAAAATTTTACTGCTATATTATTTAAGCGTCTACTAAAAATTTGGCAGGGCCACTGCTCAGGTTAAAGTACAATCATTTTGTCCTCCTACTTCTTGATAATTGGATAATCAGTTAACTTGATCTTCTCTTTGCTTCAATCAGTATCCTTGGATCTTTGAAGCCAAATTATTTTTATGTATCTGTTGCCAAGTTTCCACTCTATCATCATCATCTTCGTTTTTCAAACTCAGATAAATCAAATACTGAACAGTAATAATCTTGAAGAGTCGAGAAAATATTAAAGGAAGCGATACTTGATTTTTCACTTTAATCCCATTGAAAATGAAAGACATATGTCAAGAAAGAACTCTTCTCATTTGTTTTCTGTAAGACTATATGGACAAAAAGGAATATTCTGAAGTCTATATAAAAATATGTGTAACTCACAATCAATATCTGGCTTCTCAATCTAACCTGCCTCTAGTTTAGAGGTTTGTGGTAAAGCGTTTTCAAAACTAAAATAAAAACCTTGTGTATAAACAGATGAGTAAAATGGTGATTAAGATAACACCATTAATCTTATATTAATTACACAGTTAATCTAATCAAGTGCAAGATCAAATCTTTTTACCTTTTGTCCATGAAAAAATACAAAAATAAATGAAACGAAGTAGTGTATTTCAAATTTAATTTTGATAAGATTTTTGCCTTTGTTATATTATCATTCTAATTCAGGGTTTAAATGAAGATAGTGCCATGAGATGTTTAAGTACATTGGCTACCTTAAAATAAAAGTTTTTGTTGAAATATATCTGTTTTATATAGAAACTTTAGATTCATAACATGTCTTAATTGAATAATTGAGTCTCACAGCTCTTTCTTAAAAAGGCAAAAGCAGTATGTGTCAAATAATATATAGCTAGTCACCAAATATGTTATAACTACTAACTTGGCTTAATTAACAGTTCATAAAGAATTATTCTTTTGGACAGGGCAATCAGGCATTAGATGTAAAAAATTTAAGCATTATGTCTACATAGAGCAAAAGTGCAGAACAAAATGCATAGTATTAAAAGAAAAACAAAAAAGGCAAGGAAAGCAGTAGTCCAAATTAAAATCTAGGAAAAAGAATACTGAATAATTAACATAAATTTTGAATATATTTTGAAACTGGGTTGATAATTATCATTGATAAGATTAATTGCAAAGTATCTATATATTAATTTTTTTACTTGAAGTAAGTTTAGCTACTCTTTAGCTTTAATTGTATTTTTATTAATACTGAGAGATATGTA
Source organism: Colobus angolensis palliatus (assembly GCF_000951035.1). Taxonomy (NCBI): domain Eukaryota; kingdom Metazoa; phylum Chordata; class Mammalia; order Primates; family Cercopithecidae; genus Colobus; species Colobus angolensis. The sequence goes on along the minus strand of NW_012115699.1, from coordinate 3,223,724 downwards.
TACATATTGTATTTGAAAAAGGAATACTTACGAGTACATAAAAGCAAATAAGTTACTATCAATAGAGAGTAACTGTTAAACTTTGGAATATGACTTTTCAAATGTCTATGTATGTGTTCGAGAAAGAATACAATGTGCATTCTCTTTACACACTCTTTGTTTTATACATATATAAGTACAATTATTCCATGTCATTAAAATATAAATATATTTCTATAACTTAATCTTAATTACACATGAGTATACCATTATAGAAATTATCATTATCTAGTCCCTGATATTAAACTTCAGGGCTATTTTCTACATTTCATTGTTATTCCAAGAATACATTCACGGCTAAAGTATTTCTTCCTTAAAATCATACCCACCCACAAATGTATATATGTAATACATGTACACACACATATATGTATATATATGTGTATATATAGATAGACACATAGTGTGTGCATACAGAGATGGACATACCATTTAGAGATATTAAGAGTATATATAAATATATAGAAAGAGAAACATATAAAAGGTTCAGTTCAAAGTGCATATACTTTTATCCACTCACAAAAATAGTAGGACTTTCACTTGATAATTTAGGCATTATCTTTCATCTTTATTGGTCTTGACAATTTCACATCCAGTAAGCAGTAAATTATTATTTTAGGTCAAATTCCATTGGCTAGTATAAAATTAAGGGATTTTATTTCCTTATGTTTTTCTCAACAATTTGGATTTTTAAACTTTTAATGTATACTCATTTTAAAATTTTTATCTCCAATGGAATTCTACTTTGACATATGTACACATATATGTATATATACACAAACATATAACATGTGTATCATATATCATTTATGTGTGTATATGTTATATGTTTGTATATATACATATGTGCACATGTGTCAAAATGAGATTCAATGGGAGATTAAAAATTACATATATGATATATATGTGTACATAAACATATAGTAAAGGTATTAAATGTTACATTTTGTCAATCTATTGCTGATGTTGATTGGTGGTGCTGTTTGTCATATATTTACATCTATCGTGGTTTATTTTTGATATTGGCTTTGCTTCAGGGTTTAGAAAAAAATTACCTTGTACACTTTTAGGAAAAGTCAAATAAAATTAAAGGTTGCTTTACAAATTTTGAATACTTTATACATTAACTTTATCATGATAATGCTATACCCTCTTGCATCTACTTTGGCCTATGATACTAGATAATATTTTGCTGTTTAATGAGTTAAAGGGTTCATTCAAATATTTTTGAATAATTTATACTTCCCTATGGTAAGGTATTTGCTCGTCTATATCTGTGCTTTTTTTCATTTACACTTTATTTTGTAGATCTTTCTATGCATTCTTATATTAGTCTCACAGTATTAAAAATTAATAATTGTGAAGCAATAATGACAGCAATTCACATTTTTAAAATTTTTATTCTCCAAAATATTGTGGGTTACACAATTAAACTCATAGACAAATAAGAAAATCAATGTATTATGTTCAAAAAAGTTCATTTAACTATGGATTCATTTTGGTTGAATCAATAGTCTTCTTGTGCTCAGTATTTCATTTAGAGACATAGTCTCTCAAAGTAAAATAAGAGATTTTCGTTTATTTTATTCTTTCAAATCTACCAGGAATAAGTCTTAGGTTGCATTGTAAAGGTCCTACACATAAATTGTTAAAAATTTTATGAGGCATTTAATATTTTTCTTCGTTAATTTTTTTCAGCCACCTCGCTTTCTAAGTGGTTATTCTTAATAATATCTAGGAGAGTTATATTACTGTTTGCATTTTTGTAACCAGCCATTTTAAAAAATGCTCTTATTAAGTCTAATGATTTCTCAATTTCTTCCCTTGAATTTTCCAGGTAATAAAATATGTCATCTTTAAGTCGATATATATCTCTTTTTTCTTCCATATTAACTCATATTATCTTATTTATTGGTTGTATTACATTGGATAGAGCAGTTTTATTGAGGTCCTAATCATGGAAATGTTCACTTATTCTTGACTCTCAAGGTAACATCCTAAAGCAGAGAAATCTAACTAAAGTTTGATGAGTGTAAATTTTTGCACCATCAGATATCACATAGACATGCTGCATGTATGTGCAAGTTTAAGGTTTTCTAATTAGGATTAATGAGAAATTCTCAAAAATGTTTTAGACCCAAATGATCAATGACTATTGCTTATTGTTAAATAAGACACTACATTTGTTTGAGATAGGTATCCTTTATTATATGAAGAGAAAAATGTTATATACCTTTTAAATTTTGTAATTCTTTTAGCCCTTCAATTTTGTCAATTTTTGCCTTTCTTTGCCTTGCTTTGATTTTTCTATTCAGGATGATGATTTTTGCAAATACCTCTCAGCTCAATACTTGCTGTGATAAAAATGTTGAACAATTTTTTAAATTTTATAAATGAGTTGTATTTGTTATAGTGTACCATTCTGCACCTAGTTTTTTTCTGGAGGTATGCTATTTTTGTCAGATTTATTCTTCCAAGCCATTTGTAGTTTCTTCAAATGAGTTGAAAAGATTCATGTCTTTTTTTATGATCTGGGAAGCTTAGTGTACAAAAGTAGCATTTATTATTTGTAAGCTTATATGTATTTTTCGTAAAATTCCCACAGGCTGGTGACAATCTTTAGCTTTTTAAAAAAAATATGTTTTTGTCAAAACTTTCTTCCTGTTTATCAGTCAGCTCAAATCCTGTATATATTTTTGTTGTTGATCATTCAGTTATCATGTATTGAGCACATGCTAGCAAGCAATAGGAAAACAAGGATAGGTGAGATAGGGTCCCAGCCTTTTAGTTTACAGTCTAATGTCTCTAAAAAGAAGGTACTCTGAAAAAGGATCACTCTTTTCAAGTCACCATTCAAATAATTTTTAAATGTGTTTATTATTTGTAGAAGTAATTGTACTTATCAGAATAAGTTTGGAAGTTAGAGTGGTTTTTAAAATATTTACAGTGAAAATAATACATGAGAGGAAAAATAATAGAAGGTAATCTTATAAAGAAGAAAATCAGTCATAATCCTACACAAGCAGAAGCACTACTAACATTTTGGAATACTTATTACAAGTATTTTTATCTAGGCTTATATTTTATGATTATACCACACATATACTTTATGTAATACAATTCTGCTTACTATCATATTGCAAACTTTTTTTCTGAACATTAAAAACATTTTGAAGGCATAATGACTATATTCATTTACATCTTATATGTGTACAATAATTTTCTTGAAAGTACCATCTTGGCCATTTAAGTTGTTTACATTTTTCACTGATGAATATTTTTATTCACAAGTACTTATCCACTGTATACTTTTTTAGAACAGATGTTAAGAAATAGAAGGAACTAGGTTAAAAGTCTCAACATTTTAAAAGCTTTTGACATAACATATTGCCAAAGAACAGAAAGATTGTACTGGTTCTTTTTCTTTTCTCACTACTATGCCCAAATTTGTTTTGTTTTTGTCATTTTAAACAAAATGACATAAGGTTATTTATATATACATATTAATGTATGTAATAATGCTTTATATACAATTTTACATTCTATATTCTATTTCTTTGGCCTAACAATTTTTTGCATGTGTTTATACAGTATATGCAAACCTTTTAATAGGTACTTAAAATATTTATATGTAATTATAGTTTGCTAAACATCTGTCTGTCACTGGAATTTAGTCATTTTCCAATTTTCAACATTATACACAATATAATTTTCGTGTGTTCAAACAGACTGTATAGTAGTTATTTTCTAAGCTTTGAAAACTAGCTTTAAATTACCTGTCCATTTCTACTAATAATTAGCTCCATGACTTGGGCAAGTTACTTCACTTCTTTTAGACTCTGTCTTCCTCCCTAAATAAGGTTACAGTTTTGGAAATATCTCCTTCATAGGATTGTGTGAAAATTCAATGAGAAAATATCTCAAGAAGCCTAGCATGATGCTTGTTACAAAATGCTCAACAATAGGATTCAAAGACACTTTTAAAAAATCACATTTCCTGGTTGGGCGGGATGGTTCAACATTTTGGGAGGTTGAGGTGGGTGGATTACTTGAAGCCAGGAGTTGGAGACCAGTATAAACAACATAGCGAGATCCCAGCTCTAAAAAAAAAAAAAAAAAGCCGGGTGTAGTAGTGTGCAGCTGTAGTTAAGCTTCTAGGGAGGCTGAGGCAGGGGTATCATTTGAACCCATGAGTTTGAGACTACATTGAGTAATATAAATTGGGTACCAATAAAATATCCAAATCTTGATTGGGTTAAGAGCAGTATAAAAGACCTTTTATCTAGTCAATTCACAATCATTTAGCACTTGTCTGCAGTGCTCTATTTTAATTCTCCCAGATCAGGAAAGCTGAGATGGCTGAAGTTTTTTTCAGCAAAATTTTCAGTGACTGTGACTCTGTTCCAAGTTTTCTAATTCCTGAGATGGGGATTTGAGAGAAACAGTGGGGGTCAGGGGAAGAGTGGGATACGGTGAGGAGCTTTAACACTTTTGTTTGCTGATGGGGTCTCCTCTTGTCCCAGTTCCCCTTTCCTAGCTTTGCACATCACATTGGGTAGTTTGGTTAATTTTCCAGTGGGGCATGTGTAAATTGCGTTCTCAAACCATAGCTTGGTCTGGCTACACAATCGAGAAATTACTCTGAGGCCTAAAGAGGGAGGAATTGGGGCTGGGAAAGTGCTAAAGGTGAAGTGTAGAAATCAGATCCCCAATTAATGCATTTTTGGTTCAACAAACATTAATTGGACATTTAATATGTGCTAAACATATCATTACATAATACAGATGTGAATATAAATAAGATGCAGCCTTTCATCTTCAGGGGCTCATGCTAGCACAGACTGATTAAGCACACAATACAAGTAGGCTGGCTTGTCACTAAAGAGGAAAGAGACTGGTAGAAAGCTCCACAGGAGAGGTGATGCTGGGGTTTGTAGTGTTCTTGTTGAAGATGAGTTTCACATATTGAAGCACAGACCTGGATACATATCCACTCACTGGAACCAGGAGAGTGAAAAGAACATTCACAGAGTAGCCTGGTCCTGGAGTCTCTATGGCCATGGTAAGGAGTTGAGACTTTACCTGACTGGCAGAGTGGAGCCAGCTTGGTCTGGGAGCAGCACAAATTGAAAGGATGACATTGGAAGCATAGATGGATGTAGCAAACAATCCAAGCAAGAGAGGAAATAGGCTGAAACTAGGACAAGGATTTGGAGAGTAGACCCTTGGAAGACAGGAGGGACGGGACTCCTGACTGTAGCTCTGGAGTGAGGATTCCGCTCTGATTTCTCATCTGTGAGACCTGGTGGATGGTGGAGACAATAACCTGAATGGGAAAAGTAAATTCGCTCCTGGAATGTTTTATTTAGAACTCTCCATTTGTAGCAGCTGGTACTGTCCTGGTCAGGAGACCAGTCTCCATAAACCACTCTTATGTTTCTGAACTTACCCTTTTACAATTGACTAGTTGGCCACTAGTAAAATCCTCGCACCTCAGCCTCCTAAGCAGCTGGGGCCACAGGCGTGCACCACCATGCCTAGCTAATTTTTTTTTTTTTTTTTTTAATAGAGATAGGACCTCATTTTGTTGCTTGGATTGGTCTTGAACTCCTGAGCTCAAGTGATCTGCCCACCTCAGCCTCCCAAAATGTGAGGGTTACAGGTGTGAGCCACCGTGCCTGGTCTTTCTTATACATTTCTCATTTGAATTAGGAACATAAGAGCAAGAATGTGCTCTCATTTTCTCCATATCACTTTGTTATTAAAATAAAATAATAAATAACGTTTCAGTAAAAATTAAGTAAAATGTTATTAGAACCCTGCTCACTCCTACACAAAAAGTTCTTTATACATAAGCCACAAACCACACACCTTCACAATACCAAACAGAAAATAATGATTTCTTATATAGACATCACTTAGTAGAAGATATTAATTTCTTTTATAGACAAAACTTAGCATGAAGTTCTCTGGCGTGAACTTCTGAACAGAGGTTAACAGAAGCCTGAACTTCCGTAACTCAGACTCCGCGCCATAGCACTTCATGCTGTGTTGTGGAGAAAGGATTTGTACTAGGAATTCAATTTTATACCAGGTTGCAGTTTATGGGTAATATTTATCAAAAGATATGCAATGGATATATATGGATTTAACAAAAGACTACTTTTCACCAATCAGGAGGTTAGTAAAGAGATTCATAGCATATTTCTGACACAAAAATACAGTTGGTAAAATTTGCAACCATTTGCAATTAGAATTCCATATAAAGTTAAGTGTTAGAATGGGATAGAGTTCATCAATCAAATATTATAGTGCTTTAAAGAGGAATAGGAAAAAAGTTTAACAGTATATGCTGGAACAAAAATGAGAGAGAAAATGGGGAAAAACTGTTACACAAAAGGAAGTGTTTGGTACTTTTTTTCGTCTTAGCTAACAGAGACTAAAGAAGCTCCACTTTACTTTTCATGGTGGTTATTAGAAAAAAAGAAGTACGTTCATTTTCTTTCCTAAAAAGTAACACAAGGAGAATTTAAAACAGACTGTTAAGATTCCCAAAACAATCACATTAACATAAGTTCACCGTGTGTGAGGAAAACCTGGAAACATAAAGCACAAGAGATTGCAAGAACACATTTAAAAGCAAAAAAATAAAAAAGTCTTTAACAAGCCTCTCACCTCAAAAAAGTCTTATTCTTAGATAATAGCAGACATTTCACACATATATTATCATTATGAATGTAAGTGAAAAAAATACCACGTTAAAAAAAAAGATAAAAGAAAACCTTGATAGGCCACGTGTGTATAGTAAATTCTGTGAATTGTTGAATGTCTAAAATCATTTCATTTTGCCCTCAAACTTGATTGCTAATTAGGCTGTACAGAATTCCGTGTTTGAGCTGATACTTTTTAAAATTTAATACATGATAACTGTACATATTTATGAGGTGATGTTGCCATATACACAATTTATAGTGATCTGGTCAGATAAATTAGCATATCCATAATCGCAAACATTTATTATTTCTTTGTGTTGGGAACGTTCTTTCTTGCTATTTGAAACTATATGATAAATTATTGTCAACTATAGCCATCCTACAGTACTATAGAACACTAGAATTTAATCCTCCTATCTAACTGTAATTTGATAGGGTACCTTTAACAAACTCTCCCTATCCCCCACACCCTGTACCCTTCCCAGACTCTTGTATCTTTGACTCTACTTTTAAAACTGATTTTAAGGATTATAAAGATGTTCTCCATGTCTTCATGGTCACTAATGAAAAATCAAATACCAATTGGATTCTTGTTTGCTTATTAATAAGCCATTGCTGATATTGTTGTAGTTGTAGTTGTAACTGTGTTTGCCCACCCCGAAAAGTTTGTTTAATTACCTCTCTAGTCATAAGCTTATTTTTGTGTACCAGACTCCAGGGCCTAGGGCTCAAATCAGTTTGAAACACCTGACTTCCTCTGGCCCCATGGAAGTTTTTTGTTTTGTTTTTTCTTCCAGTACTGTTTTGTACACCTTGAAGTACTGTGGACTGGGTTCCAAATCATCTCAATAAAGTTAATAACACAATAAAGCAAGTCACATGATTTTTTTGTTTGTTTCCTAGTTCATGTAGAAGTTATGTTAAACTCTAGTTTACCAAGTACATCATAGTAGTATGTCTAAAAAGGTGAAAATATCTTAAATAAAAATACTTTACGGCTAAAAATTCTAAGGATAATCTGAACGTTCAGTGCTTCATAATTTTTTAGTTGGTGAAGGGTCTTGACTCAATGTCCATGGCTGCTGACTAATTAGAGTGGTGGTTGCTGAAGTTCGAGGTGGCTGTGGCAATTTTTAAAAGTAGACAATAAGTTTCCCTTGGTGTTTGATTCTTCCTTTCACTAAAAATTTTTCTGTGGCATGTGATGCTGTTCCAACATTTTACCCACAGTAGAATTTCTTTCAAAACTGGAGTCAACCCTCTCAAACCCTATCCCTGCTTTATCAAAATTCATGTGATATTCCATGTCCTCTGTGTCATTTCAATAATTATAACAGCATCTTCACCAAGAGTAGATTCCATCTCAAGCTTCCACTTTCTTAGCTCCATTAGGAGCAACTCCTCATTCATTGAAATTTTATTATGAGATTGCAGCAGTGCATTCACATTTTCAGGTTCCACTTTCAAATCTAGTTCTTTCGCTGTTTCCACCACATTTGCAGTTACTTCCTCCACTGAAATGCTGAACCCCTCAAAGTCACCCATTAGGATTGAAATCAGCTTCTTCCAGACTCCTATTAATGTTGATATTTTGACTACCTTTCATAAATCAAGAATGTTATTAATAGCATCTAGAATGGTGACTCCTTCCCAGAAGGTTTTCAATTTACTTTGCCCAGATCTATTAGAAAAATCACTATGGCAACTATAGTCTTACAAAATAAATTTCTTAAGCAGTATGATCTCAAATCAAAATTACTTTGATCCATGGGCTGCAAAAGGATATTGAGTTAACAGGCATGGAAACAATATTAATTTCCTCGCGTATCTCCATCAGAGCTCTTGGGTGACTAGTTCATTGCCAATGAACAGTAATATTTTGAAAGCAATGTTTTATTACCAAACAGTAAGTCTCATCAGTGGGCTTAAAATATTCAGGAAACCATGCTGTAAACAGATGTTCTGTCTTCTAGGCTTTGTTGTTCAATTTATAGAGAATAGACAGAGTAGTCTTAGTATAATTCTTAATGGCCCTAACATTTTAGGAATGGTAAATGAGCATTGGCTCCAACTTAAAGTCATCAGCTGCATTAGCCCCTAACAAGAGAGTCATCCTGTCCCATGAAGCTTTGAAGCCAGGCGTTGACTTCTCCTCTCTAGTTATGGAAGTCCTAGATGGCGTCTTTTTCCAATGGAAGACTGTGTCATCTACACTGAAAATCTATCGTTTAATGTTAGCCATTTTCACCAAGGATCTTAGCTAGATCTTATGTGTAACTTACTGCAGTGTTATACATCAGCACTTGTTGGTTCACCTTGCACTTTTATGGAAATGGCTTTCCCTTTAGCCTTTTGAACCAGCCCCTGCTAGCTTCAAACTTTTTTTCTGCAGCTTCCTTACCTCCCTCAGCCTTGAAAGAATTGAAGAGATTTAGGGACTTGCTGGGACTGTTCTTACTGGTTTGATGTCCTATCCAGGCCACTAAAATTTCTTCATATCAGCAGTAAGACTGTTTCACTTTTCTTTTTTCTTTTTTCTTTTTTTTTTTTGAGATGGAGTGTTGCTCTTTCATCCAGGCTAGAGAGCAGTACAGTCATCTTGGCTCACCACAAGCTCCGCCTCCTGTGTTCAAGCAATTCTCCTGCCTCAGCCTCCCAAGTAGCTGGGATTCCAGGCATCCGCCACCATGCCTGGTTAATTTTTGTATTTTTAGTAGAGACACGGTGGGGTTTCACCACGTTGGTCCGACTGATCTTGAACACCTGACCTTGGGTGAGCCACATGCCTGGGACCACCAAAGGGCTGGGATTATAGGCGTGAGCAACCCCGCCTGGCAATTTTCACTTTCTTATCATTCGTGTCTTTCCATTTTCAGTTTGGTTCTGTGGCATAAGAGGCCTACCTTTTGGCCTGTCCTGGCTTTTAATATGCTTTTCTCACTAACCTTAATCATTTTGTTTTAAAGGTAGACATATTGGACTCTTCCTTTCACTTGCAAACTTAGAGGACTTTATAGGGTTACTAATTTGTCTAATTTCAATATCGTTGCCTCTCAGGGAATAGGGAGACCCAAGAGGAGGGAGAGAAATGGAGGAGTGGCTGGCCAGTGGAACAGTCAGAACATATATATAACATTTATCAATTAAGTTTGCCATGTTTTATATGAGTGCAGTTTGCAGTGCAATTGCAATAGTAACATCTAAGGTCACTGATCACAGATCATAACAGATATAATAACAATAAAAAACTGAAATATTGCAAGAATCGCCAAAATGTGACACAGAGACATGAAGTGAACACATGCTGTTGGAAAAATGGGTTGCTCGATGCAGGGTTGCTAAATTCAGGGTTACCACTGATCTTCAATTTATTAAAAGCAAAATATCTGGGAACCACAATAAAGTGAAGCACAATAAGATGAGGTAGGTATCTGTGACCTTTCTTCCTTCTCCTTTTTTCTTTTTTTTTCATTCTCTGTTTCTGGAATACCTGTTATACAGACTGGGGATTTGCTTCACTGATACACTATGTCTTTTAAATGTTTTTCCTCTGACTTTTCCATCCCTGTAGCTTTTTACTCGACATCCTGGAAAGTTAACCTACTTCAAAGCTCAAGCCTCAGTTGTTTCCTTTTTATGACTTAGTCTTTATGTAAAGTTTATATCTAGGTATCACTGATAAAGTTTTTATCATAAGAAAATAGAATTTCTAGAAGTAATAAATGAATAGTCAATTTTCTGGTTATATATTCCTGAAATAAACAGAAATAATTAAATCCTGGTTTAATGTTAGAATGTAAAACAGTGAGGTAAGACATTTTTATTTTTATTTTTATTGTACCTTGATTTAAAATTCCAATAATCATGAGCATTATTTTATACTTCACCCTAGGTACACTAAATACCATGCAGTTGTGAAGTGCTGATCCGTTAGTTGATTAACCATTGTCCATAAAGGCAAAATAGTCATTAATTCCTGAAAAGAAAAGAATCTCAGAAATGTTGCTACCAAAATCATTTGAAAGTGGACTAACTTTTTAAAAATGTATATACTCTTATTTTTAAATTCACAAGAAGTTGCGCAAAAAGTATGAAAATATTAACTAATAAAGTAACATTTTCAACCAACTTTTTATTGGACTATTCACTTCGAACTGAAGAAAATGAATAACACAATTGAAAGAACTTGCTGAAGAAACACAGCAGACAGAGACTGCTCATAATAAGATGAAATCTACTTGTCGCTCTTACAAAAACTTTTAAGAGGCTAGCATTTATAGGACCCATCTATATTTATCAAAAACCCTAATAAATTCTAGATGAGAAAAGATGCCCACATTCATAAAATCATCTAAGTTCAAAGTATACCCTGTAGTGTGCAAACTGTAAGACACTAATATTTTAATATTTGGAAAACTAGAAATTTGAAACCTTTATTTTAACCAATTTAGCAGTGTGACTCTCATTTCATCATCATCTCCTTTTGATTGAATGGCTTATCAATTTATTAATGTTTACCAAGTTACAGAGTGATTTCTCTTTTTGTAAGCAAAAAAAAAAATTGCCAGAGATAAAGTATGAATATATAAATAAAAGCATTATATACTGTTGTTAGTGGCACATATAAGCTGTTGATATATTTAAAAAATGGACCAGATATATCTAAAAGTCATGATATAGTGCCTGTCATTTATAAAGAAAGAAAGTAGAATGGGAAGAAGCAAGAAAGCAGTAGAGCATAAATAATTATGCTCAACTTTCTATAAAAATCTGTTAACACAAAAGACCCAAGGCATACATGAAAACTCGTAAACATCGTATGTTAACTGTGTGTATCAAATACATGGTTATTCATTATGCTATCCTTTTTTAATGTTTTTATCCACAGAGAAAGAAAATTAATTTATTTTATAATGTAATGCCTTAATAGAGATACTTCAATAAAAACAACATTCATTCCAACACATTTGCCAGGTTTTAAAACTAGCAAAAATTATATAACAATTTTCTAATCTTCATGCAATAATGCAAGGTTGTAGGCAATTTTATGCTTCTGAAATTCAGCATTATGCCTGGTACTTTATTATCCTATTATGAGTATCTTTTAAATTGAGATATGGTAAAAGAACATCATTTTAAAGTAAATTATAAATATATCAGTATTTAATAGAAATTAATCCAAATCTTATTCATTTCTCTAAAAAACCTTCTCTTTTTCTCTAAAATAGTTAGGCATACTATGTTCTTTAATGTGCGTATGTAATTCTTACCTCAAGGGAAAACACCAGTTAGACTTGATTAGAGAGTGGATTCCTTGGAGACAACTAGAGAAAACCTCACTGAATTCAATGAGCATAAAGATGGCAACAAGTTAAAAGATGGTTTCTCCCATAACTGGTATTCCAAGTCAGTAAATACTCTCACTTAATAGCTGTTCCCATATTGGTGCTTCTGGTGCTTCTCTATGAAAGACACATTTTTATAGGAAAACTGAAGTTGAGCCTGCCTGTGGCAGTTGTCCCCAGTCCCACAACACTTTGATGCCTTTGAGAGAATAGTTTTCATTGAGGGTATGAACTGACTAGCAAGATCTGGTAAACCATGGGTGGAAACCAATCTCAACAAAGATACACACCTCAAACTTTTCTATATTAAGAATGACTCCTCAATGGCAGTGGGTAATTACGTATTAAGATAGTTCTAGAAAATATATAGAAACTGGCAAAGGCCAGAGACTATTTTTTTTGCTAATGTTTGCCAGTCATCAAAATGCAACTTGCTATTCCCTTATGCCCCTATTCCCTGCAATGGCAAAATGGATAGACATGCATCCTAATTACTTAACTGATGTAGTTCATTCACTCATTCCCTCAATTCATTCATTTTTCCAACAACTTTATGTCAGATATGAGCTATATATAAAACTGTAAAGGTGACCTCCTAGGAATTTAGAGGGCTAAAAAATCAGTCTATAGTATAAAAGCAATATGATGAGTCATATACAAAGTTTATCTAAACCATACAGAAGTATTAAGGAAGGAGAACTTACGGAGAATTTTAAAGAGGGAAATCAGGATGTGGTAGAAATTAGCTGATAAATACAACAGACACATCTTTTACTGTCTGTTAAATCTTACCACAAAAATGATTATTTACCTTATCTGAGGCAAATACAGACTCGTCATATGTACATTATTAAAAAGTAAAAGAAAATCTTTGTCCTTTAGTGAACCTGTGGCTATTTGATCTATGTGCTACTTGGCCTCATACAGAAGCTTTCAGTTTCTGTCACTGTGAGGTAGAATCTATGGAGATTAAAATGACTTCACAACCTAAATGCCACTCCCACAGTAAAACAGATCAGAGATATTGGCAGGCATATAAGCTGGAGACAAGAAAAATGCAAATACTTATAACAAATGAATAAATTTAAATTATTACAATAAATATCTGATGAATACATGAACAGAATATTCAAATTTTGTAACTGTAACATGAGAGCTCAGGCTACTCATCAACTTCAAATAAGTAAAGTTTAAGAAATTAACAACGCCCACTGTTAACAACATAAATCACTAATCTTTCCAAAAAAATAACCAGGGTCTAGTACCAAGAGCCTGAAAGCTATTCTGTTTCTAGGAATTTATTCTGAAGAAGTCATCAAAAACAGTGATTAGGATTCTGTTACAAAGCTGACTACTGAATCACTATCTAAAATAGCAAGATATTAGAAATAACATCAATGATCAATACCTAAAAACAACTTTCTAAATAAACCGTGGTCCCTTCATGTGATGGGACATTTACACAACTATTCAAAATTATATTTTCAATATTTAATCAACATAAAATATACTCATAATTTCATTAAGGCATATAAAATCAAACCACTCGTTCACCCTAGTTATTCAATTACTATATACTATTTATTTATTTCTGTTTTATTACATGGCTAGCTCTGTGTCTGTTGTGGGAATACAGTGGTAAGACATTTGCCTTGCCCTCAAGGTGATTTCAGTATAGCCATAGAAGTAAACAAAGAAAAGATTCAGACAAATTAAATGTGGTGTCGAGTGTGTCTAGTGAAAGCAAGGTGTTAGGAGAACAAATGTAAAGTTTCACAAGACTAAGCTTATAGAGTCTAAGTCAGACTTCCCTGACTGTTGTCTAAGATGAGACATGAAGGATGAACAGGATTTACGCAGACATGGAGTGTTGCAAGAATGCTCTAGCCAGAAGAAAAATTACATGCAAATTTTCTGAGGAAAAAGAAAAGGCAGACGTTGCCTTTACCGTATGATCTGAATTTTCTATAAATTACACCAGCATACTAACAATGAAGCTCTGTGGGGGTAAATGCTTGATTGATATCAATAACTTTTTTGGACTCTAAAAATTTCATTAAATCTGGTTTACAATAAACATGATTTGATATTAAGGTAGGAAAAATTAACTTTATAAATTTTCAAGAGATTCAAATAATCAGAGGAGACTGACCTTCAAAAGAAATAATCAATAGTTAAATGTATTCCCTACATCATTCATGAGTTTTCCTGTGTTTAAATACGTTAGCATCAGGATTGGGATATCAATCTATCAACCTGTTTCACGTGCTTCACCTATTAAACTTTCTGACTTCAAGCAGTGGAAGTTGATCCTTAACAATAAGGTCATATTGGTAAAATGTTACCCAGAAGCACATCTCACACATGTCAGGGTTACAAGGCTATCATAGAATTTAAAAATGGGAAAAGTATTAATCTGATTACCTGCATAAATGGCAAAAAAATCAATAATTGCTCAGAGGATCTAGTGTATTTTTTTCCAAAGTTGATTTTACAGCTAAGCTGTGTGTGTGTGTGTGCGCGCGTGCGTGTAGTGTATATATAAAATGTACATATTATATATAAAGTACATATAATATAATATAAAATGTATATAATATATAAAATGTATATAATATATAAATCTATATTATATACAAAGTATATATAATATAAAATCTATATATGATATATGAAGTGTATATATAATATAATACATAAAGTGTATATATAATAAATATATAAAATGTGTATATATACACATTATATATAGTCTATATATATACAGACTCTCTATATAAAATGATTATATATATAGATGACTGACTAGGTGATTGGAAATGAAGTTGTGCCAGAGAGGGTTCTGGGCGTGAAAATGCTAACCACACCACTTAATTTTCTGCCACTATATTGCAAATGGGTTTCCTCTTGTCTTGAAAATTTTTGATAATTCAATTTACTTCTTAAATAGAAGGGACATGAATTATTTCTATTCTCAACATCAGCACTGTCTACAAAGACAGATTTTTGTGTACTGTTTATGTCACAAATTACTGTATAGTATGCTGGCAGTAGAGTGTCTTAGTTCATTTGTGTTGTTATAAAGAAATGCCTTAGACTGAGTAATTTATAAAGGTAAGAGGTTTTTTTCTGGCTTATCATTCTGCAGGCTGTGCAAGAAGCATGGCACCAATATCTGCTTCTGCTGGGGGCCTCAAAAGTTTCCAATCATGGTGAAAGGTGAAGAGAAGCCAGTGAATGCAGTTTATTCGGCAAGAGAGGGAACAAGGGCGAGTGGGAGAGTTCCAGATTGCTTTTAATAACCAGTTATCAGAGGAACTCTCACAGGAACTAGTAGAGCAAGAATTCATTATTACTGCAAGGACAGCACCAAGCTATTCAGGAGGGTTCTGGCCCCATAAGCCAAACACCTGTTAGGCCTCACCTCCAACATTATTAACCAAATTTAAACATGAGGTTTGGAGGGTCAAATATCCAAACTATAGCATAGAGAGAGATAAAAGGTATTGTACATGCCCCCAGGAAGTTAGCAGCCTTACTCAGGAAATAAGATATGTCTGTGACCTCACCAGCAGTATTAATAATGTATATTAAGTGCTATGTAAGTGACAAAACCAGCAAGCCATCTCTGACCTCCAGAACCCATGTATGGTGTTGTGATGAGGACAAAGCCATACATGGGTTCTGGAAGTCAGAGATGGCTTCCTGGAGGTGTTATCCAAGCACTTCAAAAAGACAGCAATATAGACAAGTAGGGAGTAGCACTCAAAGAACCATTACATAGTGTGCAAAGATATTTTGCAATGCAATTGTAATTTTCTTTTCTTATTGACTCCATTTGATTATTGTTCTTACTGGTTCAATGTTGGAGTATTGTTTTATTGTCATCTTAATATGGATTTCATGATTCTGATTTTAAAATATCCTTAAGATCTGAAAATTTTAATGTTCCTATATGGAAATTATATTTGCTTGATTTATGTCTTTTAAACATTATGCACTGCTGTTTTAATCAGAAGCAAATTGTATTAGTTATCTATTGGTGCATAACAAATTATCACAAATTTAGCAGCTTAAAATAGCACATTCTCATTACCCCACCGTTGCTGTGGGTTAGAAGACCAGACATGGCTTAGCTAGGTCCTCTGCCTTGGGTTCCCCACAAGGCTTCAATCCAGTTGCTGACTTGTGCTAATATTTTATCTGAAGATCTGGCTGAGAAAGAATCCTATTTCAAGCTCACTTAAGTTGTTGTTGAAAGGATTCACTTCCTTGCAGGCCATTCACTTGGGGGCTAAATTTTTTGCTGGCTGTCAGAGGTAGCCTTCAGTTCCTTGCCATGTGGCCTCTTCCATACGGCAGTTGACTTCATAAAAGCCAGAAGAGGAGATAGGCTATCAGAAAAAACAAAAGTCACAATTTTATGGAATACACAATTGTATGTAATACAGCAACACAGAAGAGAAAGGGACATCCCATCATTCTGTATTCTATTAGTTAGAAGAAAGTGGCAATTCCTGCCCATTCATGGAGAGAGGGTTACCCAGAAGTCTGAATGCCAAAAGGAAGATATCATAAGAGATCATTTCAGAGCCTGTCTACCATAGAAGTTTACAGGTTATATATGCTTGGGATGCATAGGTTATGGCAGAAAAACAAGATTTTCAATTCAATACAGATGATTCCCAGTGATGGTCTTGACTAGAAAGTGTGGTAAGGCTATTTAGATTGCTATACTAGTTACTAGTTGAATGCAGGCTGTGGTCTATACTTCAGATTCTCTGCTAACTACTAGGCAATGGTAGTCAAATCCTCAACCCCATTTATGCTCATTTCCATTATCTATAGTATCAGAAGACTTAGCTAGAAATCTTCTAATATTAATGTTTTATTAATATACATCAGACACAGTCATTTGAAGCTTTAAGTTTGGTAAAATGTCTTTATATTTATTTTAAATAGAAGTTCATTTCTTTTCTATTTCAGCATCTCTATATGTATGGAAATTGGGACAATGTTTGTTCTCTACAGTAAAGAATATGCCATTTTAAAATATGAGTGACCATACTGATGCTGTATTGATATTGATTTTTTTCCCAAAGATTTTATAATAGACATCATACTGTTTTGCAACCCAATTGTGTCATCTGTAAGATGTAACTCTGTAAGCATAGTCAGGAGTAGTGGGCGTATTCTGGATTCATTCAGAGAGCAAAGCTTAGTACAAAGACAAGGTGATTAAAGTGCGGATTATTGGGGATTGGCTGAGTTGAAGAATTTCTATGTGTGTTTTCCTAACATCTCACCATTTAACTGTTCCCATTCATGTGAACCTTGTGTGTAGTGATTGCATTTATATGATAAACATAGGGTGTACCACAAGTATGCACTTTCTATGACATTACAAATAATATTGACTCATCCTTCCTCTTGTGAGTTTTTGTGACTTTTTCTACTGAAGAAAATCACTTGGGAAGGAGAAATGTTTAACTTTTCATGAACTTGACATATGCAGGAGAAGAGAAAAATGAAAGCTGTAGAGGGATTAGGAAAGGTATATGCCTGCTGCTCTGTGTAGAAATAGAATCAAGACACTATACAGAGTTGGCTGGAAAAAAAGCTCATTGGCCTGCCGTATACCTAAGCTTGCCATATTGCTTCATTTCCCAAAAATTTCCTTTGAAAAAGTATGTTTTTTTTTCTTTTTTTCCCCAAATATTTCGCTTATTCTTTTGGGAAACTCTCAAGGTGGAACTGGCGTTTGGGGTGTTACGACTATGCCCACATAATTGTTACTTAAATGTACAAGAATTGGTGAGAGATACCAGGGAGGGTTGTAGTATTTATTATACACAGCACACAACTCTTTACAAAAAGACCTTGTCAGACCACTCAGCAACTTCACACATCCAAATCCAAACTATATATTCTTCCAGGAGAAGGCAGTAAAAGGCACTGGTATGCAAAAATGCTGAGCAAGCAGGGAACAGTGGGGGGCTTTAGTAGGATAAAAGATCATCTGTCTTTCTGGTGAGAAATGAAAGAAGAATCCTGGCTTCTGGTAAGCATTAAAGATCCCAGGATACTCCTCAAAGGACAAGACTGTTAATCTATATGTTTTGGCAGTATTCCAACTTGGGTAATTATTTTGTGCCTCCTTAAATCTCTCTTTCCTTTGTATTTATGCTGTAGTGTCTCACTTACTGTCCTAAATGACTTACACTGTCACTCACATAGAAGGGCATATTTCAAGAAAGCAAATGTAATTTTAATTGTTAAAAATTAAAAATAATACTCAAGTTTAACACACTATTATTATCACTACTATTTTAAATTTATGTTATCTCCTACAGTATTTTCTTGTCATTGGTATTGTTTTCTTTTGTGGCTTTCTTTAAAGTTCCCTTAAAAATCTTATAATACAAACTCTGAATCCTATTTTCCAGGTTCAGTAAATGTATTTTGCCTCCGGTTATATTGTATTTTGATTTTAATAGCATAAGTTAACTTACATCACACATAATAACAGCCATGTTTTTAAGTCTATTTCTGGAGTTGGCAGACATTTTTTAAAGTTCCCCCTAAAGGTTTGACCTTTTTTAAAAAATCAATCATCTACCCTTTCCCACCTCCCGATCATTTTTCAAATCAGCCTCAGAATAAGCCAAACAACGTCCCACAAGACTTCTTAGCGTTGCCAGTCTGCATTTATAACTTTAAGACAAGCCTAATGGAAGAAATATACAAAACTGGTGACTATTCCTGTTGCACAATCTGAAAGACAAAGAAAAGGCTCAGTCTCTTCGACCTGCCATTGGAAATTGTCTGCCTTACCTTAATTTTTTTTTTTTTTTCTTTGAGATGAAGTCTGGCTCTGTTGCCAGGCTGGAGTGCAGTAGCGTGATCTCGGCTCACTGCCACCTCCGCCTCCTGGGTTCAAGCGATTCTCCTGTCTCAGCCTCCCAAGTAGCTGGGACTAAAGGCAAGTGCCACCACGCCCAGCTAATTTTTGTATTTTTAGTAGAGACGGGATTTCACCATGTTGGCCAGGACAGTCTTGATATCTTGACCTCGTGATCTACCTGCCTCGGCCTCCCAAAGTGCTGGAATTACAGGCGTGAGCCACCGCACCTGGCCACCTTCAATTTTTATTAGCTTTTAAAACACAAAACCCCAGAGAAGTAAAATATAGCTGTTAACAATTGGACATGCTATTGTGTTAAGTAAATTCCCTGTCTTTCCTGAAAGCAATTTTAATACCGTGGCCAGGAAAGGTATAATAATATAGATACTTGAAAAGAGGAAGGGACAAAAGGTGATTTTATTGGGGCAAAAAAGGACTGCCCAGAAACGTTCTCAAAATGATCACAGATCTACTTCATGCGCTTTTATCTGGGTCTGACTTCGTTTAAGTTTTTTTATGCTTCTCTTTATTTAAGTGGCCAGGCTTCCTCTTGCATGTCACCTATTGCAAATTCACTGAATATTTTTTATTACATTCTTAGCAATATTTTCACATAGAACTAGACAATATAAAAATAGCTTGAACTTCCTTAAGTTGAGGGAAAGCTACACAAGCCTTTTTTATTCTGCTAAATCCTTTCTCTAATATAATCCTAAAATAGCCCTGTTAAATTGCTGATAGATCCGTGGGAGTTTAACATGTGTATTCAAGGGGAAAAAATTCACCATGAACAGTGTACAAAGAACATTCTGATTGAAAGGTGCTATAAAAATAAGAGATATTTTTTCCTATTTTGTTCACACTTAAAAAAAAAATTGTTGAAAACCCATGGTAACATATGTATGCAGATAGATCTTATTAAAATTTTAAGAAGCGTGATTCAGACCCCATAGGAGTAGAGACTGGGTCCTATGTCTGACACTTTCATAAACTATTAATTTTACCAAACAAGAAAAGGTAATATTAAAAAATCTAGCTTTGTTTTGAGATTTTTGGATGGAAATCATCTTCTAAAATCTTACTATGGTCTGGCAAAGTTTAGTTGAAAGAAAATATTCTTAATAAAGATGACTTTACATTCCTGATTCAGTTTCTGACACTCACATTAGCCAGGATCCTAATATCCTGTGTAGGATGGAACATCTGAGTCAACAGGAAATGTCTCTACAGCTGGTTTGAATCCACAGGGCTTTCTTGGTTAACTTGGCAGTAAGAATCAATAAGAAGTTCTCATAGAGTTGATCTCTGTAGAACATTCCAAAGGCTATTTAAACCAGCCAAACCTCAGTACTATGTTTCCTGGGACTTAGGTGGACTTTCTTTTCCTAACTAAAATGAGAAGAAATATAAATATATGTGTATGCATGGGTTTATTACAGGGCAAGGGCGTATCTGATAGAAAATATATTCTATTCCAGACAACTCCTAACTCAGTGTGCTAAACACTGTAAATAAACAATAAAAAAAACCCTATTTTATCAGGTTAAGTTACTGATTCTATGTTAAGATGGCATCATCACGTAAGGGCAATGTATTCACAGTGAGGGAGTATATTGCTACTGGATTTAGGATCACTGTAGAATCAGTTCCACATTAAGCTAATGGTAAATATCTCTTCAACTGAAAAGCTCCTGAAAGATTTATTATAGCAGCTAATTTCTAACATACATAAAAAAAAACTAACAAAAAATTAACGCATACACACTTAGCATCCACACTAAATATACCCAGGGGAAATGAACAGCAAAGGTATTTCCATGGTTTTGGCCACAACTCAGGTATTTTATCTTTAAATCTTTTATACCTGAACTCATTTGTGTCCAATTTGGTTTACGAACATGATCTAGAGCCTTTATATTTGTATTTGTAGCAGTTTGTTATAAAGCCTCAAAGAAACCTGTCCAACAAGCACCACACCACATCATAATGCTTCTTTTTAAAGTCAATTTAATTTATTTTATTATTTTATTTTATTTTACTTTAAGTTCTGAGATACATGTGCTGAGCGTGCAGCTTTGTTACATAGGTATATATGTGCCATGGTTATTTGCTGCATGTATCAACCCGTCATCTAGGTTTTAACCCCCACGTGCTTTAGGTATTTGTCCTAATACTCTCTCTCCCCTTGCCCCACCACTCCCTAACAGGCCCCGGTGTGTGATGTTCCCCTCCCTGTGTCCATGTGTTCTCATTGTTCAACTCCCATTTATGAGTGAGAATATGCAGTGTTTGGTTTTCTGTTCCTGTGTTACTTTGCTGAGGATAATGGTTTCCAGCTTCATCCAAGTCCCTGCAAAGGACATGACCTCATTCTTTTTTATGGCTGCTTGACCCAGCAATCCCATTACTAGGTATATCTCCAAAGGATTATAAATCATTCTACTATAAAGACACATGCACTTGTATGTTTATTGCAGCATTATTTACAATAGCAAAGACTTGGAACCAACCCAAATGCCCATCAGTGATAGACTGGATAAAGAAAATGTGACACATATACACCATAGAATCCTATTGCTTCTTTTTCAGTTTAGTCCATCATTCTCACTTGTTTGCTGATTTGTATAATGCAAGGAGACAGAGTTACCTAAAGTGATGTGACATGACGTGATGCATCAATCAAAGATTGTTTGAAAAAGGATACAGTTCAGAGTTTTAGAAGTTTTACCTTTTGTAAGAAAAATATTTTAAATTAGTGTTAGGAAAAAATGAAGAGCCAATCCAATACTGAAAGGAGAAAAAAATACAGTATTGATCCAAATGTTCCTTGCTGAGTCATAAGGAAATTGAAATTGCTTTAAGGAAAGAAAGGTAACCAGCAGAGCTGATGAAAGCCCCGAGGAAAATGTTCAAAATGAGATCACTGCATCATAATTGTTTCATGTTGGTGAGCTCTTCAAGGCTTCAAAGAGAAGGATGGTGGAAACTGAGATTGTTCCCCAATGAAAGTGCATATAGATAGGTTTCAATTTACTTCTGAAATGTTTCGTGACTCTCAAAGGGATTCAGTTATTTAACTTAGGATGGATCTGGCAGGGAGGTCGGTAATTGGTGTTTTTCTGTGGGAAGAGAATCACCCTAACCTGGAAGGAAGAGTACCAAGTTACTCTATTTTGTTTACATTCAGAGATGGGGAAAGGAATAATACATAGGCCCATCCCCACCTGCTCCTTTCACGCTGGCTACTGAGTAAATCTTATGTGGAGTTTTGACTAGTCACCCTGATAGTAACATTGTTTTCTTAAAAATAATTTAGATGAAATCAACAAAATAATTTTGATAGTCAAAACATTTTTCATAATGTAAAGTGATCTTCAGAGGTCTAGAGATAAGTGTGCTTTAGTTTCTCACTTGAAACATGCAAAGTGACAGTCCTAATACATCTTTCATTTCTATATTAAGTAGGGCCATCAGATGATAACAATCGTCTCTTATTTAATCGTCTCTTATTAAATCATCCTCAGCAAAGTAACACAGGAACAGAAAACCAAACACTGCATGTTCTCACTTATAAATGGGAGTTGGACAATGAGAACACATGGATACAGGGAGGGGAACATCACACACTGGGGACGGTTGGGGGTGGTGGGGCAAGGGGAGGGAGAGCATTAGGACAAATACCTAAGGCATGTGGGGGTTAAAACCTAGATGATGGGTTGATAGGTGCAGCAAACCACCATGGCACATACATACCTATGTAACAAAGCTGCACGTTCAGCACATGTATCTCAGAACTTAAAGGTCCTCACCTTTTATTTAGTCAATATCTGTATTATAAGTAAGTATATTTCTCTCTGATTTATTCCTTTGAACTAGGCAAGAATCTTAGAGATTCCTTTGATTCTAAAATATCATTATATCTTAGGAATTACAGGAAGGAGCTCAAAATTATGTGACTTCATATGTTCAATGAGAACTTATGTGAAAATCTAGAAAAAACAAATGTCTCCAAATTAGGGATCAGCATTTGATGAAAGTCTGATACTTTCTCTGATAAAATGATGAGGGTAGACAAAACCTGGATAAGAAATGTAAGTTGTTTCTTTGGATAGGACGTTCTCTAATTTTATAAACCTTATTCAAAATAGCTATTGAGCTAGGTGGGCCATGTAAATCCAGTGGTGTCATTGATGTCAATTCTATGTTGACTCTTCTTCACTACCCGAGAACATCCAAACATGACTTCTGAAAAGGGAGTCCGAGGATGTCGTTAGTCATCAATAAATATTTTTTGACTAAATAAATCATATTATATGTGAAGTGAGTATCAGGAGGGACATGATCTCTGCCTATGGAGCCCACAGGGAGCAAAGAGAAAGAAAGGCAAACACACAGTGATAAATTGCTTCTTAAAACAATGTGTATGCGAAGTGCTACGTAAGTGTTTATTGTGCTATCAGACAACCTAACTCAGACACAAATAACGGTGTGGAATGTTTTCAGGACCACAGCGATGGCTTTCTCCTTCAATATTGGAAATAATATAATTAAGTAAGAATCAAGATTTGGGAGGCTGAGGCAAAAGGATCGTTTGAGCCAGGAGTTTGAGACCAGCCTGGGCAACATAGTGGTACCCTATCTCTATAAAAAAATTAAAAAAAAAAAAAAAGCAGAAGTGGTGGCATTCACCTGTAGTCCCAGCAACTCTAGAGGCTGAGATGGGAGAATCACTTGAGCCTGGGAGGTTGAAACTGCAGTGAGCCTTGATTGCCACACTGTACTCCAGCCTGGACAACAGAGAAACAGAGAGAGAACTTGTTTCAAAAAAGAAAGAAAAAAAATTGAATGGGGTTCAAAGAACCATCTGATGTGAAAATCACTTCACTTTTTTTTTTTTTTTTTTTTGAGGTGGAGTTTCACTCTTGTTGCTCAGGCTGGAGTGCAATGGCACAATCTTGGCTCACTGCAACCTCTGCCACCTCCTGGATTCAAGCACTTCTCCTGCCTCAGCCTCCAGAGTAGCTGGGATTTCAGACCACCACGCCCGGCTAATTTTGTATTTTTAGTAGAGATGGGGCTTCTCCATGTTGGTCAGGCTGGTCTCGAACTCCCAACCTCAGGTGATCCGCCTGCCTTGGCCTCCCAAAGTGCTGGGATTACAGGCATGAACCACCACACCCAGCCCACTTCACTTCTTTAAAATCCCCAACAAATAGTTTTTAAATATTTCCATAACCAATCTCAGAGGTGTGGAAATTTCTGCCTCCTGGGTATTTCATTCCATCTTTGGATAGATTGGTTTCATATTGGGGGGAAATTGCTCTATTCCATGTTCTACCTTTTGATCTGAATCCCACCACTTTAAAAACAAATATAGTTAGTTTAATTCTTGTTCCATATGGTCACATTAAAAATCTGGAGAAAGGTTTTCATATTTTCACCAAGACTTTTCTTCTCTTAGCAAATGTCTCTAGTTCCTTTGATGGAATATTCCCAATTTATTTAGTAACCCTAATCATGGTTCTCCAAGTGGGATGTATTTTGTTTGATTTTCCCCTGTTAAAATGTGGTGAACTATTTATAGTCTGACTCTTTTCAGGTCCCATAGATCTTTTTAAACCAGTGTGTGTAAGATTAACATTTATTCTTATTAAATGAGATGAAAGCGTTTTGAATCTCATGCAGCTACCACTGTATTTCAGGTCCCTGAGTGTTAATGATATGAGATAATATGATTACTTTGCCTTCTTTTTTTTTATTATTATACTTTAAGTTCTAGGGTACATGTGCACAACGTGCAGGTTTGTTACATATGTATACATGTGCCATGTTGGTGTGCTGCACCCATTAACTCGTCATTTACATTAGGTATATCTCCTAATGTTATCCCTCCCCCCTACCCTCTCCCCACAATAAAACCCGGTGTGTGATGCTCCTCTTCCTGTATCCAAGTGATCTCATTGTTCATTTCCCCCATGTGAGTAAGAACATGTGGTATTTGGTTTTCTGTTCTTGTGATAGTTTGCTGAGAATGATGGTTTCCAGCTGCATCCATGTCGCTACAAAGGACGTGAACTCATCCTTTTTTATGGCTGCATAGTATTCCGTGGTGTATATGTGCCACATTTTCTTTTTTTTTTTTTTTTTTTTTTTTTGAGACAGAGTCTCGCTCTGTCGCCCAGGCTGGAGTGCAGTGGCCAGATCTCAGCTCACTGCAAGCTTCACCTCCTGGGTTTATGCCATTCTCCTGCCTCAGCCTCCCAAGTAGCTGGGATTACAGGCACCTGCCACCTCGCCTGGCTAGTTTTTTGTATTTTTTTTTTTTAGTAGAGATGGGGTTTCACCATGTTAGCCAGGATGGTCTCGATCTCCTGACCTCGTGATCCGCCTGTCTCAGCCTCCCAAAGTGCTGGGATTACAGGCTTGAGCCACCACGTCCGGCCAATGTACCACATTTTCTTAATCCAGTCTGTCACTGATGGACATTTGGGTTGATTCCAAGTCTTTGCTATTGTGAATAGTGCCACAATAAACATCCGTGTGCATGTGTCTTTACAGCAGCATGACTTATAACCCTTTGGGTATATACCCAGTAATGGGATGGCTGGGTCAAATGGTATTTCTAGTTCTAGATCCTTGAGGAATCGCCACACTGTTTTCCACAATGGTTGAACTAGTTTACAGTCCCACCAACAGTGTAAAAATGTTCCTATTTCTCTACATTCTCTCCAGCATCTATTGTTTCCTGATTTTTTAATGATTGCCATTCTAACTGGTGTGAGACGGTATCTCATTGTGGTTTTGATTTGCATTTCTCTGATGCGAGTGATGATGAGCATTTTTTCATGTGTCTGTTGGCTGTATGAATGTCTTCTTTTGTGAAGTGTCTGTTCATATCCTTTGCTCACTTTTTGATGGGGTTGTTTGTTTTTTTCTTGTAAATTTGATTGAGTTCTGGATATTAGCCCTTTGTCAGATGAGTAGATTGCAAAATTTTTCTCCCATTCAGTAGGTTGCCTGTTCACTCTGATGGTAGTTTCTTTTGCTATGGAGAAGCTCTTTAGTTTAATTAGATCCCATTTGTCAATTTTGGCTTTTGTTGCCGTTGCTTTTGGTGTTTTAGACATGAAGTCTTTGCCCATGCCTATGTCCTGAATGGTATTACCTAGGTTTTCTTCTAGGGTTTTTATGGTTTTAGGTCTAACATTTAAGTCTCTAATCCATCTTGAATTAATTTTCATATAAAGAGTAAGGAAAGGATCCAGTTTCAGCTTTCTACTTATGGCTAGCCAATTTTTCCAGCACCATTTTTTAAATAGGGAATCCTTTCCCCATTTCTTGTTTTTGTCAGGTTTGTCAAAGATCAGATGGCTGTAGATATGTGGTATTATTTCTGAGGGCTCTGTTCTGTTCCATTGGTCTATATCTCTGTTTTGGTAGTAGCGCCATGCTGTTTTGGTTACTGTAGCCTTGTAGTATAGTTTGAAGTCAAGTAGCATGATGCCTCCAGCTTTGTTCTTTTGGCTTAGGATTGTCTTGGCAATGTAGGGTCTTTTTTGGTTCCATATGATTACTTTGCCTTCTATATCATGAGAAGAATTGTTAAAAATCAAACTGGTAATAAACATGTAAAAGACAATTACTTTCTCTTTTTCTCCATTTTCTATTAATATGGAGGTGTATTTTTTTGTGTATAAGTAGCATGTATGGAGTATTATTTGAAAAACTCTGCACTTAGCTTTAGACAAGGAAAGGGGAGAATAACAGACAAATAAATATGAAACTCTTCTACCTGAAAATTATAGTGGAAATCATGTCATATTTAGTGTCAGAGTTCAAGATTTGTATCTTATACCTACCACACTAGCTGTGTGACCTTGAGGACATTACTAACCCCTGAATTTAGATTTCCTGATGTGGAAACACACATATACACCAGCCTAAGCTTCTTTACTCAAATACTTATCCCATGCTCTAGTTTGGAATTATAAGCACTAAAAGGCAGTATTACTACTGATGTGTCTGGGTCATTATATTATATTAAGAATCCAAAAAATTTTTAAAAGTGAGGAAATATTTTTCTGAAATAAGCAAGTGAGTATTCTTTCAGCCTGGCGAATTTCAAGATGGTTATACATACCTTATTTATTAGGACATCCTCGTGAGGACTGAATTATTGTATGCATGTACCTGGCTCCTGGTAGCTAGATTTTTCTCTCTTCCCAAAATTTTACAATAGCCTGGGGGAAATGGACAAGTCCACAAATAACAGAAGAGTTTGAATGAAAGCTGTGGGTAGTTGGGAGGAAAATGTCTTCAATGTTAGGTGTGTTTAAGTTGCAGCTAAATGCTTCCAATTTTGAATTCTGGTGTGGTGACATATGCTTTTAAATTCCATTCTGGCAATAGTGGATAATTGGAGGGTAGAAACATAATCTGGAAATAAGATCTGCTTTGGGTTACAAGACAATATACAGATTATGCTACCCTTAACAACGAGATTTTCTGCAAAAATAAGAATACATCTTGTCACTGAGGTGTCTTCGTTTATTAAAGCTACATTTCTGTCTTTTAGCTCCAGTTCTTCAAAGTCAACAAATATGTATGAATAAGACACTCATTTTCAGCTCTTAGATTGTTCAAATGTGATTCAACAAAATTAAGTTTAACAGAGAAATTTCATTTACAGAGCATCCTCTGCTCTTATCATTGCCTTATTTTATGCACACTGTATGTGTGTGTGTGTGATATTTTCCCTCCCTCTCCTCAAAGCACAGCCTTCTTTTTCTTTCAGTCAGGAAGGTCTTGCTGCTACTATCTATTGTTATTGTATCTAGTCCAGAGCAGTGACCTTCAAGGTGATCTTTTCAAGACAATACTATTTCTCAGCATTTGATTCTCACCTCTGAAGTGACAGCTGGCTTTAGCACTCTTTCCATGCACCTCTCTGAATAAAGAACAAAGTTCACAGCAATTGTAGGTAAAATTAGCAAATAAAAAGTGATTGCTGGGTCTTGAAGAGAGCATTTTCTGAGTGATGTTTTGAATTGCCATTTAATTCAAGCCTTCCTCACCTTAGAACAGGCTCTCACCTGAGTGGAACTATGCAGTAGGATTACCAACACCCACTACCACCAGGCCATGAAAGCACAGGAATCAAATGGTATCAAACACTGTGAAAATTAGAGGTGATAGTTCTGTTTTCCTTGATTTTAATGTCATTGACATAATGGAACAAATAGGTGTTATTATTTATTGCAATGTGAAAATAAAACACTTTCTTTATTAAAAAAAAAAAAGCCTAAATTAGCAAGTTCCTATACCTGTGGCTGCATAATATACTTGTACTAAACATACAAACAACCTGAAAATCCCCACAAAGAATAGTCCAGGCAACATATGCCTTATTTGGTACAACATTGATTTAGCTGCTTTGGGTCCTACAAAGACCACACACCCACAGGGTGTATTGATGTATTTCCTATTTCCATATATGCCTGTGTTACTTCAGATGAGTGTCATTATATGTTTAAGGATAAAGCAGACATTCCTTTATGTCATGGGAAATTCAATGCTTCTTTACACAAATCCTCATGCCATACTCCAGTTTGGAGTTACAAGCACTAAAAGGCTTTCTTGTTACTGATGAATCTGGATTATTGCATTATATTAAGATGCCTAAAAAGAAAAAGTTGAGAACATACTTTTATCAAATAAGCAAGTGAGTATTCTATCAGCTTGGCATATTTCAATGCCTATGTCAAGATTAAGGAGCAGCAAAGACCAAAGCAAAATTTTCAGGAAAGGACAGAGATTATGGCTGTTGAAAAGATTGCATTGATGCTTGAGCTCAGAAAGCAAAGTACTGCCCACAATAGACCTCTGCAAGAATTTAA
This sequence comes from Colobus angolensis palliatus, assembly GCF_000951035.1. NCBI lineage: Eukaryota > Metazoa > Chordata > Mammalia > Primates > Cercopithecidae > Colobus > Colobus angolensis. The sequence goes on along the minus strand of NW_012115699.1, from coordinate 3,194,827 downwards.
AGAAATTTAAACTGTGAATTAACCAGATGACTTTGATAGAGAAGAGGAATAATTCTGTGCCTCTTGGAGGTAAGTGACATGTAGTTAGATATGGGAAGAGAAAGCAAATCAATTGGAGATGTGCAGAAAGATTCTTATTGACTTAATTTTAAAAAAAACTAAAAAGAAGACAGTCTTTTAACCTGATATTTCTTGTGCTTTACAGTCTTCAGCATTCCTGGAATTTTAGGATACAAGAACGAATACAAAGAACATAAATTAGATCAAAACATTGGATTATTAAGTTTGGTAGGGTTGAAATAACTTCACTCTCTAAGTAATATAACTCATCTGAATTTAGACATAAGTAAATCAAAACCTAAAGAGGCAAAATGATTTATCAAAAAACACTTACCAGTAAATAGTAAAATCTTCCGATTTTGATTCTAAAAAGGAAAAAAAAAAAAAACAGAAAAACGATCACCTCTAGAAAAACTAGATTAACCACTGTCTTAGTCAACTGCCTTGATTTGTTTTTCCTTTATACATTCTTAGTATTTCCATAATATGAGGTATTAATAATAGGCCTTTGCTCTGATACCATGCTTTGTTTTTTAAAATTTTTACAGTATATTTTACAAAGCTTTTATTTGATGTGGATTCATTACCAACTCAATATCTCTTTCCTTCTGTTCTCTAATTCTCTCTTTTTAATCACAATATTCTAAATTTGGGGAATTGTATTTATATTTCTGGAGTTTGTAGAAAGAGGTGTTGTATTGAAGTCATTATTTAAATCTCTCTTTTATCAATTGACAGTCTGGTTTCTTTTTTACAGAAATTGAGAAGTGCAAACAGAACAGTCTTAAAATCCAAAAACTATAGCTAAGTTCTATTTTAAGAGTCTCCTAAGTGAGTCTATAGCAATACACACACACACACACACACACACACACACACACACACTCGCACACACGTCAAAGTTCTTTAAGTGAAGGACAAACCTTCCTCCAACCTATGGTACAAGGGATGGAATATCATCGTGTGAACAACCAGCCAAGAAGGGTATTTTATAAGACAATCTGCACAAAGTTTCATAGTAATATTTGGTTTTTGTATCCAACTATGTGGATCTGCTCCACATGTAAACACATTAATTTGTCATCATTCATTAGTGACTCTTAGATATCATTTAATATCAAATTAATAACATGGACTGTTCTAACTGTTCTTCATGGTTGGACTCTAAATATCTTCCAAGAGCTAGCCAAAGTAACATGTCTTTGCAATCTTCTCCAAATCATGAGATCTACAGTAACGTAATAGTTTAGGCTGACTATTTTAAGACTGAGAACAGTATATTTTTGTGATATCATTAGAATATATTGTATGTTTGTCAAATACTCTTCAACTCTGGTACATACTCTTGTTTTCTGTGTGTGTTTTCTTAAGGCACTGTGTCAAAATTAATTCCCAGGCCTTTCTGTATTGAGTGGGAAAGACCCCCATGGATGGTAAGTGATATCCCATAATGAAAAGAAATGGTACTTTTGATGCCACATATTTAGAACTCTAGGGGCTATAATTCTGTTACAGAGTTAGTTAAAACTCAACAACTTCGTCTGGTCAATTTACAAATGAGAAACCATATATTTATTTATATTGAAAGATAAACTGTACAGAAGACTGGAATATTTATGTCCACTAAGACGAAGAAGTTCAGGTCAAAAACCAGAGGATATATTTTAGATTGTCTGATTTTTCAAATATTTCCATCTAGTAAACAGTTTTTAGAGCTAGGAAACTTCAAGTAAAATTTAGATTTCTCGTTACTTTTCCAAGGTAGAACACATGGAGCATGAGACTGCCCATATCATGTAAAATTTTATGTAACTTTTTGTTGTCTATATATTTTGTACTTAATCACATACTGTCGTTAGTTAGGGAAATATTGTGTATTAGGGATACAGGAATTAAAACAGAGTGACTTCTAAATTCAACTATGCTATTAATAAGCTCTTGGCTTTTTTCACATCATTTAAACTTCTCTGTGTATCATTTTTCCATTCAAAAGCAATACTTTTAATATAAATAACGATTTCCATTTATTTAATATATAATACACCTGGGCATTATCCAATGTGTTTAACAGGTATCATATACTGTATTTCTCAAAATGAACTTGTGAGTAGGTGGTGCCATTTTTTCTATTTTATAAATGGAGAACTAAGGAAAAATAAAGAACATATAACTTACAGAAAGAAACAGTAAATGATAAGGCTGCAATTCAGACTCAGTCTTTCCTACTCCAACACCCTTGCACTCAACCAGTATCCTCCACCCCCTCCTAAGTTAAAGATGACACTTTTCAGTCTTTTCTGCTTTAAGGTATTTTTATGAAGTACAAACAAAATGATTATATGGCAAACTGATTTGGAAACTATAGATATGTTTTAAATATGAATTCAATAGCAGTTATTCTTCTGCGTGTTAGGGCTCCACAGTGTAGCCTTTCCACTGAGATGAGCTGCAAATGGCCTGCTGCAGAAGAGTCGCAAACTGCCATCCAGACGCTTGGATGGAGATATTTTCTTGGTGAATGTACCAGAGTTTTGAAGTTCTAGAGTTCTGAACTATTCAGTGTCCCATAGGGATTTGGGGATGTAAAATGTTGACTCATATCTAAATTAAAGTAGAAAGAAACTAAGGTCAAATTAATACAAGAAATATTTATGAAATTACAACAGTAAAATATTTAAGGTGCTAGAGATCCATATTCTTTGGCCAGTACAATCTTCCTATAATTCAAAATTGCCAGAGAATACCAGTTTGCAATTACAGAGCAGTTTCCCTAGTAAAATGTCGATATATTACTTGATCCCTCTATCATCACTAAAGGAATAATCCTCTACAGTGAATAAGCTGTTTTACCTACTGCAGAATAATACAGTACCCTTCAAAATTGGATAGACATTGCATATTTCAGCTCCCCATAGAAACAAAACATACAGGCACATACACACACACACGAACTGACAACTCCCAGGATCTTCAGGGTATATTAACAAACTGAGGACCAAGAGAGCTGATGTTATAGTTCCAGTCTGAATCCAAAGGCCGAAGAAACAGGGAAACCTGTGATATAGTTTCAGTTGGAAGGCTGGCAGGCTGCAGCCAGGAAGAGCTAATGTTTCAGTTTGACTTTAGGTTCGAAAAAGTCAATGTTTCAGTTTGAAAGCAGTCAGGTGGAAGAAATGCTCTCTTACTTGTGGGAGGGTCAGCCTTTTAGTTTTTTCAGACCTTCACCTGGTTAGATGAGGCCTCTCCATCTTAGGCAGGACAACCTGCTTTACTCTGTTTACAGATTGAATTGCTATTCTCATCCAAAACACCCTCACAGAAACACCCAGAATTATGTTTAACCAAACATTTGGGCATCCTGTGACTCAGTCAAGTTGACACATAAAACTAACCATTATATATGTCAATTGCCCAATTTTTTTGCTTGCAAATATACCATTATTTATACTGTTTCAATGTTTATATAAAAATTGCACTTTGATAAAAATATTAGGATGTGCTAATAGTAACAAGAATTACCTGAGGCTGCACTCTAGTACCTATTGGAGAAAACTTCCCAGTTGCTCATTTAGATCTTATCTTCTTCATTTTATTCTTAAAAGTAAGTATTTCTTTATTGGTGGGACATTTTGCTAGTTTGTAACGCCTAAAGTAAATGCCTATTTGCCTATTAGATAAGATCAGCATAATATTATGGAATTAAAATGAATCAATTAAAACATGTTTACAAAAGCAAACTTCCATAAAAGCCAAGAAAACAGGCACAACTGCTGACACAAAATTATGTTGCGAAAACAGTAATAATCACCACTATCAGTATAAATGGTTATATAGGACATTTATTTGGAATTGAAATACATGAAATAATGCTGTGGTATGTTTTCAATCTTAAAACCCAAATTTCCATTGATAATACAATTGACTCTTGAACAATGAGGGGGTTACTGTTGTCAATTCCCTACAGTCAAAAATCCATATATGACTTTTTATTCCCCCAAAACTTAACTACTAAGAGCTTACTCTTGACCAGAGCCTTACTGATAACATAATCAGTCAAATAACACACATTTGTATCCTCTATATCTCATATATGTGAATGTAAATATCAAAACAAGCCATGTGTTGCTAAGGAATAAATATATATGATATATATTTTATAAAATAAAATATATACTGTGTTTTTACAACAATGTAAGCTAGAGAAAAGGAAATGTTATTAAGAAAATCATGAGAAAGAGAAAATATCTTTATTATCCATTAAACAGAGGTACATCATCATAAAGGTTTTCATCCTTGTTACCTTCATGTTGAGTTGGTAGAGGAGGAGGAGGAAGAAGAGCAGGGCTTGGTACTGCTGTCTCAAGGGTGGCAGGAACAGAAGAAAATTGGTGTAGTTCAAACCTATGTTCTTCAACAGTTAACTGTACATTTCAATGTGTTTTTAAAAAATGTAAATATTTAATACTAGAACATTAAGAGAAATTTACTTTGTTAATAAGTTGATAAGCTATTGCTATAAATTTTTCTTTTTGAAGAAATAGATGTTTGTTTTGAAAAGTTAGAGGGGAGGAAAGAGAAAAGCAAGAAAACAAATAAGTAAAAGTCATACAAAATATTACCAAGATTCAAAATCTTGTTGTGTATCTTTGTTTCAGTAGGCTTTTATTTTTTCTTTTTTACAAAACACCATACAGGTTTATAGCACATATTTAGCTTAATGACATGTAAGGGAAAGAAAATATTTTCAAGTCATTTAACATATGCTATTTTTAATGACAATAAAACATTTTATTGATAAATAAGCAGTAATTTATTTTAACCATTAGCTAAAATATGTTAAACATTTAGATTGTTTTCTTCTTTTTCCTATTAAAGTGATCCTTGTAGACAAAATTTTAAACACAAAGCGTGATTAAATCCTTTATTGGAGATTCCTAAAAATCAAATATATGAGATTAAGATCTATGTATATTGATAATGTTTATCCATGTAGGCTAATTATTCCTTAGCAGTACATGGCTTGTTTTGATATTTACATTCACATATATGAGAGACCTTCTTAACATGCACTTCAATCATATTGGATATTATATCCAACATAAAATTAGCTAAATATATAAACTGATACAAATATCCTCCTTTTTTCAAAATTTATACTTCTTTTTTCTCTCTCTCCTTTTTTCTTTTTCTGAGACAGAGTCTTACTCTGTCACCTAAGCTGGAGTGCAATGGCGCAATCTTGGCTCACTGCAACCTCCGCCTCCTGGGTTCAAGGGATTCTCTGGCCTCAGCCTCCCGAGTAGCTGGGGTTACAGGCGTCAGCCACCATGCTGGGCTAAATTTTGTAGTTTTAGTAGAGATGGGGTTTCCAGGCTGGTCTCAAACTCCTGACCTCAGGTGTTCCGCCCACCTTGGCTTCCCAAAGTGCTGGGTTTATAGGCATGAGTCACCACTCCTGGCCAATTTCTACTTCTTTGAATGCCAGAGTGACTGATTGTCAGTCTATTTCTCATTTTTCTGTAAATTGTTTATTTTATTTTATTTTATTTTATTTTTTGAGACGGAGTCTAGCTCTGTCGCCCAGGCTGGAGTGCAGTGGCGCTCGGCTCACTGCAAGCTCCGCCTCCCGGGTTTACGCCATTCTCCTGCCTCAGCCTCCCGAGTAGCTGGGACTACAGGTGCCTGCCATCTCGCCCGGCTAGTTTTTTTTGCATTTTTGAGTACAGACCAGGATGGTCTCGATCTCCTGACCTCATGATCCACCCGTCTCGGCCCCCCAAAGTGCTGGGATTACAGGCTTGAGCCACCGCGCCCGGCGTAAATTGTTTATTTTAATCCCCCATTTTAAAAACTTCCAGAGTAGGCTCTATCTAAATGAGTTGTACTATTGCTTCTTACCCTTCAACAACAGCATTATTTGTGCTTTCTATAGACACCACCCCACCCTCCACCCAACTGAGGGTCTTGTTATTAAGCTCTCATAGTCCCACACAATACAGAAATATGCCAACAGGACAGTGATTTCCCTTCCTTTAAGTTAATGCCCTCAGGCCCATTCTCTAGGCTCATCTGGATATATGCTTTCAGAAAATATTTTTACATTTTTAGCATGTTGGTATTTATTCTAATTTTTATTAAAAATCATCTGTCTTTGTACATCCTTGTGGTAGTCTCATTAAATAGAATGAGGAAGGCAAAGAAAGAGACTGGTATGAGTGACATCTATTTTCTTCAGCACTAATCTATTCCCTGAATGTTTTGTAATTTGGTTTTAAAAGAAATTTTATGAAGTGTTTGATATGAATCTATTATTTATCAAATAAGGCAAAATGTAGACTGTATGCTTTCTTTTATAATAAAGTGAAAATGTATGAAATTTTTAATAACTCAGGTTCTGAATTTCATGTTGAAGGATTAACAGTAAGGCAGGACATTCATAATTATCCATCTTTGTCCTAGATAGGAATCAGTAACTTTTCTTCAGTTATTTCAGCAATAATATTCACTGCTTTAACAACTGATGACTTACACAGGCCCCATGATCTTGTGCCAGTTACCTTTCCTCCTTTTTCTTGCTAACGTTGCTCCTGAAGTCTCCGCAAGCAGGCTCCTGAGCAACAGCCTTTGCTCTTGCAGTGGTCTCTGCCTGGAATGCTCCGCTCCCAGATACCCAATTAGTGAAACATTTCTTCTCTTTCAAAATTGTGGTCAAATGTCACTGACACATTGTGTCCTACCTGGACCTTCTTATTTATTACTACAATTTGCCTCTTCTGGCCACTAGATTCTTATTCTCTTTCTTACTCTGCTCTACTGTTTCTTTCTTTTTTAAATAATACTATCAACTTCTAAAATATTACCTAATGTAATTATGTGTTATGTTAATTCTTGATAGTCTTTCTTGCCCTTCTAGAATTTTAGCTCTGTGAAGAAAAAAAAAGGATTTTCTTTTTTATACTTCATTCAATGATGTATCCCAAATGCCTTGGAGAGCTCCTGACATATAATAGATGTTTAGCAAATATTTTTATTTCATTTATGTCACGAGGGACCCAAGCAGTGGTGTGCTAGATGTTCTGTGATTGGTAAATTGAACTATAGTTAAATTATTGGCACATTAAAGTTGACAAATGCAACAAATAAGGATTTTTGTTTGTTAGCTTGTTTTTTGCCCTCAGAGAGTAATTTATGTTCACACTTCAGAACTCAGGTTTTTTTGTTCCATTTGTTCCGCCATCCTCATAGTTTTGTATTTTGGTCATTGTGCATGTTACTTCTGGTTGAAAGATGACTACCACTTCAGTGGGTATCATGACTCTATTTAATGATTTATACATTTGTTGAGGGGAAAGTAAAATCAGATTCTCAGCATACTAGCTGTATTATCAGACAGCCAAAATCCTTCCAGAAGCCTTTTAAAATAATAATACTAACCTCTCATTGGCCCATACTTATCATATGACTATATGTTATTTGCACAGAAGACTACAGAAGTAAATTTCTAAGAGTGGATAATGTTCTACCACTACTGCATTACAGTAATCATACTTCATCTTCTGGTAATGTAATTGTATTTCTGAATGAAATCAAGAATTAGTTGCCAGGAAAGAAGGGGAGTATAAAGTCTGTAAGACTGCCAACTCAGAGTGACTGCTACTGAAGGAAGAGACCACGATAAGTGATTTCTTAAGTATTAAAAACCTTTTAAAGAACAGAAAAATGAGCATCTGAAATTTTGAGAAGAGGCAGATGCATATGAATTTTAAACAATATCCACAACTGGGAGGAAAAGGCAACAAACATTTTGGCATTGAGAGAACAAATTCCCTTAGACATCCATATGGTAGATTAGGATGTAAGGTCTACCGTAGTACAGGAAATGCATTTGTTTTTACAGAAAAATACAATTCTGTATGTGTTGTTTCTTTGCCCTCTGGAAAATGACAATCTGGAATTTACCTTAACACTTTTGTGATATGTTGTATGCCTAATATATACTGTGAAAGAAAGTTTAAAATACAACTTTCAAGGTCCTTCTTCTTTGAGATTGGTGCATTATTTTTCTATCCACAGATTTGCCATTTAGGCTATTTTAAGTAGTACTGTAGGGAAGTAACTTTTATATACATCTATGGGCATCGTTTTCTAGACTAATCTTCCGCAACTAAGCAGTGTTCTCATTGAAAGATAACTCTAACATCTAAAGGTCAAGGACCAGAGTTTGATTTGTTCTTAAAAAAGAAGTCAGCAAGAAAGCAATTGACTTGTATTTAGATGGTGGCAGGTACTCTCAACAATTTAAACCTTGAAATAAAGGCAGACTTGTATTAAAAAAGAAAAGAAAAAGAAAGGAAAAACAATATAGAGGGACCAAGAGCCCATTTCAATTCAATTGAGTTCTGTTGATTATATTTCTTGAACATCTCTTGAATCAATTTTAACCTCACTTTCTTCACCACAGCTATGAAAGCGACAATAGCCCCCACCCAACTGATTCTCCACACTGTACCCAGTGTTATCTATCTAACACCAAATGTGATTGCATCAAACCTCTGCTAACCAAAAAACAGAACTGAAAAATCATGTCTCCCAATATCAAGTCCCAACTTTTCAGCATAGCATAAAACTTTTGACAAGTACCAAGTTAAAAGTCAGTCTTATCTCTCTATATTCTACCCACTCTAGTACACAAAATCACCCCCTTTTCCCAGAATAACCCATACTTGTGCCTGATTGAATATACTGGTTTTTTTCTAATATAACAGTTCTTCCCTGTCTGAAAGAAAGGTCACTTTTCAATTAATCTCTAGCCTCTGCATTGATGTTTCCTCTAAACCTGCCATCCTAACCAGAAGCTCCTTTCCACACCTGTTCTTACAATAATAGTTATGTCAAGTTCAGTCCGGAATTAGACTTTGTAATATTTAAAAGTATTTGTTTTGGGTATTTGTGTATCTCACTCCACTCTTTGAGTGCTGAAAGGGTTGAGTGCCTTATCATGTTTGCATATTTCAGGACAAGGAAAGTTGAAATTCTTTTTGTATGAACAGATTAGTAAATAATTATTCTGAATATACTACATAGCCAGAAAAATTGTCTTTTTATAAAAAGGAATGTATAGGCAAATGCTAATTTAGTAAATAATAACATAAGAGAATAGCAAAATGTATGCAAGGGTGACACAGACAAAATTCACTAAAATATTCAGAAGAGTTAAGTAGGTGAAATCTGTTATAATTTTTATTCACAGTTACTGATGGGGATTGGGACTTTATCTGGATCTTCACATAGGCCTACGTTTTGCATAGTCAGAAAAGAATTACAGAATGTCTGGGAGGAAAGCAAGACAATGTTAGGAAGCAGAGATAGCTTCAAGGATGGAACGAAGCTGTGATTTTGGTGGGAGTGTAAGCCGAATGACACCTCCAGTTTATGCTTGCTGGGAATGAAAGGCATGGTTCCATAGGAGAGAAATTGTGGAAGATTGCTAGGTTGGAGTTAGAAGTTTGGAGTTGGAATCTAACTCCTGCTTTCTCACTGTGCAATTTTCAGTACGGTTGTTGTGATAATCACATTCAATAATGCAGGTGAAATTCCCCAGCACATTGAGTAGCAACAGTAAGAGCTCAAAAATCATTAATTATATCTGAGTAGGATTAGAAAAAAAGTGAGGCTTCCTTGAGTCTTTAATGCACATGCAATGTGATTCAATGTTATGTAAAAGTGAGCTATATTAACACTCAAGAATCATAAAAGCAGTGCTTTTCCTTCTTCCCATGTGCTCATAATTGTTCCCTGTGTGATTAGCAAATAGGGTCAAAATTTCAGCAGACTTCAGGATCAAAAACCTATGTTTAATTTACCTCATCTCTGGAAGAGAATGTCACTTTGGGAACAGGTTCTTAGAGGTGCATAAAGAGAATGTCAAACAAACCACATATAAGTTAAAAATCTAAGCATGCAGTTTACCTTAGAAGAGAACATTTCTGGTCTTTAGGAAATATGAAGATTGTCTACTCCAAATCTGTCAAATTATTGATAAGAAAATTGAGCCCTGGGGAGATCAAGCAATTATCTAAAGCAACAGTTAGTCTATCAGATGGCTTCTAGAGGAATAGTCTCCAAGATTTCTAAGCCTGTGCTTCCTTCTCATTGGGTCTAGTTGGGCATCTGTCAGCAACAGTAAGGTCAAGCCAGGGTCTTTATCTTCAGATCTTTTAGGTAACTCACTTGTGCTCAATACAAACCCAATTTTAAGGAATGAAGAGATGCCCAGACAAAAACCCAAATTACATTTGCAGCAAAACCCCTGCTCTTTCAGTACATTAGCTACAGATTCAATAAAGGTAAAGTGGTTGTTAAGCTTTTCAGCTTGAATGGCATCATTTTTCTATTGCACTTGGAAGAAAAATGTGGTGGCACCCACCCAAAATCATAAAACCAGAGCATCTAACAAAAGATGCTGTGAGCCTTGAGCTCTATTATAATTTCAGATTTGGTGTGCTTCCCACTCTGTAAATCACCTGAATTTTACAGCAGCACCTGCAAGCCCAAGCACGAGGCTGAACTCTTAGATAAATAGAATTGCTCACAGTGTTCCCTGAATGTGCACTGTTAGCAAAACTGGGCCCTTAGCCCGAGTGGGGCTTCAGACTTACCCAAACTGGCTGCTCCTACCTAGCCAAAATCAATCGGAGCTTTGGGGATTAAATATATTTAGACATCGTGTCAATCTTTTAGAAGTTCAAAGGTGTCTGCAATAAGATATGTGGAGTAATACATGAATATGCCGCAAATCATAGAATATCTGATCCATTTCTAACTTCCTCTACTTTTTCTATTTTCCTTCTTATTTTTAAGGATTAACAAATCTTATTTTGAGAATCAGTCAAACATTAACAGGATATTTATAGAGAAAATTCTGTATATTGGATCAGGTGCTATGAAGCGTGTGTGTGAACACATACACATACATATCAGATGGCATGGTGACATAGTCCCTTCAGATGAACAGAGACGGGGAAAGGAGAGTGACACTTGTTAAGTTCCTACTGTGTGCAAAGTACCTAACAGATAGTGGAGACATATGCATAATAACTTGCATTTCTTAATCGCTCTTATATCCCTTGCTTAAAAATATCATTTAATCTCTGCAGTAACAGGGGATAATGTACTAGTTATCTGCATCCCCAATTATCAACTGACAAAACTGAGGATCAGAACTAATCATTTCTTTGCTCAACATCACTGAATTGATGGAACCAAGATTTGAATCAGATTTTTACAGTTCTAATGCAGTGTTCCCACGCTACCAGGTTCTGATATTGCTACCACACAATTGCTTCCCTTTTTACTGGGCTTCCAGAATATGCATCTCTTTGTGGAGAATATTGAACTTTAGGTAGGTCTTGAAAGACAGAAAAAAAAAACGTGAATAATTGAGAAAGGGGAAAAGACAGTATGAAAGTGCAGATGGGCAGAAAGGATATGGTCAGCAGAAAAAACAAACAAAAAATCTAGTTTGAAGAAAGTAATGGGTTTAACTTGAAGAATTCTGAGACACAAAATGGAAAAACTGAAGTTCATTTGAGAAGGGCCTAAAATGGTAGACCCTTCAAATTTCAAGGACAAATAATTATCCTTCAGTACCAAACGATGAGCCGCTTATGTGCATAAGGACACAGATTTCTCTTCACCATCAGTACCTATGCCCTAGAAATTAACTCTTAACTTCATTCCACCAATAAACTACCAATCACCTTCCTTTTCATGTGGATAACAAGAAGTGATAGAATTATACATCGGTTCATTGCATGAAAGGAATGTATCACTAGCACTTACTTTAAAAAAAAAATTGTCTTCAACTTCTAAGAGATTGCTTACTATTATATTAAATACCATGAGAAACCTTTAATTATAAAATACAGATTCAAATACAAAAGGACTATAATCTATTTGCAAGCATTTAATTTTGACTTGGTATGAAAATTATGAATTTTGGAATTTATTTGTTAAGAAAGAATTTGATAGAGACTGTTGATAAGCAGAGTTTTCTTTTTATTAAGCAAACTAGACTGTTTTAAGTCACTTTTTACAGAAGTATAATTAGCAGCACATTTATTTGATGAAGTATTTTTCCCATCATTATTCTTATAGTTATTTAATATATAAAATTTATTTTTGACAATTTGTTCTGTGGGAGTATATTTTATACAATTTCCCCCCTACAGTATATCTGGGAAATATTCCAGCTCTGTATTTTCAGCCTTCTTTCATTTGCACAAAGATGTTACATGACAGCAGAGAAATTTTCATTTTTTAAGAAGTGAGATTATGCTGTCCCAAGAAAAGGTGGAGGAGGATCACACTGACAATGCTGAATTTCTTGAGCACAAAAACAGAAAGCCTTGGAGAAGAGAAATTACCCTCCAAATGATTGCCTTTCCTTGGCTCAACCTACTTTTCTCTTCTCTGCACTATCACCCCCCACATTACTCTCAAAGCACAGGAACTATCAGTATTATTAATATTGAGTACTCTCATTTAACCCAGAAAAAAAAATCTTATTTCCATGGTACTTCAAGGGACACTTAATATAAGAGTACCTGAAGGAAGGATGGGGGAGAGAAAGAAAAAGAGAGAAGAGAGAGAAATCTGGTGTAACAGAGAGTATAGAGCTGGCCTGTGTGACCTGTCACCAATGGATATTTGGTAATTAGGATTCCTCAAACTGTTTGGTGTAGGATATGCCCAGCAATGAGAGTTCTTTCGTGAAATAAGTTTCCAGAATCTTCCATAACCCCACAATAATAAAAAGCATCTATTAACATGTAAATTCTTGTTCCAAATATTCTTCAGAAAATAAATTTTATATTTGGATTAAGCACAGGTTTCCCAAATATTTGCTAATCAGAGAAACTTTTTCTTCTTTTTCTTTAACCGCTGAACATTCACACATTACAACAGTTTAGAAATCCTTATTATAAATTATATACAGATAATATCCATTTGTTTCAAGTAGAGTAAAATTATAATAACAATTAATTCTAAAATAAAAATGAACTGGAGATTTTGCTTAAAAATTATAACAAATGTTTCCATTTTTGAATCAATTTTTGAATTGATTCAAGATAAAATTAAAAACCTGAACAGAAAATGAACCCAGATCGAATCTGAAAAATGTCAAAATATCCCCCAAAAGTCAGTTGGTTTAGAAAGTTTTGTGGATGAATGACTTAAAATTTGAAAGAAGTATATAATTTCGGAGTCTTTGATTAATGCAAAAAAATGAGAAGAGGCCAAAGTTGGACTATTTGCAGATGGTAGATAAAGCTATTGTTTTCAGATATTATGCTTATCTTTATAACTCAAAGGAATCAACTGGGAAAATTATTAAAATGAATTACAGTGTTTAGTATGGTGGCAAATTCCAATATTAAATGTATGAATAACTATTGCTTATATATAACATCAATACACAGTAATAAAGAGGCAAATATATTGGGGAAAGAAGTTGTTTTCTACCCCTTCCCTACATAACTCCAAACACGCACAAAGAATCTAAGGGAAAAAAACTTTGAGAAAAAAGGAAAGAACAAAGACTGAGCTCTCTGGATGGAATAATGCCAACATGGAATTTCTTCTAAACTCCATTAAGAGTCCACCCTGCCTTGGCTCTTGCTACCTCTTTATTACTGGCTAATAGATCTTCCACTTCTTACTAGAGTGCCCCATAAAGAGCGCTCAAAAATGTTTACTGAATGATAGGCAATTCTCACTTGTATATGCAAGTAAGAAGATTTAGCATGTCACTTTCTTATGTAAATTAATTTAAATGTTTATAAAATTTTATTAAACATTCAAATGTGATTTAATTTAAAACTTTACAAATGGTTAATACACATAATCAAAAATTTCTTATAAAGTAGGTAATAAAGGTAAATAAAAGTGAGTGTCTATGGAATGTTTACAAATAAGTAATGGAATATCATTATAAATGAAAATGTTCACTCAAAATCAAACAAATGACATTTCCTTTCTTCTTCTACAAATAGAACTTCTTCTAAGTATAAAAGTAATTCAAAAGTTAAGAAAAACTAAGTGTTTAAAGAAACCTAGACCGTCCTGCTGGCCATATGTCTTTGATTGAGACCGAAATTAATTTTAGTAAACTAATAGGAGAAAACCTATATAGAAAAGGGGTTGGAGGAAGAAGAGATGATGACAAATAGGCAAATCATTGACTCATGCAAAAATTGTAAACTGAAAAGAAGAATTATTTTGGAATTTTCAAAATTCTTTTCAAAATCTTTTATATACTATCATCATATTTATTGTTACAGAAACCATCTTTTCTATTGGAAATTATGTTACAAATACAACATTAAGTCTAGCAGAATTTTCAGGCTAACCTATGTGTGTTAGGAGTGGGTTGCAAATATGCTGAGAGTGGGAACAAAAGAGAGATGAATGACCAAAAGACATAATTTCACAAAACTTACGAGTTTTCCCTGTAACAGTTGCTGTAAAATTGTAAAAATAATTACTTTTTTGTATTTTTTGAAGGACTCCACTTGAAATAGACTGTTCTTATTGGTTCTTGATATCTAATCTATCTGGAGAGCACTGGTCTAATAAATACTTACCTATCGTCTTCCAAAAATCTATATCAAATATTATTTTCATCATAAGATCTTCTCTGGACCTCTCAGCTGGAAGAATGTGTTTTTAGTTAGCCTCAGCTCTATTACAAACTATTCATTTGTATTTATCATATGACCTTTTCACTTTCTAACATCATTTATAGTTAATTATGCACACTTTATCTTTCTCTTACCAGATAGTGGGCTATATCCTGGAACATTTCTAGGAAACCCACTCTTGCCATTCCTAAATACAAAGATGTTATTAGTATGTAGTTGGAAAAAGAAATGTGAGTTTATTAACATTTGTACGTAAAACAGGCAAACCAACCAGATGGTCTCACTATTCAGACACGTTTTTAATTAAATGAGTAAAGCAGGCAAACCAAGCAGATATTCTAACTATCCATATGTATCTTTGATTAAATGAGTGTTTCTCTTTATTTCTGTGATGAACTGATATAACATTATTACCATTTCTGGTAAATAAAAGATAGATGGCTAGATGATAGATGGCACTTAGGTAGATACTGAAAGATTCTAACAGATGTTAGAATGTACATATACATGTAAAATGATATAAAAGGAATAAAATCTGAATTTGGACCCATTTTAATAATATGTTTGTGATTATTCAGAATACTAGCATTAGTTCTGAGCAAATTATCCTAAGTGAAGTTTGTTTATGGCACCTGGACCAGGGCAACTTGAGGAAAGCGAGGACACCTAGGGCAACTTCTAAGGGGGTTATTCTCAGGTGCAAGTGCAGGGCAGCCCTTGGGAGTGAGTCCAACCTTAAATGTTGCACCATAGGGTCTCACTTACATCACCCTGGTCTCTGCAACTCCCCGTTTTGGAATTATAGTCATCCCTTGGTATTAGGGATCCCATAGGAATAGCAGGCCTTTAGTTGCAGTGTCCCCCACATACACTCAAATCTGCACATACTCAAGTTCTGCACTAGGTCCACTGAATGCGCATATATGAAAAGCAGGCCCTCCAATTACATGGGTTTTATATCCTGCAAATACTGTGTTTGCCATCTGCATTGGGTTGGAAAACATCCATGTATAAATGGACCTATGCAGTTCAAATCTGTGTTGTTCAAAGATCAACTGTATTCCCTGTTTTATCAGCTTTATTCCAGACTTTCAGAGCTTTCCTATCACCCCTAGCTTCTGAAACTTCCCCTCTCCTTAAGGCATTGAACCAGAGTTGTGTTTAGGAGCCATCCTCTCCCTAATCCTTATCAAAGCCCTAGTCATTTCTGCAGCATTCGTATAAAGAACACTGTCACGTTGGAGACACATTTATAAATAGCCATTTTATTTTTGAGTTTAAAAAGACTGAAAAATATTTCATGTTAGCTCCCCTGGTGGTACTTGCATTTAATAGAAAAATGCCTTAATACAGAAGAATATATTTTTGGTGTCCTCAGTGCTCCCCTTTACCTGGGAGTTCACGAGACCAGGTCCCATCCCTCTCCAGCATCCAGGTCAGGCCTGCCTCCCTCCTGGGGGATTCTTCCCACAGAGGTCTAGCAGGGAGCCACAACTCACGTTACTGCACCTTGTTTCCAGTCAATAATGAGATCTCCACTCACTTCAACCTCTGCCTCCCAGATTCAATCGATTCTTGTGCCTCAGCCTCCCAAGTAGCTGGGACTACAGGCACACCCCACCATGCCTGGTTAATTTTTATATTTTTTAGTAGAGATGGGGTTTCACCGCGTCGGCCAGGCTAGTCTTCAACTCCTGGGCTCAAGTGATCCTCCTGCCTCAGCCTCCCAAAGTGTTGGAATGACAGAGGTGAGTCACCATGCCCTACCACACTTTACTTTTTCATTTATTGTTATGTTTTGCAGCTGTGTCGTGTACATTGGTATTATTATTCTGATTATCCTTCAGTTTGTTTACAGTCAGGTTCTACCTTTAGACTTTTTATAAATCACAAAACACCCACTCTCCAGCATTAAAGCAAGCTGAAATAAGATAAAGGAAGCTTTAGGTTTTTGTGACGGGGATTTGCTTTCATCACTAAAATGAATTCATATTTGCAGTCCTACCATACTTGTACCTAAAGCAGGCCCTATGAGTATGCTTTTCAGACTGTCACATTACCGCCTTTTGATTGGTAAATAATCCTTTTATTCTCAAGATGAAGAGAACATATTCTGTTTTTTAAAAAGACTAATCAGTCTCTAAGCTGAAATCCAGCTACACAATCTGTATGAGTTAGGTAATATTATACTAACACTCCTCATTAAAAACCTCTAAGCAACATCCATCCATCATTAAGTAAGATGTTTAATGACTTCAGAAAAGGGGATTAAGAGACAATTGTCAATAGAAAGTATGGTCACATGCTTTTAGAATAAGACTCAGTAATTTTAAATTACATTATTGGAAATGGTACATTGTTTGCTTCTTGGCTTGTTTGATAAACTTCAGTAAAAAACTACATTATAGAGTAGTAAAAAAAATAGTTTCATTTACCTTTTGCTGATACAGATGTGGAAAGTGAAAAACGGAAAAGATGACTCAGTCTCTTAAGAACAAAAATGGTGGCTCTTTTCCAAGTATACTAATAAAGCAATTATTGGGGCTGGGCTTGGTGGCTTGCACCTGTAACCCCAGCACTTTGGGAGGCTGAAGTAGTGGATCACGAGGTCAGGAGATTGAGACCGTCCTGGCCAACATGGGGAAACCTCGTCTCTACCAAAAATACAAAAAAAAATTAACAGGGTGTGGTGGTGTGCATCTGTAGTCCCAGCTACTCAGGAGCCTGAGGCAGGAGAATCGCTTGAACCCCAGAGGTGGAGGCTGCAGTGAGCCAAGATCATGCCACTGCACTCCAGTCTGGGCGAAAGAGTGAGAGTCTGTCTCGAGGCAGGTGGATCACGAGGTCAGGAGATCGAGACTATCCTGGCTAACATGGTGAAACCTCATCTCCACTAAAAATACAAAAAATTAGCCGGGCATGGTGGCGGGCGCCTGTAGTCCCAGCTACTCAGAAGGCTGAGGTAGGAGAATGGCGTGAACCCGGGAGGCAGAGCAGTGAGCCGAGTTCGCGCAGCTGCTCGAGAGAGAGAGAGAGAGAGAGAGAGGAAGGAAAGAAAGGAATTTCATTAATGTTTTATAATGTTTTAAAATATGGACTTTGGAGACAAAAAGGCCTGGTACTGATGTTGTTTTAACTTTACATAATGAGAAATTGTAAAGATGCACATAAGTAGTATTATAGAATAAACTTCCCTACTGCCTGGACTCAGCTACCATCAACCCTGGCCAGACCTGGCCCATCCTCAACCTTCTCCAATCCCCTTCCTCCAAATTATTTTGAAAATATCCCAGAAATAGTATTATTTCATCTGTTTATTGTCCATCATGTAATTCTAAAATTGGTAATAAATTTTGTTAACATGGTCACGCCAGATGTACAAAAATAACGTATTATTATTATGAAATATTCAGTTAGCATTGAAATTTCCAATTGTTCATGAGTGAGAACTGGGATTTAGGCCCTGCTTTCCCACAGAAGCAACTGACCTCTTGCTCATCTGTTAAATGAGCTTGAAAAGCCACCTGAAATACTTGTTGTGAGAATTAAATTAGATATAAGTGATCTAACAGAGAGTCTAGGATTATAACTGAAGTTTTTTTAAAAAGGATATCTTTAGAAGTCAATTTTAAATATTTTTGGAATATACATTTAATATTAGCCCTCAAAGTTTTTGACTCAAGTACAAATGAATAGACCCTGGACAAACTTCAAACCATACTCTGACCATCTTCTGATTCTTCCGTTGTTTCCTCTCTCTTCTCTCGCCTTTATAGGTTGTTTCTCTACTTCTCCTTACTCAAATTTACCTAACCATGCACAAAGGAGGATGGCTATCATCTGTCTGTCACTTAGAAATGAAAGCAAGCAACACTACATCCTAATGTTGATGGTATTGATTTACAAAAAGAGCCACAATGTGTAAACCTTACCATTTATTACAAAGCATAACTTTGACCATTTCTTTCAAGAAACATCAATTTCTCTTTGCCTCTGAACCCATAGAAGGGACAGCTGACTCCAACTATATATTTACAAAAAGTAGATATTCTATTCTAATACAAGTGGGTCTCAGAAATGTGTAACCGAATAACTTGTCACTCATAAGAAAATTGGAGATTATAGACAATGGTTTGATAGGTGTAGCAAACCACTATGGCACATGTACACCTATGTAACAAACCTGCACGTTCTGCACATGTATCCCAGAACTTAAAGTTAAAAACAAACAAGCAAACAAAAAACTTTTATAAAGTTAAAAAAAGAAAATTGGAGGTTAATTCTCTCCTCTACATACCCATGCAACCATTCTGTTTTTCACTTTCAGTGCAGTATTTGACAAATTATGTGAGTGAGTCAACAGTCTATCTTAATATATAAGCTTTCTGTTAGATGATTCAGCCCAACAGTAGGCCAATGTTCTGAGTATGTTTAAAGTAGGCTAGCCTAAGCTATGCTAGTGAGCCATAGGTTAGGTGTGCTAAATGCATTTTAGATTTATGGTACTTCAATATACAGTGGAAGTCAAAGAGCATATGTATGTTTATATATGTATGTGCATACATGTGTATGTGACATACATATATATTAAAAAAAAGTATTGTAAGCTATTGACTTACACAATTATGGGGGCTAAATTCCACAATCTGTCATCTGCCAACTGAAGTCAGGAAACCCAGCAGTGTAGTATGAAGCCCTGAGTGCCAGAGAGCCAATGGATTCTAATCCAAGTCTGAAAAGCAGGGAACCAGAAGCACCGAGGCCTGGAGAAGATTGATAAACCACCAGCCCAAGCAATCAGGCAGAGTTAATTCAATCTTTTGTTCTGTTCAGGCCCTCAGCTGATTGGATGTTGCCCACTCATAATGTGAAGGGCCATCTGCGTCACTCAGTTCACCGTGTTCAAATGTCAGTCACTCCTGGAAACATCCTCATAGACACATCCAGAAATAATGTTTAACCAGCTCTCTGGACATCCAGTAACCCAGTCGAGCGGATACACGAAATCAGTCATCACAAGCAATGTCCAAATTTTGCCTTCCATGAGCAATGCATGTGTGAGCCCGTTGTCCCATAGCCTCACTAACGTCTTCCTTTTTATTTTTTTCAGACTTGATATGTGAAAGTAATACTTCTTTTTAAAAATCTTTAGTTCTTTGGTTTCTAGTACAGTTGAATATTTGACATGTTGTTGGTTATTTATTTTGCCTTTTTTCATATTTATATACTTTTTTACATTTTTCTAATGGAGATTTTGTCTATTTCATCTTGAATTCTTTTATATATATACATACAGTAAAGTTTTGTTTGTTTTTTTTTTTCTTCAGATTACCAAATTGATTCTGAACCTCCTATATTTTTAACTGGCAATGTGGGTCTTGAATACTAATAACCAGTGAAATTATATTGCATTTAAAATTAAGGATTTAGAAGTTTTTTATAGTAATCAATTTCCTTCCCATCCCAGTGTAACAAAGGACTTTTAAAGACAGTGAATTGAAAGTGACATTTTCCTGCATGTATGGTCAGAGAAATGATAAATTTGTAATTAGAAACAAGAATTCAGATATCAATACTAATTCCGTTCTCTCTCTCTCTTGTTTTCTTACCTATATTCATCAAAATGGAGAAACGATTACACATGTAGTCGGGGTGGCTGTGAAACTCAAGCAGTTGGTTTTTCATTATTTTAAGTCTTCTTGACTTTGTTTGTTTGTTCCTTTGATGATCCCATCTTTTGCATGTGAAGATTAACCTTTTCCATTTACTGCATGGGAAGATTAACCTTTTCTATTTACTGGTATTTTGCTCCATGACCTTGTCAGATGATTGCTGACCTTCCATCAAGGATACTTAAACACCTGTTGGGTGCCAAGAAGCATGTTCTCAGAAATACAAGAGAAGGGAAAGAACAGCTCTGTTATTGCTCTCGAAATGCTGGGTTGGTAGAAGACAGTTTCTGAGAGGATGCTTTTACCCAAACCATTGTGGAGACACATTTGAAGCTTCCGTCAGAAACTGTTTGCATTTTCATTGTATTTTATTTAAACTACGGTTTTGGAAAAAAAAAAAAATCCAACTTGATCATTATGCATTTCACTGAAATGAATTTAAAATTAAACTCCTCCCCATCTTCACAATATACTTCTTCACAAGAAAATTCATTTTTCAAAGGGAAAACAATGATATTCAAAAACATGCTATGATTGGGGCCCACAAAACAAAGCTAAAGGGAAGCTTTTCTTGGAGTAGGACAGTAGTTAGGCAGCAGGTGGGTCTGCATTATTCATCATTGTGTCCTCAGGGCCAGATTGAGTGTGTGACACATAGAAGACACCCAATAATTCTCACTAAGTGAACAAAAGAAGAATTTCAGAATCATTTGATATAACAATTTCCTAATAGGACACTGACCTTTATATTCTTCCTCATACCCAAGGAACAAATACTTTATTTTTGTGCATTTAGATTTGCCATTAAAAAAATTGTATTTAGATGTTACCTAAATTATTTAAAAATATTCTAAACATAAACAAACTATTATTTGATAAGGAAATCTATTTATTATGATATATAAAAGTACATGCTTTCAAATAAGATAATTTATTTCACTATGTGGGAAAAGTTATGTTTGAATAATTATGTTTTCATGACACTTTTTCTAAATAACCATCTCCAGCATACAAGAATGATAGATTAGAAATGACAGGATCAAAATGAGCTAGCAGGTTGGCTTGATGTGCAACCAAGTCTTAATAGATTTGAAAATATTATTAAATATTTAACTACAAAGAAAAGATACTGTTTGTAAATTGTCAAGTTACTACATAGCAAAAGTAATGCAATTGATTTCTTATTATTTTAAGATCACCATTGGAGAACTTAAGGGCAGTAAAATGTTTTCAGATATAAAACAATTGACCATTTTCTCCTTTCTGCTGTGAGTCTTGCCCCTCTGACACCTTAGTAGAACTGTGAATGCAATCCTATGTTCGTGCTTTCCGAGTTTCCCTTTCAGAATTGTTGTCATTTGAAGATAAAATGTCTGTATCTCTCTACCTCATTGACTCCCCATCTGTTGTCAACAATCATTGGAGAGCACTTCTTATTTCCCTCACGTCGTCCCTTAATTTCTTTGTCTCTTTTTAACAGTTTCATAATTAACACTACATTGTGGTAAATATCCCTGGGAGAAATACTACAAAAATATTTCAGTGCAGAAGAGTTACATTACAGAGGTCTTGAGGTAACCTGGTTCCTGTAATGGTACCCATCTTCCCTTCCTTTTCATTGAGAAATAGACACATGTATTGAATTGCCAGTATTGTTAGTAAACACAAAATTATTTTGTAAACTGAAACAAATTGGAAGGATAGGTTTATTTTCTGAACAAAAACAGTGCCCTTAATAACGAATTGTGAAATGTATGATAAATATCTGAAATGTTTCCAAGATCAAATTCAGAATTTTATCTAGCTCTTTGAGTCCATCTATGAGCTGTTATTAACATTTCCCATATTCTCTGTCAAAATCAAGAGCATCATTTCATCCAAATGACACCAATTTCTTAAAAATACATTTTTTACCTATTTCTGGATGTTATTCTAGGAGAGATTCAGAAAAGAAACTGGCTGTACCGTTTCACAACACAGTAAGTGTTAATAGCAACTTCAAGTAGAGAGTGGCATTTTGGCTTCTTTAGGTATTAAATAGAGGTGGGATGAGGGGATATAAAATGAATTCCAAATGTAATTTACAAAGACATTTGAGATAACAAAATCAGAATACATTTCTACAAGTTGAAATTCTTTTACATTGTCATTAATAATACTAAGCTAGAGTCTGCATTTTTTACACTATTTGTCCCTACTCAACAATTTCTAGTTCTTGATTCAGGGCTACATATCACACTTATTGCAGGAAGCCTTCTTATGTTAACTAATTACAGTTTTAAAAGTAGGAAAACAACTATCATAAATATTTCAGAGAGTAAATTAGTTGAAAATGTGCTTCAGTATAAGTCAGCCAAAATTATTTCTTATAGTGATGTAAATTGAATGATAAATGTGATTAGGCAGCTCTTGTATATTAATTTCTTGACTTTAATGAGACTTTTGAGACTGTTGATATAAATAGTACTAATAGCTTGAACATCCCCCAATTTTTTCTTCTTCTTCCATTCTTATAAGTGCCTAACTTCTGAGGAATCCAAAGGTGACAGAATGATTCCAACTTAATATTTGAGTAACTTACACACAACATGAGGATTTCAGGACATCATAAATTATTTTTATTAACTGTAATAACTAAATTTTTGTGAAAATATTCTTGTAGCATAAGAGAAATACAAACCAATTTCACTTAGACCAGCCTAAAAACTCACAGCTATACATAAGCCCTAGCCCCAATTACATTCTTCTCTTTGCCTTTTTAGGCTTTAAGAAATATATTCTGTTCTGTATTGGCTATATTTTCGGTTCTGAAAATGTGACTAGAAATCCCAGCTGTGCTACTTACTAGTTGTGTGCATTTGGAGAAAATAATTAACACCTCTGAACGTTTATTCCCTCATAGATCATATTATTGGAAAATGTTATTAGAATTAAGTGACATTTACATAAAGCATATAGCACAGTCTTTGTTGTATAACTGTTAATTAACTGTTAATTATCATCAATATTATTATTATTGCCTTTACAACTAAAAATGGCGAGGGGTGGGGAAGGACAAGAGAAGAGAGATATAGGAAAGAAAACGAGGGTGAGAAATAACACAGGAAAATGTGAAAAATGCTCGAAGTGGGAATTTGCAAATGTTGGCCTAGAAATGATCAAAATAAAACAAGAAAGAAGGAAGATAACATGTATTGAGCAAATACAATAAGCCAAGAAATAACTTGTCTCAAGCTTATAAAAACTTGATTATGTCTTGACTTTCTGTTTATGATGAAATCGAGGCTCAGAAAAAAAAATATGTGGTTGGATCAAAGTCCAACCAATATACTAACATTCTACGGACAACAAGGAATTAATATTCAGATATTTTCCTTCATTTAAAATTTTTTTTTTTTACCACGTACTATAATATCTCTAGACTGGAAAACTGTCTTCAAATACACCTTAGAAAACGTGGGCAAGGGAGACAGTCGTTGATATTCTGATTATTCTTCTCTCAACTTCTTCCCATCATTGTGACATGTACTCTTCTACTTAGTACCAAGGAAGAAAAGAAATATCCCCTGAGATTTCAGAGGTTCTATTATCATTTAGAAATTCAAGAACATTGCTAAACTACAATATTAACTTAATATAGTCCTGTGAATTTCACATGATTATTCACTCCAAAATATTTTGAACAATTTTCTCACCCATATTCATGATCTATTTTCTGATAAGTCTTAGTGAAACTTATTTTTCTAGTATGTTAGCTTATACATAGTTTTAAATAGGATGCTGGTCCACTGAGATAATCTTCCTCAAGGGACCTTACTGCAGACAGGTGCATGTATAAATAAATATATAACTAAATAAATGTGCAAATTCTCAAGTTACTGAACATGTTCGCTATTGCTTTTCTCATTGAGCTCTCTTTCCAGAAAACACTCCCATAATTAGAGACCAATTCTGACAGAGATTTTACTTAGGATCAGAGCATATATTTTGCTTCAAATGACCAAAGCTGAATATATTATTACAAATCTAAAATAACATAAATGACATTTCTTAGTCAGAAAGTTCTCTTCCTTTCTGTATATGTAAGGATAAATCAGAAATCTTCACAAATAAGTCACATGTATTACTCTTACTGTTTACCATTGATTTTAGAATTTAAGATAAACTAAAGTTTTATTTGTTTTTCTTCTTTAAACAGAAACATGATGTTTCTCACCTTATAAATCCATGCACATGTTAGGAGACAGACATTCACATTAATTTTCATTTAGTGTTTTTTCTCTCAGGGCTATATATATATATTTTCAACTTTATTGAGTGTAATTAAGGGGTACATACTTAACCTGTACAATTTAATAAGTTTTATTCATTATGCTTTAAAGAACGAGCTCTGTTTAGGAATTTAGGTGATTTGCCCAATAAGCAACAAGCTCTGAATTTGAGGATATATTATCATGCACAAAGGATAAATTAGAAACAAAAGAATGATTTTTTCAAATGTTTGAATGTTATTGGTCTTATATCTTCTTTATGATATTACCATGGGGATGATTTCTCTTGATGAAACATATCCTTGAAACCAGAGTTAGGATGCAAGGATTTTGATGTGTCTTCTTATTATTAACTTTTGTAGAGCTAAAGGGAAGGTTAGACTTTTCTGGTCTTCTGAAAAACTCTTCTTGGTCATGGTCTACAAAATTTCACTTGGCATTTATTCAAGTACTGTTGCATAACATAATATGCACTGGTATTTCTTCTATTTTCATTGAGTGAATTTTATGTAGGAATCATCTTTCCAAAGAGATTTATACATTTTATATAAGCATCATTTCTACAATAAAAATTTAAGCTAACAAACTAGATATTTTTATTCCCAAAAATCTTAGCTCAAAGATAAAGAGTAATATTTGAATAAGAGTTTGAGCCAATAATTGGAGAAAGCATTTGTATCCCAAATGTCATTGAAAGACATTGAAAATATAATTATAACTAGAAAATATAAATACGTTGTCAAATGAAGCAAGCAGAAATGGGATGGAGACACTTTTACTTGTACTTAGATCCTAAACATACTTAATTACAAATATAAAGGAATTATTCTCATTGGAAAATAATTTAGAGTAACAGATATTTTGAAATCTCCTCTAAGTATAAAAAATCAGAGCTTGCTCTGGCCAGGCGCGATGGCTCAAACCTATAATCCCAGCACTTTGGGAGGCCAAGGCAGGTGAATCACCTGAGGTCAGGAGTTCGAGACCAGCCTGGCCAACATAGTGAAACTCGTCTCTACTAAAATACAAAATGAAAAAGAAAAAAATTAGCTTGGCATGGTGGCAGGAACCTGTGATCCCAACTACTAGGGAGACTGAGGTAGGAGAATTGCTTGAACCCAGGAGGGAGATGTCGCAGTGAGCCAAGATCGCACCACTGCACTCCAGCCAGGGCCACAGTGCAAGACTCCATCTCAAAATAAATAAATAAATAAATAATGAGGACTTGCTCAACTAAGTCCCGGTTATCTATTCAATAGGACAACATACATCCTTTTAAAAAATTACTTATATGAAGGATATTTAATGGCATTGGGGAAAAGGGAAAAGTTAAGATAGAAAATACATAAATTGTCTTCATTATTTGTGATTAAATTGCACAGTATGTAAGGTACACGCATATGAAAATATTATTTTGCTATTTTCTCTAAGAAAATATTTTAAGTTTTACTAATTTAAAGTTGTCTCTATTTTCACATGTCTTACACTGAGTGTGTAAAACATTTTACAATTATGAGATTTCTTTAGGAAGTCATAATGAAGTAAAATAACTTTAAAGAAAAACAATTCAGAACTTTACAAATATATATTTATTAATATCATACCTTATAATATGTATTATATTGCTTACTGATAATATATCATGTTATGAATATAAATTTATGAGTGGATATTCTGATACATAGTTAAACTGAGAAAATGAACCATCAATTTTCTACTGGTTTTTAAAACACAACCATCATGCATTTGAAAACTGTTGTATATCAGGATGGCTTATGTATTTTTAACTTTCTTTATAGCTACTTTCTCTAGAGCTGAGATAAAATATTTTCAGTGCAGATAAATTTATGGATTCAGCTATTCTGACCCTCTCAGAACATCCATACAAAGTTGGAGAACAAATGGCATATTTACAATCACGGAGTTCGCTGCACGGATGTGGATGGATAGGTCACGGAGGATTCTTTTAAAGAAAAATAGGAGCTTTAAAATAAAACTCCTCACCCTTTATGATCACTCCCTTGCAGAGTTCATTTACTTTTATGGTTTCAACCATTATTTCTATGTCAAACAACTCCCAAATCTGTATTTCCAACCATAATCACTCACCCTGGTTCTAGATTTGTTATTTCACACACAGTTCCATGAAGATATATAATAGTCACTGCAAACTTAACTCACCATCACTTTTCCCAACAAAGTAGCATGTTCTACTTTCTAACCTTCCAATTTTGCTAATAGTATAAAAGTGCATCTAGTGTGCCATACTCTCCTTCTCAACATGGACAATTTGGTAGCATCATTCCTCTGGGTCCTGTAGTTCCTGGGTTGCATGAGTCACCATGTTCCATTCGTTGACTCTTTTCCTAATCCTCCATAGTTTTCCTCTGCAACTCTTGCATCCTAATCTAGCTGTCATCATTCATATCTAGAAGCTTGTAGTTTTCCTTGTTTTAGAAGTTGTTAGGTACACTAGAAATGTCATCACTGGCTTTTAATTAATGTTACTGCTTCGACCCACCAGCTATAGTTAACTTGACAAGATATGGAAATTAGAATGTTATTTAGATTCAATCTCCTGGTATGTAGATAAGCTCATTTTAACAATCTTTGTTTTAATAAACTGAATATGTGTTGAGAAAATGCAAACTCTAATAGGAAAGATAAAAATATTCATTCATCCTCAGTAAATATTTACTCAGAACTTAAAGAGTATTAGTCATCTCTACCCTATTAGGCAGAAAAACAAAATCACTTCGCGGATACCCTGAAACTGTGTGTTAGAAAACGGACTTTAGGAAATCAGAGCATGTGCGATACAGTTGGTGGCCAGAGAAGTACTTGTGCTTGTGTGTCAGTGTGTAATTGTGTGTGCAATCTTTTAATCATCTGAATACATGTGAAAGGCACCTGCTTTATATTCAACATATTCTATGCTCACTAAGGATACAAAGAAGCCTACGACAAACTTCCAAATTGCTTAGAAGCAAATTGGTGATAGGAAACTCAGACATGCTAAACAAGGCAAATTAGATAAAATAAAATACAGACATCTCTAAGTATCAAAACTAATTTGTTTCTGCCAGTGTATTATAGAATGAATGTTCAGAAAATAGGAGCCTCCTTTAAATTATTTTACATGGAAAAAACTTGTGGATTTCCAGTGTATCCAAACCTCCAGCATCTTCATACAAATTGGTAAAATATTTTTGACAGTCAGTATAACAATGTATTGATGATTTCTGGAGAACATATTGCTTTTAGGACACCAATTATCACATTATTTAACATTTAGTAACCCCAAAAGGGTATGTGGGTATGCAGAACACAAAGATACTACATTGTGTCAAATATAGATTATATTTCTTTTATGCACAAAAAAATATAAATTAACATATTTTTTTTTAAAAAGCTACGAGGTTAGTGACAACAGTGGGATCCCGTAAGAGGGGCTGATCTGACATATTAGCATTCTAATATTCTTTCTCCCTGCTACCAACATTTTCATTGGTGTGTGAGCATATTCATTACACCATGGTTTCAGTTTAGTTTATGGATTTGGAGTAAACCATTTTAAGTAATTACACAAATGTTGAAATATTGAATAATCAGATATCTAGGGATGTGTCTTCTTATAGGCTGATGGTTGGGTGTTTGGAATTATATACGCTATAGAATTAAATGGAGAATCAACCCAAAGCTAGAGTAATCAGGAAACATTAGGGAGAAACATTTAAGTGACTATCAAAATTAGATAAAGCACCAAAGTAATACCAGGTGGTGTAGAACAGAGAGTCAACAATATGATGTCCATGGAGAGAGGTTATTTTCAAAAAACAATCTTGAGCGTTTGCACACGCACGCACACCAGTGAAGCTACAGAGGCAGAAATATCAAATGTACAAATAGTATCCTGTAGTTGCAAAGTCGATATGTATTTATTATATTCACTATACATGTTTTTGTCTTTGTTCATTTCATACAGACACATATGCACACATACATTCACATACACAGATACACACAGAATTCATTATATTGTTAGCCATGACTTAGTATTTCAAAATTACAAATAAAATTAAAGAAAGGCAATCTCTACTAGCAACATCACCTTAAAACAAGACAGAAGGTAAATCATCATTTACTTTGTAAGAGCAAATACAAATATTCTTAACAGTAAGTAATTGATTAGTAATTCAAATCCAATTATGCTAAGTTGTAACCACAGAAAACCTTTATAATTTTGAAAGATGACCATAATTTGAAGCATGGCATTGTTTATATTTTCATATTTTCTTTATTAGGTCAGAGATAAATAATAACAGCTATTTTTGGATCTGAAAGACAAACTAGAATTAACATTGTGTGCATTTTACCAATGTCTCGCCTGCTCTACTTTAAATATAAATTGTTTAATATAGAAATTTTCACCTTTTAAAAATAAACACAATCTCCCCATTTCTTGTTTTACCAATGTGAATTTATAACTTTATTGTTTTAAAGACATTTTGATGATAATTTATGGTAATTTAAAATTTTGAGACAAAGATTCTAATTTTAATATAAACATAAAATCTTAAAATTTCAGAATCTAAAATATACAAATAATCTACTTCCATTCCACTGTTATGCTCCCTGGGTCACTAGTACAGAAACACACACACGTACGCAAGCACCCACTGTCACACATAGACAACTTATTTTACACAGCAAAAAGGTAGGCAGGGATAAAATATCTTTCTAGTCTTATTCTTCCACTGCTTTACAGGGATTAAAAAAATAAAATATCAGAAGATAAAAAGGGTTTAAAAGTGTTTCACTGGTGCTAATAACCAGAATAAAAAGGTGTAGATATTGAAAGAAAAGGCATATAGCTATTAAGGATAAAAGTAGAGTACAAATAGCTGGCTTAAAGATAAGATTTTATAGTTTTATAAAACTGTGAATACTTTGATGATGGTAAGGAAAATGTGACATCTTACACTATAGATATGGAAGAATTTGGAGTTGCTAAGATTCTCCTGTGAAAAAATAGTAGCCCTGGTAATCAGATTACTGTTACTTCCGACATGTAAAATCATGAGGTGTTTTTTTCTGTTCTGGAAGGTTCATATTATAAATCAGTCATGTTAAAGATGCCCAGAGTTCTGTAATACATGCTGTTGGTAGTCTAAGGTTAATTGGATGGACAATTGGTCTTTGATCATCTGTCAAAGATGCTGTAGAATCCTACCAAAAAAAAAAAAAAAAAGGTGGATTAAACAAAATGACCATGCATGTTTCTTCACTCTCCATAATTCTATTGTTTCAAGAATAAATTTGGTCAAAATGCATAAGTGACGGCTGTGAATTCTACAACTCTGATGAATTAAAAGGCAAGGCAGAGGTCTCATACTTTAGGGGAGGGAAGAGCAAGAAGCTGCTAAAACACCAGGATGCATGCTTGTATTTTCTGCAGGCACATAAATAATATCAACAACCCAAAGAAAATTGAAGAGGGAAGCATATTAATTTAAATATAAGCCTGGTCCTCCACATACATTTATTTAACAAAAATGCACTGAATAATTTATGCACAGCAATGTACTAAGCAGTAAAAATAAATCCATTTTACATGTTATTACAGAGCGTGAGAGGAAGCCTGAACCAATCCAAGACCAATTACATGACAGTATATAATTAGAGATTAGATGTGATGCAGATTGTAAGAGCTCTGGGGTCGTAAGTGAGCAGCTTCTCTATGAAATAAAATGATCAGTAAAGATAGCTAACAGTAGGATTAAACTGAATCCTTAGACAAGGGAGCCCTTTGTATTTGTGGGTTAGAACAAGCGTACAAATGGATACACTTATCTTGCATCTGCTCCCCTTTTTTTCCTACTTCTAGTTCTTCCTTCACTCAACGAACCTTATACACATGTGTATGGACACCCTCAACTAATATTAAATTCTACCTATAATTATCTCATTATACAACCAATAGTTGCTCTTGGGTTATGTCTCAAGTCTGTGTGGCCAGTCTCCAGTGTGGCCAGCCTCCAGTGAAGGAGACTTTGGGATCATTTGAGCAGAAAATGCAAATCCTGATGTCTAAGACTATGGACTTGAAGGACACCACAGGTTTTGAATAGGGACATTTCCTTGGTTCCACACCCCTGGACACATGGGAAGGGTCACAGCTAGAATAATGACAGAGCTAGGCTACTCAAAGCAAGGATTTAGGGAAGAATATAAGATACTTCATAGTATGAAATTACAGAAGGATGTCAAGGCCTAATTTCTGATTAGTTATTATGGATCAGAGATTAAAGAAACATTTACAGTCAGGATTAAAGATGGGAGTGGCTAAGGAAGACTGTAAAGGTAGATTGCGGTAATTAATGAGTTTGCTGCTAGGCAAGTGTTCCACTTTTGTACAGCCACAGAGTGAAAAGAAGCTAGGAGACAGAAGATGAATTTGTTTTTAGCTACTGTGAGGAGGCACACTGTGCTCATATGTGCTCACATTAATTAAAGTGCCTTTTCAAGTAAAGAAACAAAGGCCTAACTGTTTCAAACAACACAAAGAAAAATTTAGTTGTAACTAGCATTCATGTCACCCACAACTTAATAGCTGTAGTAAGAAATTGTTAGCTCTCTAATGGACCTATACACATTTATCTTTTCCTTTCTCAAAGGGCAGCATTACACTAACACTTGAAAAGGAATTTTTTGCTTTCTTTACAAGTGTCATCATTTCATTCTCTGAACACTTCAAAGCACATGAAGTCAAGAGAATTAGCACTGAGTCTCTTTGAAATGTGCATTACAATGATATTGCTTCCACTTCATATTATTGCTCCATTTTTAGACACTACACATATAGGATTCTGGCCCAAATAAGATGCAATTATGGAGGAAGCCTTTTCCTCTTGAAGTTTTAAGAGCTTTCCTACTTTACTGCAATTTTGGAGGAAGCAGCAACTCTTCAGAGAACTCAGTAGTGCCCTAAATGGCATGCTCAGGCAATCAGGCGATCACTTACCCTCACATCATTCAATGTTAAAGTGAAATTCACAGGAGATAATTCTATTTCAAAAATTGAAAGTAATAAAGAAGTGACCAAATAAATGATTCTTTCTTTCATTAAATGCATAATCAGTGTGTCCACACAAGCTAAGCAAGACTTTTTCAGCACAGGCAATACATCTTTTATTCCATCACTATTTCCCAAGAGTAAAAGCAAATGACTTTTCCTGTGTAGTTTGAAAATTATTATTGCATTTCTTCTATTGTCTTCCCAAACCAGACATTTATTTTTAGAAACAGTAACTGTGGAAAATTAAAATTCTGATTCCTAGCAATAATATTATTATAACCATCTAGTTCCCTAGAAGAAATAGCTCTAAAGTCAGATGTGATGGGAAAGAGGAAAACAACCATAAGCACATAGTATCTTGATAGGCATTGACATTGCCTCAGACTAAAGCAATGTATTTGTAATCTTATCAGTGCTCAATATATTGACCTTAAACACAATTTAAGAAATAAAATAAGTTGACTGCTTTTATTATCCTCATATACATCTTTACTACATGAACCTGAAGTTTGGTCAATTTAAATTGCACATTCTCAGAATCAAATAAGAAATGTCTCAATGCTATGAAATACATGTCAATTCATTAAGATGTAATCATCACGGTGTGTAGTTTCTGGCATCAATATGGTCCTTAGATTAAATCTGAGCTGCCTTCACAGGAAACAGTGCAGCATGTTGTGCTTTGGTTTTAATGGGGACCCATGCTTAGTAACCATCAATGCATATCTACTGAATAACATATAAAACAACTATTAGGAAATCTGTCTGCAAAGGCCCCTGGAATTTGACCCTTCTCTTTAAAGACCCCAAATCTTTCTCTTCATGTGCTCAGAAATAATTAGGTCCTGAGAGACTAACCTTGCTAACTAAAACGTCCACACAGCTGTACCATACACCAACTTTCTGTTCATTATTTTACAATGGAAAATAATGTCACTGGGACTGGGAATACTTAACTTCAGTGTGGCCAGCACATTAGCTCCTCTGCAGTCTAACACTATGAGAAGCCAAGTCAAAATCAGAAACAATTTTATTGATTTACCGTGAGAACTAATGGTCTCAGGAGAGAGAAATACTCAAAATTCTATTACATCAGCACATTCTCTTCACGAGAAGGACGTGCACAAGGGTGGATTGGTGAGCTTGGAAGTAAAACAAGAGAACTGGCTGAATCAAAGCTTAATGTGCCTGTCTGAGATGGCTGGAAGCCACTCTCATGATTGTGATGAGTTTCCCTCCACGAATGGAAATCTCCATCCCTTTGGCTACAGAACCTCACAGTTATTTTCATTCAAGAGATGGGCTTTCCTTAGAAGATGGAGATATTTTGAGAGGATGGTTAATGTACACTCTGCTGTATAGTACTTGAATCAGTGTGATGCCCATATTCCCTGGTGACTTTCCTTTTATTTCTGCTTTTCTGGATGACCAAACCTTTCTTCTGAATGGCACAAAGTGTTTTTATTATTTTTTTCTCAAGTAGTTTAATGTCGTTCATTTAAAGTACTCCTAAATCCCTCTGGCTTTTTACCTATCCTGTCACTTACAGATAAATTTTAAAATCCAACCTTGGCATGTATATGTATTTTTTTCTATGTAGCAATTTATATTTCAAAGATAATCGATTCTACTTTTCAAATCCTTAAATCCTTAGGGAGTACCTGAGTGTTGTCCTTAATAGTGTCAAGCTTTATTTTTTTTCCTTTTATGCACAACTAGATTATATATAAGGGTTTACATAACTTATTTAAGATTACACAGCTGGTATGCCATGATGCCTAGCTTCAAAACCAGCTGTTTCTCATTCCTAGCCCTAAATTCTTTCCTACTCTATTAAACTACTTCTTGGCTTTCCTGTAATCCTTACCTTTAGCTTTGTTAAATTCTTTGTCTCATTAACAATTGTATTTGATAATGATCTGACATATTCATTATTAAGAAAAAATGTTTCTGCACAGTTACCATGACATTTCTGTGGTTCTCTTTGTAGCAAATCTTATGGAAAATACTTGCTCATATGCAATCCCACCTTCTTTATTTTTCATTGTCTCCTGAACTATTATTCTTGTGCAATTCTATTCATTCAATTCCAATGAAACTATTTTATCAAGGTCATCGGTTACTTCATGTTAGCAAACTCAATGTTCAGGTTTTTGTGGTTTGTAAAAATATATTCAGAAAAATTAAATATGTCTTTTGTAAAATAATTTCTGCTCTTAGAGACTGCAACTCCGTAATCTTTTGGTTTTCCTCCTGTCTTAATGCTTGTTCCTTCTCATTTTTCTTTTCCGGCACTTTGCCTTTGACTAACCTCTCAGTGTTTTAGTGCTCCAGGCTCAGTTCCAGACCTTCTGGAGCTCGACCTCTGCACTCTCTCCCTAAGTAACCTCATTCAGTCTCATGAATCTAAACACAATGTGTATATTTGCATTTACATTTTTAGCTCTGCCTTTTGCTCAGCACTCCAGTATATTCAATAGTCTACTTGACATCTCTATTTAGATGTCTATCCATCATCTTACCCTTAATGCATACAAAATGGACTTTTTTACTTGCTTCCATAGCCATCACCCCCAGATATCCTCACTTCTGCATCTGCTTTAGTCATTTCCATTTCAGTAAATGACAACTCCATCCCCACAATTGCTTGAGTCAAGTAGTTAGAAGTCATTTGTAATACCTTTCTTTCTCCATTACATCCAATTCATCAGTATATCAATTCCCTCTCTATTCAGAATATATCCTGAATCGGTCCATTTCCCTGCACTCTGACTACTGTCAGAATATTTCAACCAGCCATTATGTCTAACTTAGGCTATTAGAATAGCCTCTTAACTATCCTCTCTGCTTTACCATGTACCCTTGGCAGCCCAATTCTCCACCCAGCATATAGAAGACTATTTTAGAAATGTAAAGCAGATTATGTTTCTTTCCTTTTTAATCCTCTTTATTTCCTTCCATTCTAATTTTAATCACATTTAGCATTAAATGCAAATATTTTACCCCTTATCTATCTTACTAGAGCATGAACTATGAGAGCTGAGCTCTAGCTCTTTAGGTTCTATCACCATATCCCAGCACTTGAGAAAGTTGCCCAGAACATTATAAATGCTCAGTAAAATTTAAAAACACAGTAAATAAATAATAAATAAGCAGTACCCCAATTGGAAGAATTTGGTACATTTGAGGTGTCATTTGATGGTCACTAGATGTATGCTGTGAAATCTGTCCTGATTACTTTTGTTCCCATTGCTTCCCTAATGGAAAAGCACCCCATCCTGTGATTTCACTCAAAGTCTATTCATTCTTGATGGACAATCAAATTCACTCTCAATTACAGTCCTACCATTACATATTTCCTATGACCTATCATCTTTATCTGCCTCTGAAATCCCATGAAAGAGTGCTAACACTCCTTTGCAGTGTTTTCAATCCATATTTACTGGTTGCTTATTACACAAATATCCACAAACTGCCAAATATGTACAAACAATACATAGATAATATATAGTTAAGGCCCTAATGAGATTGTCTCTTCCTCTAGGACAGATACCATGCCTTGTTCTGGTCTGCCTACTCTTCCTTTAGTGTTATAAACATAAGCAATACTCAAAGTAAAGTAACCTGCTGATTCATTTAATAAACTGAGTCTATATGTGCTACTCAGAATAAGAATTTATTAAATGACTATAATTCATTGTTTGAACATGAAAACACCTGAAGGAGAACATATTTATATGGATTCTATGACAATTATGCAGATACAAACACAAGTTAAAAATTGTATTCTATTCGTGCATTTATGAGCGAATCAAGCAAATTATACAGCCAGTCGAAAAAGAATGCAAAACACACACACACACACATATTTATAGATCAGGAATATTGACAGATTATACAAACGGAGACAAACACGCTTTCCATTGGGGATATTAATAGATTGGTGAAAAAAGTCTATTGAGTCTCTACCAGACAAGACACGATTTGCATGTCTATAGATAGGAATTATTTTTGTGTTACTATGAGATATCTTTAACTAACAGACAATGAAAGATAAGACAATGAAAGATAAGAATCAGATAACCCGGGGAGATGTCCACAGGATTGTGGACAGGACACACTGGAGCACAAATTTCTCTCTGTCATTGAAGTCAGCCTTTCTGCATAGGTTAAATGAATTGAAGTTGAATGGTTTATAATGTATTTATTTAAACAACAAGACATGTATTGTGTATTATAGGAAGTAAAACATGCATGTTCGTAAGTTTTATTTTAAAGTGCGATTTTATATAAATTTAACAATATTTGGTACATATTCATGGCAAACATTCTCCAACATTTTATCTGCTCTTTACTTTTATTTTTGTGATATCTAGAAGACTTAATGTATGTATATCATTAAAACAATCAGTGAATCCCCTTTCTTATGCTTTTATTTTGCTTATTGTTGTTGAAGAACTTGACTCCCGTTCTCAATGAATGGAAGAACACTTACAAATATTTATTGTGGTTTGTTAAATTTTTTATTCTATTACATATAATGCTGTGATTCGCGTGGAAATTATTTTGATATAAGAAATTATCAGGATTGAACTGAATATTTTCTTGATAATTAACTAAATGCTCTCCAACAAATTACTTATCTCATCCTTACTGCATTAATAAAAATGTAGTTTTGCTTATATACTCAGAGGAATAACTCACTGTTTTAGTGTATTTGTGTGTGTTAGGTATAAATAATGAGCAACAAAGGTTTGTCTCATTGTATGTTTTCATAATTTCTACATGATTATGTATTCATGGCTGATTGCTTTTCATGCAAATTCATTTTTACTAATTATTGAAAGTAGAAAGTAGATGGGATATAAGGTAATCTTTATTGTTTATTTTATTCTTTGTAATAGAAAGTAGCCTTCAATTTTTATGCAGAATATTAGTTGAATTTGACAATATATTCGATTGATATTAACATGTTTCTATATGTAATCATGGCATCAAGATTAACACGTGATCTTTTCATTCTGTTCAATGTAAAATGATAAAATTAACCCTTTTTATTGTATCTAATTTCTGTTTCTCTCACTTTGTGTTATTAGTTTTACCTGTAGTGTTTTTTTAACATAATGCATTATTTTTAAATACTATCTTAAAATATATTATTTTTTCAACATTTTAGAACGGTTTTGTGCACATTGTTTTTTATTGCCTCATAAATAACTGAAATAATTTTATTATTTTTAGATGAGTAAAGTATTGACTGGAGAAAGACTTCAACAATATTGATTATCTTATTTCAAATCCCCTTAGGCCAGTGGGCAGGTATGTAATAATTAAAACTCAACCTCTGAAGTTAGTCAGACTTAGAGGTACAACCTCCTTTCAACACGTAGTTTGTTTCTCACTTCTGAGTGACTTGATCTTATTTATATTTTCTGCAAAGTATTAACTAATTTCTCCTTTATCCTTGATTTCTACATTTGCTAAGCCAGTTCTGGTTAGCATATTTTATTTTTTGTTCCTCAGAGTGACAGTCTTATTTTACATGTTGGTTTAACTCACTTGGAATATAATGAGCTTTTTACCTCTGAAAGTTCAGGATTTTCTTCATCTAAATAAAGTTCATCTTGTTTGTTTTCTATTATTTCTTTTACTGTGATTCATTAACATTACTAGTTTTTTCTTTAGGAAACACATGTTTTTCTTTTTAATCTCTTGTCCTCTTTTTGATAGCTAATAAATTCTTAGTTGGATTTTCTGTTATGTTTATTTCTATTTTCAATAGAAAACTTTCATTTACTTATCTTCCTTTATTATAACATCTAGCTGTCTTTGTATTTCTGCTTTTTTCTTAGTCAACACACTTTCCCCATCATTTAGGCCTTAGTATCTCTTGTTTTTAGCTCTAATTTTATTAAGTTCATAATTTACATGACTGATTTTGAGAGCACAGGGCCCATGCTGTTCAAAACGGAAACTGATTTTCTTGAGTAAATTTTTTCCAGAGATATGATCTCTGTTTGACTCTGGAATATAATCGTTTTTCTATACAATTTTACTAAATATTTTCATGGGCCCAATTTGGTTTGCTTTATTTTTATTCATTCAATAAAAATTTATTCAGTTCTACTATTTTCCAAAACGAACATAGATTAACTTTCTTGGTATCCCCCGAAAGAAGTTATTGGACTCTGTTTCAACATACGTCAGGCACTATATGATGCAGTGAGGATACCCCAGGAAGAATAGGGAGAGAGAAGTGTCTCACTGGTGAGTTTCTCTTTGCCTTCCAGTTTGGCAAGACTGTTGTATTTTCTTTATGGCTCACCTTAATAAGGTGGGAATGTTGACATTTGGGGAAGAAAACACAACGTTTCATTCCCCCTGCTGGGATAAGCATTTGCTGAGCGTATCAATGCGTTATTTTCTACTGTACAGTTAATACCAAAGCATTTAATAACAACAAGCCAGAGAAGTCAAAGGGAATGCTCCATGCCAGGCATTGCCAGCAGTGTCAATATTGGTTATTTTTATTTTACTCTGTTTCCTGATTTTCCTTGAAATGAATTTGGCCTCTGGGGTGTTCATTCAAACTGGTTCTGTACATTTTACACCTACGAGTGTGCCTTTAAATTTCTTGTGATGTTTTAGAAATGATGACTTTTCTCTTTTAAAAATATAGTAATT
Source organism: Colobus angolensis palliatus (assembly GCF_000951035.1). Taxonomy (NCBI): domain Eukaryota; kingdom Metazoa; phylum Chordata; class Mammalia; order Primates; family Cercopithecidae; genus Colobus; species Colobus angolensis. The sequence continues at coordinate 3,156,360 of NW_012115699.1, read as the reverse complement.
ATATTAGAACTCAAGAGGAAAATAAACTAGACATCTATCCTCAAGTGTACATAATACCCAGGGATGCACTCAATCTTTCTTCTATTTTAATTTAATTCCACCTAGAGTGGAGGGAGCCAGACATACGCATTTTTAAATCACTTGTTATGATTTTTCTAAAGTTGTTGAAGCTAGGTTTTGGGATACATTTAAAGAAAGCATCATCATCTCTTTTTAGGTATGTGCATCCATAAAAGTTTTGGCTTTGTTTTTTCTGTATGACACATTATGTGCCACATTTTGCTGCAGGAGTAACTCTCTTTTTCTTAACCTTGTCACAGACTGCTCAAAAGCGCTCTGCCTCTTATTGTTTTGTGTTCTTCAGTATCTCCTATTTATGTTTTGTACTTATAGCCTCAGAGGAATATAGACACTTGCACAGCATCCTGACATAACTCATAATTTTGCATCAAAACATAAAACCAGTTTAGTTTCAATGCAGAAAAAAGAATTTCAGATGCATTAGGTGATGTCCCACCAGTTTGCTCTAATTTTCACAGCCTCCAGAGAACTGGTGAAATGAAATGGAGAATTCAGATGCTGTAACTGCTTTTAGCTCCTTTTGTGCCTCAATGATTTTGGATTTTATTAGTGTAATAACACCATTCACAGTTTTATATAGTACGAAAAGATAAATGCATATTATCAGTATTACCAGCTTGATGCTTAAGCATACTTTTCTATTATTTTTAATGGGAAGAAAGTTTCAGTCTTTTAATTAATTTTTATGATCACTGATGATGTCTCGTAAGTAATTCTCTATAGGCAAAACCCACTAAAACAATTATACATAGTTGGTTAGTGCTATCTGTCTAATTCCTTCAAGATTAATGACATATCTAAAACTGAATCTATTTTTTTTTATCACAAATTTCTTCTAGTGATACAGGCTCTCAGAAATTATGACCAAAAAGAAAACAGTGATTTATCCTAGATTCTTGTTTGCCTTACTCCTACTTCCATAGTGTCCTGGAACAATTTTTAAACACTCCATTCTTCTCTAATCCTACTACCATTGCTTTAGTCTGGGACCTAACTCAGCCTTGAGTCTTATTCTTCTAATTTGATGTAGTGAAAAGTTAGAAAGCCTAGAGACAGAACGTAAAATGAGAAGAAAGTAAGTTCCAAGATGGAGACCTGAGGAATGACGGTATAAAGCAGCCAAATGGAAACGGTAGATTATCCAACAAAGACTGAGAGAGCAGCCATGCAAGATGAGAACTTAGAAAACATCAATTACGTTTAATGATAAATAACCATTTAATCATAGTTGCATGACCAAAACCTTGGATTAAACACAGTGGGAGTTGAAGAATTAGACTATATGTAGTTTCCTTTTTAATTTTTATTTAAGAAATTGTATTAAAGGAAAAGAGAACTGGGGGGTGGATATCTGTGAGAACATGTGGGATCTAGCAAGTTTTCTTGTGGCTGCCATTGTTGCTATGATGGGCATTATTAGAACATGGCAGCATGCCAAGGAGGTACGGTGGCTGAAGACTCAGATCACACAGTGACTGCACAGATGGGTTGGGATTCCTGAAAAAGCAAAAAGTAGATGGTTTCACCTTTCATGATAGGGCTATTAAAATTTGAGGAAGGAAGGATACATGTACATGAAAATAGAATTTTAGATGTACTGCTGAAATGTGAGCAAATTCCCTGTGGCATTATCTGTGTTCTCACTGGAAGATCTAATTGCACTGGTAGGCTGAGAGTAACAATCTAGAAGATGAATCATAATTTTAAGAAGAGTGGAGGAAATAAGCAAGTATTACTGTTGTGTGTAGCAATGTCTTTGATTTCCAATTTTATTCAAAATTTTCTTGAAGTAGATATTTTCAAAAAAATTATGAAGTGAGAAATCTATGAATATGTTAAGTACTTCACCTACCGACCGCATATTAAGATATGGTTTGTTAGTCCATTTTCCAGACCCAAATGGTTAGTCTTTAATTGTAGAATGTTTCCTTGCTCTTTCTTAGTTTGTTGGTTTCTTTTGCTATGCAAAATAGCAAAATCATTTTTGCTATGCAAAATAGCAAAATCATTTTTGCTATTTTGACCGCATTTTACTTCCTATTTATGTCTTCTGATTTGGGAAGTATGCATACTATTTTTATGACTGTAGACAAGTAATACAACTTTTCCATGATTCAGTTTCCTCATCTGTATAATGAGAAAAATATTAACATCTGCCTCATATATTTTTTTAAAATATTCTGTGATATAATATATATAAAGCATATAATAACATGGCAATAAATACTGGCTACTATTATGATTGTTTACCTTTACCTTATTCATAATTGTAGGGGGATAGATTTAGCTTTATTTTAGTTATTTTATTTTAATCAAACCTCGTCTCTTGGGAAAATAATATGGAGTTTTAGACACAGAATATTACTTGCTTCATTATTCTTATTTTGATAATTGTTCTGCCCTTTTCTTTGTTCCATACCATGTCGACAATTATTTAGGACAACACACAAACCAGTAAAACTAGTATAACTTTACTAGTAAAACTAATAAAACTGACTCTATTAGTAAAACTGATTTTACTAGTATTTAATATACCTCAACTTTTAACCTTTTAAGTTTAGGTAGTTTATGTGATTATTTCAGTTTGTAACTTTAATAATTTTATTTTTAGGATTAACTGGTTTTTTGAATAATGTTATCAGGAAGCACTTATTGCTGCTTGTATGTTTGTGTGCATATGTCTGCATGTGTGGTTGGGGTGATACATGAGTGAACTTGATCATGTCATGATCAAGGCATGACCCTAAATATTAATTCGATTGGATAAACAATTGGTCAATTAACATTGACCTTAAATATTAATTAGACATAGAGTCAGAATTTACAAAGCATCAGTATTCTATTTGTGAGGAATTGAAAAGGAGAAAGCTGGTAACCACAGTTCTTTCAATGTGTAATACGTTTTATACAAGCATTTGCTCACTCCAGGAGGAATCTTAGGAGTCTGAGAGACCATTTTAGTTGAGACATTGAGTTTAGTAATGTGATCAACCTTGGTTGTGGGAAGAGCATAGCTTTCATGCATTTTATTGTTTTTTTTTTTCCTGCTTCCAGTTCCATTGAATAGAAATTTATTATTATGAGAGATTATATCCTATTAGGTAAATTTTACCATATTATTCACCCACTAAGGGAACACAGCAAATCAATAAAACACCATGTTTTCAAAATAAGCATAAAGAAAACATTTAAGTTAAACAATAGTCAATTTACTCTGTCTTATTATTTTTTAAATAACAATTATGTTTGGGGGTGAATAAATATGTCACCAGCTTAAATATATATTACAATTCACTGTAGCTTTTGTTTTTCTTTTTCTTTACTAAAAGCTACAAACTACAACTGCCATGCTTCTATTGCCATCTGTGTCCTCGTTAGCTTTTTAAAGAACTCGAACTGGATTTTTACTCATTCAGAGTTTAAGAGAGCATGAAACCCCTTAGTGTTATGTTATGTCCAACATGATTATGTTATATGAATTATGATATGCTTTATGCTAAATAACACAGTTCCTCTTCCCTGGAGAAGGAAACCAATCTTTTCACATGAAAGGTACTAACATGGCATATCTTAAGCAAGAAGACATTACTCTGCAGCCCAGATTCATTAACGCAAATTTGATAGGATCATTAAAAATATCTCTTGTTCAAAGACCATTTAAGCATATTTTAAAGCACTTTTCATTTTAAAATGATACTAAAGGAAGTTTTCCAAGGCATTTTCAGGGAATCTGAGTAGTCATGTATGAGCATAGCCTCATTCTCTGGCTGCAATTCTGACTGCTCCCAGAACTTCTGGTGCCAAGAATGGAATCACAGAATGCAATCTCACCAATTTACTAGCTGTGTGACCTTGTATAAGTTTCCTAACCTTTCTGAAGCCATTATTTCATGTAAAAATAACTAGTCTTTTTGTGAGGACTAAATGAGGTACTACTCATTCATTTTCCAGCTTCATAACTTGAAAATGTTTATTGCTCTATCTCCTACATGCTAACCCCAACTTCACTTTGCACAAGTTTCATTTTGTCTTTAATTCTTTAATAATCATACCAACTTGAATATACCAGTGAAACCTCCAACTTTGCAACAATCTAAATCAAATTTCTAATATTATATTACCCATGACACATCACTTCCTGCCATATATTACAATTAATTATCAAGCATGCAATTTCTTGATTCATTGATACTAGAAACAATTGCGTGCACTCCTGGCACTCCTCATGGTTTTCAGGCTGTTCTCTCCCTGTGAATTATCTTTGTTTCTCCCTCCTCTCAGTTTGAACCTATGCATTCTTCAGCGAGTAAGACCAACTTCCTTCTTTAGATTTCTTCTGACCTTGCAAATGCGTCTATTGTTAATATCAAAATTTTAAGATTCAATAGAACAATCTGGCTTAACCTGAACACAGAGGGCACACTTTCAGGACTGTATCTTTGACTCTATGAACTGCAATCCACTGCATGTACACTTCCCCTAAACATGAAAAGCCATTTCTTTTTCTTATTTGGCTTTTATATGAGACAGAATGTTCTTAAGCACCAAAAAACTCTTTACCTCTAAGTAAAAGCAGTGTTCAGGTAATCCACCTGCATGTCATGAGAAAGGAGAAGGAAGAGGAAACAAGGTATGCTCAAGGAGTTTTCTGATCGCTGTCATCAGCTGAAGTTTACAAGATTCAATAAGGTTGATCCAGCTTATGAAACATCTGGGAACTAGTTATTAAGAAAATATGCAATAGTGGCTGATTATTAAAGTTACTTTGGAGTCTTTTTTAAATATACAGATTCCATGTTCCACTTCTATAGGTTATGATTCCATCATAATAGATTGGTGTGAATATCTGCTTTCCTGGACTGCGTGTAAAGCATAGCTTTCATGACTATTATTTTTTTCTACTTTCAGTTCTGTTGAGTAGATATTTGGATACTTGTGATAAGCAGCCAGCTCAAGATCATTGTGTTAGGACAGGGGTCAATAATTACATTTCAGATGTTGGTGAGATGCATAGTCAAATCAGCCAGTGAGCACTAGGGGACCCTAGTTCTGAAAGTTTCCTGCACCCTGTGAGACAGGGTCTTCTGATGGTCTATGCTAAAACACTTCTTGTCTCTAAGTCTCTTTAACTAACCCCTTTGCATACAAACAAGCTTTCTGTATCAGATTCTGTCTAATACCAGCAAGGTCACCTTCTCCAGGCAAACACAGGAAAGCAGGGAGGATACAGTACAGAGTTGTGAATTTGATCTCCCCCAGGTTGTATCTGCTAATCTGGGAGGATTAAATAGAGACATGGGTCTAAAGAATTCCAATACCTCCCCACCTTAAAATTAATAATAGTCATAACTGAGAAACAAAATAAAATTAAAAAGTGTATTTTTAGAGAAAGGAAAGGGGAAGATAATAAAGTCAATTTCAGAAATTTTCAGAAGAGCACACCCCACCCCAGTTATTGGTGGAAACTAACATGTTCAAAATATACAAATTCATTTACCTATATTTGTATTCTTTTATGTTTCATTTTACATCATTCCATGCCATTCGATTCATCTCTGATACATATTTACTTTATGTGTGCCTGCAAAATCAGTTTTTTCTGCTACCTTTAATGCTTGCCTTCAGAAAGCAGTCTGATGTTGACCGATCTCAATCTTTTCATTGGATTCAAACTTTTTGCAGTCTTCAAAACAATCCAATCACACAAATCAGTTAATAATAAAAGCTTGTATTATTATTACTACAACTATGACTTTGCCTTCTATCACTAATACTAACTTTGCATAGCACTATTTGTCAGATCCTGCCTTAAGCCATTCTAGGTATTCAAACATTCAGATTGATAGGTATTAATTCATTTCATCATCTCTTTCAGCTGATATCAACCATACTTCCAGCCCTGCTGACTTTCATAGAGTAGCACAGTGCAGAGACAAATGCAGGCTTAAACTTGAATATCTCGCTTCTGGCAGGCTTGGAGCCAGGCCCCTCCCTATCACATGAGCAACACAGTCACCCATTAACCAAACTAAACTCTTTGAGTTCATTTTGTGACACTGGCAAGCAAGAAATATCCACCTAATTCACGGAGTTAGTCTGAGTTTAAGTTTCAGTGGGCATATCAACTATAATCTTTTTGTGTGAAGAGTCACTGACTCATTCAAATAAGATTCTTCACAAATTTTATTTCTTTTCTTATTTTTAATAGATAAAATTGTCCTGTGTTTCGAAAGGCAGAACATTTTTAGAACAAGCACAGTGAAGCTCTCTCCCACACATGTCTCCTCTTCCCCTCATCTCTACCCCGCCACACTTCCCCACCAGCAGGGACCATGGTTATTAGTTTCTTATATGTCCTTCCAAAGTACATACAAACGCAAATGCATATATTCTTTTCTTTGTTTTGTTTTATTTTATTTTTAGTTCAGTTTATTACCATTAATAATTATTACAGTTAATGACTTTACATTTTTATGGGGTACATAGTGACTTTTTGATAGATGTATATCTATAATGATCAGATAAGAGTAACTGGCATATCCATCACCTTAAATGTGTATTATTTCTTTGTGTTAGGAACACCCAATATTTTCTTTCTAGCCTTTTATAACAATGTTATTAACTGCCGGAAGATATATTCTTATATTTCCAATTTTCTTATAAAAATAGTAGCATACTAAACCCACACTTTTGTATCTTTTTTGAGTTTTTTTCACTTAACATTATTATCTTGGATGTTTTTCCTTATTAGTTCACAGAAACCTTTATTATTTTTTAAAAAATCTTTGTATTTAATCTATTTTATGAAAATAGTATAATTTATCTAACCCAATTTCTATTGTGGAGATTTAGGTGATCTAACAGCTTTTGCTAACATAAGAATTGCTACAGGGAATAATCCTTTGCATTTGTTATTTTGTACATATGGGAATATTTTCGTGTACTTAAATCCTAGAAGCAAAATTTCTGATTTAAAACGTATATTGATTTTGAGAGTGGGGCAGAGTGTGCACATGTAGGGACAAGAAGTATATGGAAAATCTCTCTACCTTCCACTCAGTGTTTCTGTAAATTTAAAATTGCTCTAAATTTAAAATCTATAAATTTTTAAACATAATATAAAACAAAAAAGTACCTAAATAAGAAATATTTAATGAGCACTTACTCTATACTATGTCATCAGGCTCTGTGCCCAGTACTAGGGTTATAACTGTGAATATACATGTATGTGTGAGGGTGTCAAGAAGTAGCTACAAGACCAATTCCATGGAACTAAAGCCATACCAATGATTAGTTATTTATGTTTCATTTATGATACAAAGGGAAAAGTCTTTTTAAATTTCATATTATTATACCTTCTAGGCTCACATCTAAAATTCTCTAATTAAGGACTCATTCAAAATAAGCCTTTTATTCTTTGTAGCCGTATTTTTTAAAAAACATAAATACTATTAGGAAAAATAAAATCCTAAGGAACACACCTACACCACTACTCAAATCACACTGAATCATAATTACTTATATGTCTACCCCCACCTGTAGACAGCGCTGATTTCCAGGATGCCCATGTTCAGCATAGAATTGCTGCTCCATAAATGTCTGCCAAATGGAATTGTGTTAAGTAACAAGTCAAAAATTAGGAGATTTACTGTATGCTGTTATTTAGTTTATGAGATGCTTTCTCCTATGATAAGCGGGGTCAAATTGATAGCCAGATATAAGTGAGTGCTCTGAGGTGAAGAGATTTCTGCTAAAAAGGGAGAAAAAGGAAGCAGGAAAGAAGATGAGGGTGAGGAATTGTTTACATCTGACTCAGAAACTGTGTATTTTAGAAGTTGCTTATTCCTCATTTGTGTTTTCTTTATTTACATGGAAAATGTATTGTCTTTTTTTTCAATATAAGATCTACCCACAGATCCTAGAATCTGTTAGTATTCTCCTAAATGCAAGGTAATATTGTCTGTTCATATTTTCATTATTTGTAGAGAAACACACAAGAAGTAATTGGATATTGGGTGGAGGTGTTTCCTTCTTTGATGATTAACACTTGATTATTTTAATACTAGTAAAAGGGTTGATGTAAAAAGGAAATAGGATTTGAGACTCTCTCTTCAATAAAGCTTCTCCCTGGCCTTTGTCCAGAGGCATTGTAATTGTACAAATAAAGATGTGTGTGTGTGTGTATGTGTGTATGTGTGTGTGTGTGTGGCGGGGGTGGGGGGGTATCTTGAAGCCTTTTAACTATTGCTATTGTTATTTCAGTCATCCCTTTGTATCTGTGAGGGATTGGCTCCAAGACCCCTAAGGATAACAAAATTCAAGGATACTCAAGTCCGTTATATAAAATGGGGTAGTATTTACATATAACCTACACCTATCCTCTCATAAACTTCAAATAATCTCCAATCACCTATAATACCTAATACAATGTAAATTCTATGCAAATATTTGTCATATTGTATTTTTTTGCTCTTGATAGTTTTTATTCTTGCCTTGTTTTTTTAATTTATCTTTTTAAATATTTTTGATCCATGGCTGTGTGAATCAGCAGATGCAGAACCATATGGATAAGGAGAGTCAAGTGTACATTATGACAAAATAGATACTCATGTTAAAGAATACAAACAGCCAATAGTTTGTTTTTTGTCAATAATAAATTAACCTTAGCTTATTACAATTCTTTGATTTTATAAACTTCTTTAAGCATTTTAAATCTTTTGTTGTAACACTTGGCTTAAAACACAAACACATTTCACAGCTGTAAAAAGTTATTCTTTCTTTATATCTTATTCTATAAGCTTTTTTCTATAAATTTAAAATAAAAAAATTAAAATAAAAAATTTGAAATAAAAATTTTAAATAAAAATATTTAAAATAAAAAAATTGAAACAGTAAATAGATTGGATGAAAATGGTATTTTACCAAAAACTGTAATGTCAGTATAGTCATGAGAAAAAGACCAGAAAAATCCCAATTGAGGGCATGCTGCAAAGTACCTGACCAGTACTCCTCAAAACACTGAGGAGGAGGAGGAG
>NW_012115699.1:3142208-3146872 GCF_000951035.1 Colobus angolensis palliatus | reverse complement strand
TTTATTTGTAACAGTCTCCTTCATAGGAAAGTGTTGGGGCTGGAAGCAACCCATCTATAACCTAAAGCCAATAATTATACTGAATTAAATGTCCCTTGGTGATACAGGCTCTTATCAAACCCATGCTGAGCCTGTTAAATCTCATTTCAATCTTTACAAGTATTCCCAGTCAATTTAAACCACAGTTTAGCAAGCTGCCACTCTCAGGCCTTCCCAACAGTCTCTTAAGAATGGAGAATTTACTGCCAGGGCCATTACACCTATCAGCATTTGTTAACCACTATTCCTTCTCAGAGAGCATTTCATTGGTTAGCGGCCAGGAAAACACTCAATGAAGTTTTCATTCTGTCAGTTCTTCTATAGTACCAGGCATATACATAATATAATTAAATGTCAAAGAAGTTTATGTGGTGTTTAAGTGACTAGAATGGATCCTAGATCTGAAAATTGGATTAGATATATGAGGTAGGAGGAAGTATACATTGTTTCACTCCTCATTCCAGACCTCAAAGGCTTCCACTAGCTGTGTTTATTATTCAGTTACCCTATAAATTTTTCTTAGTGCTTTATGAAGTTCAAATAACTCCATCTATCAAAAGGAGTATAAGTTATTTTAACGTTTTACTGCTCCAGGAAAAAAATAAACTCAGTGTTTGAAATACAATTCTTAGGAAACATATTTAATACAATGGGAGTATGGAGAAGGGGGTTTTCCATGGGAGTACGGAAAACATAAGAAAAGTAAAGGTGTAAACCTGTTATGTAATAAAAGCAATGAGTCAAACCTAGGAAAGAAATTCAGTTTTACATGTTTTCCTATCCTTCATCCCTGCCAATTTCTAATCTTCCTGGTCAAATGAAGGCTTGCTTTCAGCTCTTGAGAATTTGAATTCTAATTGGCTGCCTCCTGTTGTTCAGGACAGGTAAAATAAAAATGAGATGACTTTGTCCAAAAATTGTTTCACAGAGCAAGCATGGGATCCTTCTCAAGATGGGTGCACAGGTCATACATACATGAAGCCAGTCCTTTTGGCGTTTATATCTCTCTTATGCTAACCCTTGCATTCTACATAAACACATTCACCTGCTAGGCATGTACATGGCAGAAACAAGGCTGACATCCTGACTGAAATGAGAGCCAAAGGGAATAGGTTTTCCCACCAGATGAATGGCCTTAGCTAAACTTGTAATGTTTGGCTGGCTACCACCTCTGAATTCTCAGACAGTTTGCTTTCCTCCCAAGAGTCCCCAGCCAATGTTATTTTGTCCTTGCCCACATTTTCCTCTTCAAAATGCCTATTCATCCATCTTGGGCCTTCAAGCCTCACAAGCTACTTTGTAGCAACTACAAAATTGGAAAACATACAAAGGCAAAAGAACTACAGGGTGCCAATGTTTATTTTTTCTCTCCTAAGATTAACTCATGCACACTTGAAAACATATTCATTGGGTGCCTATGTCAGGAACTCTATATTATAGCATGTTAGTAATAACCTTTTGCAGCAAAGCCTTAACAGAACGAAGTTAACTATAGAAATCCAGGGTTCATGACTGGTACAAGGTAAGGAGGAGGCTAAAGTGTTGTGCTGGACAGGGTGGGGTGGGGGTACTTTGTTAGAATAAGGACTTTTCATTTTCCTTTCTATATTTCAATTAGTCACATCCAAACATCTGATTTGTTGCCAGTGAATCTACTTATTAACTTTTTTTTTTTAACCAGTGATTACAATATTACCAGATGTGCTATTGAAGAGTGTGGTATTTCTCAGAATAACCCACATCACGGGTCAGTGAGAAGAGAGAGTGTGTCATGTTGTATAATAACTAGAAGTAAACCTCTTAAATTTTAATTCCTTGAGAAAGCACATTCACAGGTAATCTCTATGCTTTTATTATTTATCCATTGATTTCAAAGCATCTTTTACATTAAGAGGCCAATAATCCTACTGAAGCAAGAACTTTAATATTTTAGTAAAACAAATAGAAACTAAGTAAGGAAGTTAAGTTACAGCAGGTTGCAAAGCATAGACTTTTATATTTGGAATATAATTTCTATAGATTTTATAACTTCTTGGTGAAAGCAATATGTTTAGACATTTTTTTTTTGCTTATTCATTAACCTGTATTAATACCTCACTGTGCAGCAGGGTGTTTACATAAGTGATCTCAAAGCAATTTTATCAATAATAGCTAAAATGCTAAAACAAGCACCCATTCTTACAAACAAATCAAAAATATAAGAGCAAAAATGATAAAATTCAGTGTGATAAGATTATAAGAAAATAGTTATTCCATTTTATATCCTTTTGGTGAAATTAGGTTATATTCTTTGGGTGGAAGCATAAATTAGAAAAATATGTTATTGAGGATAATATTACAAAATGTTCAAATTTTAAAAATAATTAGCTTCTTAGAATTTATCCTTAAGACATCATCAAGGATTGGAATTGTCACTTATAAGAGAAAACAAAGACTGTTCAATTAAAGGAGAATCGTTCATCAATGAGTGAGTGGGTGTGGTGTGCCACTCATTTTCAAGATATTGGGAATATAGTGATTAACAAAAACTGACAATATCTCTGTCTTCATTTCATTTACATTCTAGTGGGGGATGTAGAAAATAAAATGAGTAAATCAATATGGAACATAATATCAGTTGGTGATACATGCTATGAAGAAACATAAAGCAGAATGGAGAACAAGTCACAGCTGATGAATTTTTTTATAGGTTGGTCAGGGCAGGAGTCTATGAGGTTTGAATAGGAACTGTATAAAGTGAGGAAAGGTACCATGAAGCTATCTTGGAAAAGGTCTAACATTCTGAGAAAACAGAAAGTCCAAAGATGCTCAGAAGCAAGCTCAGCATGTCCAAGGATTATTAAGCAAGTAACTGTGGCTGGATCCACATGAGAAAGTAGAGAAGAGAAATACATCAGAAAGGCAGCACAGGCCACTCGTCCAGGTTCTTGTAGGCCAAGGCTTGTATTTGGTTTTTATTTTCAGGGTGATAGTATGGCATGGCAGACACTAAGCAGAGGAGTGCATGGTCTGACTTACATTTAAGCAATGGTAGGGGTGGCAAGAATGAAAGAAGAGAAATTGCTCTCATAGACAAGACAAGAATTAGTGATTGTCTGGCTGAGGGATTAGCAGGTGAAGGGTAGGAAGTGTGTAGGTTACAACTTTTTTTTCCAAAGTTACTGGGATTTTCTGAGGATTTGATGTAGTTTGTGAAAATGAAGAGTCATGGAAGAGTCCATGGTTTTAGTCCTGAGCACTTAAAAGAAAGAGCTGACACAACTGATAAGGGAACACTGGAGAGGGGGCCAGTGGGAGTGAGGGACTGCAGACATCAAAGTCCACACTTAGGAAAATACTGAATGAAAATGGAAACTATTAAAGCCATTGTATAAGGTGTAAAGCTTACAAAACAAAATGTACAATGGGATTGCAGGTATGTGTATGTGTAGGAGACTGACCACGGATAAAAGGATGTTAATGTTATTTATCACTGGTTGGTGTCATTATAGCTGACTCTGATTTTCTTCATCATTTTCTTCTCTATTTTCTAAATTTTTTTTATACTATAAACATGTGTATTGAATCAGGGGAGAAATCATTTGAAATAGCTTTGAAGATCATGGAGAAAGATAATTGGGGTAAAATATGGTTGAGAAAACCCAGCTGTTTGAAAATCACTCTAAGCATCTGACAAACACAAAACACAGCTGGTGTGGAGGACAGAGATATTATATAATTTGAATTCTTTACTGTCTCTGCTAAAATGGAAAAGAAATGGAGGAAAACATCTTTTTAAAATGTGAAGATTGCCATCTATTTTCTGAGCTGAACTGAAAAAAAAAAAAAAGTTCAGCAGAAAACACTCAGCAATTCCTATTGTTTATGAGTTTCCTGGTGGAATGTGTTGTAGGAAAGTGTCCTGGCCAGACAACATTCAACCTTACTTGGGCAAGTAATGGCATATTCCAGAATCATCCTACACCAGTTCTAGAAATTTAGAAGTGGACTTCAGAATACTGGCTTATACCTTTCAAGAAAATAAAAGGGTGCTAAAAAAATTAAAAATGTTAACAGTGGTTTTCCATATATGAAAGTAGGATAAATTATATATATGTATCAATAGATAAAAGACAACCCCCAACATTGTGATTGTGTTTCTTTCGGCGTGATTAGATTTCAGGTAGTTCCTGACTCTTCTTCATAGGTCTATGTATGCTTCCCCCCCCACCTTCAAAATCAGTGTATATGTATTTTCAATGTAGTAGGAAAATATTTTTATTGTGAAAAAGCAATGAATGAACATTATACATAATTTTTAAATGAAAGTAAAAGAAAATACATGAATAAATAAGAAACAAAGAAAATAGACGGGCTGCGGTGGTTCACCCCTATATTTCCAGCACTTTGGGAGGTCGAGGCAAGTGGATCACAAAGTCAGGAGTTCGAGACCAGCCTGACCAACATGATGAAATCCCATCTCTACTAAAAATGCAAAATTAGCCTGGTGTGCTGGTGCATGCCTGTAATGCCAGCTACTCAGTAAAGCTGAGGCAGGAGAATCACTTGAACCTGGGAGGTGGAGGTTGCAATGAGTCCAGATCATGCCACTACACTCCAGCCGGGGCAACAAGAGTGAAATTAGG